>NC_080539.1:367688050-367992141 GCF_028640845.1 Ahaetulla prasina | reverse complement strand
AGTCTTAAAGTTGCCAAGGTTGGAGACCTGGGAGTTGAAGTCCACAAGTCTTAAAGTTGCCAAGGTTGGAGACCCCTGGTTTAAGCTGCTTCTTCTAACCATAGAGGAGAAAAAGAAATCTTTATGGTTTGTCTGTGTTTACTTGTCCTGAATTACAATTAGTTCCTCTCTGTTTCCTTCTCGTCATCTTGTCTTCCCCAACAAAGATCCACAGGCAAATGTTTCACCTAGAGTATCAAAATCAATATCACTCTGCAGGTTTCCACTTTTACCCAAACCTATTTTTAACTCTTCCAACATGTAGAATCAGAAGACCAACATTTAAAATAGAGCAACAAATTCCTGTGTTTTGACTCTTACCGCCGAGCTCACCTTAGCCTTTTGACCGGACTGTGTATAATTAGTTGAGAATGTCTGTTAATAACTCTTTTTTTAAAAAAAAAAATCGATCGGTTTAAAAATCAATCTCGGGGTTATTTTTTTTTAATGACTTGGCTTTTTTGAACTTGAAGTGCTTTGTAAGGTAGGTATTGTAGCTCTCTCGTGGATGCTTATTTTGTCCTCAGAAGGTATGAGTTTCAGGTCTCACTTAGAAGATGATAGAAATAATTCTTGGAGCTGCATCCTATTTCTTTCTGTCAGGCTGTCTCTGATTATATTCAGGAAAGAATACACCTTGACTTCATTTGAAAATAAAGAAAAGTACTTTTACTAAATACATCCGGACTACAGCTGTGTAAAGTTGAATCCGAGACAAAATATGGCTAACATCCCATATCCCCTCGTTAATCCCTCCTTCTCACAAAAGGTCAGGCAGGCCTGGTCCAATGCCAGCTCCTTCTGCCCCCCCCCCTCCCAATCTTCTTCTGAAGGTCTCCGGCAGTTTATCATCTCAGGAATGCAGGGTTCGTTGGAAAGCCTGTGTCTGCCTTTTATGCTGATTTCAAATCTTTCCTCCCCCCTCCCTCCTTTTATGTTAAAGGGCCGTCTTCTGTTAATCTGAATAGGATAGTATACATCTTAGCTATTTTACATTAACATACTGGCATTGCAATCTAACTACTGAATACAAATTGCATACATAGAACACAAGTGAAGCTTGGAGTGGAGGCTGACACTTTCGATCCTCTCTTTTTCTTTTGAAGAAATCCCAGCTAAAGATTGGCAAGGTTTTGGAAGGAAGTCAAAAGCAAAAGTTCAACAAATTACATCCAATGAATTGGAGGTTTAAGGGCAGATCTTCGCAAGATCTTATGCCTAAATAATCCTTAATTCCCTGACCCAGGCCTGGGCACTGCTGTAACTGACCCTTCCCTCCAGCTGGGAACACGCTGACCTCATAGGAGACAGTGGGCAGTGCTGATCATATTTTAACAATTCTGGTTCTTTCTCATCTTGGCTGATGGCGTGAACAACACGGGTTTTAAGTACAGGTAGTCCTTGACTTACAACAGTTCGCTTACAGACCGTTTGAAGTTACGACAGCACTGAAAAAAGTGGCTTAGCATCATTTTTCACATTCAGAACCATTGATGGTCACGTGATTTAGACTCGGCTGCTTGACAGCTGACTCACATTTATGACGGTTGCAATGTCCTGGAGCCACATGGATCCCCTTTTGTCACCTTCTGACGAGCCAATTCAACGGGGAAGCCGGATTCACTTAAGAACCATGTTACTAACTTAACAACTGCAAGTGATTCCCTGAACCAGGGGTCTCCAACCTTGGTCCCTTTAAGACTTGTGGACTTCAACTCCCAGAGTTCCTCAGCCAGCTTTGCTGGCTGAGGGACTCTGGGAGTTGAAGTCCGCAAGTCTTAAAGGGACCAAGGTTGGAGATCCCTGCCCTGAACAACTGTGGCATAACATGGGGCAAAACTCACTTAACAACTGTCTCGCTTAGCGAAAGAAATGTTGAGCTCAATTGTGATCGTAAGTCGTAGCTGCTTGGCTCCATTGTGGTAAGTGAGGCCTTAAAGGGCTTTCCTTTTTCTTTCCATGCCATTGAGAGTAGGGGGCCATTTATTTCTCTCTCTGTTATCTGTTCCAAGAGATGCAGTGTTGTATTATTACCTCAGTTACCTCAGGGAGATGCAAGAACTTGAAAACCAGTGTATATGAACCTCAACTTCTCAGTGGAGCTTTACTGACCAGTCTCTGAGAATATAGTATTGGACAAAATTGTGGAAACCTTTTGGGAAAAGTGTGTTTTTGAGGTTTGATGACTAATAACACCACTGTGGGGTTTTTTTGGAGTTTCAAGATAATCCTATTCCACTGCTGGAATGGCCTGGGAATAGCCCAGACCTTAACCCAATTGAAAATCTATGGAGCCAGTTAAATAAACTTGTTAGTCAGAAGCGACCCAGCAATAAAGCCCAGTTAATAGAAGCAATCGTTCAATCTTGGTTTTCACATTATAACAGCTGCAGAACTGAAAGACTTGGTTCACTCCATGGGAAGACGTTGTAAGGCAGCGGTTCTCAACCTGTGGGTCGGGACCCCGTTGGGGGTCGAATGACGATTTGCCAGGGGTCGCCTAAGACCATCGGAAATATGGGAAGTATACTTGCGAGTCGAAGAATCGCGCTCCAATGGTTGACTCCACAAGCCAGCTGCAGGCTCTTCAAATCGCTAGCCGAATTCGGCTTCAGGCGCGATGAATTAAAGAAGAGAGAAATCTTTGCTCTGATGTCTCCCTCTCAAGTCAGCTGCAATCACTCCCAATCGCTAGCCTAATCTGGCTTCAGGCGCCATAAACTTACCGTATATACTCGAATATAAGCCGATCCGAGTATAAGCCGAGGTCCCCAATTTTACCCCAAAAACTGGGGTAAACTGGGGACTCGAGTATAAGCCGAGGGTGGGAAATGAGGCACCTACCGGTTGGGGAAACCCTCCCTCCCTCAGCTGAGAAGGCTGGCGGCTCCCCCGCCCCGCCCTCTCACTGCACCGGCAGGGCTTCCGTCCGGTAAAATGTGAAAAAAAGAAAAAAAAAAACCTCGAGTATAAGCCGTATATACTCGAGTATAAGCCGAGGGGCTTTAAAAAAAAAAACAAACTCGAGTATAAGCCGTATAGACCCGAGTATAAGCCGAGGGGACGTTTTTCAGCACAAAAAATGTGCTGAAAAACTCGGCTTATACTCGAGTATATACGGTAATAGGGGAGGAGTCTCCGCTTTAATGCCTCTGTCCTCAAGGCAATCACAAGCAGTTCAGATCGCTAGCCAATACGGCTTCAGGCGCGATAAATTCAAAACGAAAATAATTTTATGGTTGGGGTCGCCATATCATGGGGAATTAAGGGGTCGCAGCACTATAAAGGTTGAGAACCACTGTTGTAAGGCCATAATTCATGCTAAAGGTTACCCAGCTAAGTATTAACTGACACAGTAATAATTTTTGTATATCTCGTTTTTTCTACGTGTTTCACTTTTCTTCTTTATACTATAACTGTTATTCTAATAGCAAATCCTTCATAAAAGTTATTGCATTACATTCTTGATTAAATCATTTTTCCATTGATATATAATTTTATGGTGGTACTCCAAAAAAAAAGTGGTGTTATTAGCTAGTTTTTAGAAAATACACTTTCCCCAAATTTGGCCACTACTGTAAATGGGGGAAAGTGACTTTCTTTCTGCCATTAACCAACAACAGAGCTTGGGCAGGTCTTCACGCAAGTCCAGCGAGGCCATTGTGAATTTACTTGGAGAAAATAAGGGGCTGTTGAACTTTTCGCACAAGTGGGATTCTGGGAGTTGAAGTCCACCCATCGCAAAGTGGCCAAGGTTAAGAAACACAACTGGCCTGCAGAAACCCAGTGAAACGTCCCTGGTCTCAAAGCACTAAAACCTTGGTTTCCTTTAGCTGGTTTCGGAAAAAGCACCCTCAGTGTGAGCCTCCCATCGCCATCCCGCCCAGCCCAGAGACGAAGGATCGGTGGAGGAGCATGACGGTGGTGCCTTACTTGGAAGACCTCCATGGTTACAACGAGGAGGAGGACGACGACTTAAGGGATGACTACCTGGAGGACGAGATCATTTACACTCAGGACTTCACCATGCCAGGTAAGGAAGGCAGCTGGGGCTGGAAGCCAGCAGGGACGGTGGCCCGGAGGAGCCTAAATGGAGCAAAGCGAGCTTGGTGACTTCTCTAGTTCTGCAGCCTTTGGGGGCTGATTGGGGGTTCATCTTGGGATTTTCCCCTCCCACCCTGAGACTTTATGTGTGCAGCTGTATTAGCCTGCTCAAGCTCCGTTTTAAAAAGGAGGCTGGAGATCTGCCTCCGTCTTAAGTACAGGTAGTCCTTGACTTACAATTATTCATTTATCGACCGTTCAAAGTTACGAGATCACTGAAAACAGTGACTTACGAACAGTCCTTGCAGTTACGACTGACGCAGCATCCCCATGGTCACATGAACAAAATTCGGGTGCTTAGCCACTGGTATGTATTTGCAACGGTTGCACATGACATCCTAGGTTGTGTGACGGCCATTCGGGACCTTCCCTGCTGGCTTCCGGCAAGCAAAATCATTGGAGGCAGACGGATTCAGCTAACGACCACATGAGTCACTTAAGAACCCGGAATGACTCGCTTAAGGACCGTGGCAAAAAGAGGTTGTAAGAGGATCTGGCTCACTTAACCGCTTTGCTTAGCAATGGAAATTCTGGTCCCAGCAGTCCTTATACAGGTAGTCCTCGATTACGACCACAATCGAGTACAAAATTTCTGTTGTTAAGTGAGACGTTGTTAGGGCCTCTTGTGGCTCTTGTGGCTCAACAGGCTAATGCAGTCTGTTATTAACACAGCTGCCTGCAATTACAATTACTGCAGGTTTGAGTCCCACCAGGCCCAAGGTTGACTCAGCCTTCCATCCTTTATAAGGTAGGTAAAATGAGGACCCAGATTGTTGGGGGGGGGCAATAAAAGTTGACTTTGTATATAATATACAAATGGATGAAGACTATTGCCTTACACAATGTAAGCCGCCCTGAGTCTTCGGAGAAGGGCGGGATATAAATTCAAATTTAAAAAAAAGTGAGTTTTGTTCCATTTTATGACTTTTCTTGCCACAGTTGTTAGACGGATTGCTGCGGTTGATAAGTTACTAACAGGATCGTTGAGCGAATGTGGTTCCCCCATTGACTTTGCTTGTCAGACAGTCGCGAAAGGGGATCCCATGACCCGGGGCCACAGCAACGGTCGTAAGTATGAACCAGTTGCCAAAGCCTCTGAATTTTGATCACCTGATCATGGGGATGCTGCAAAGGTTGCATCTATGAAAAACGGTCATAGGTCACATTTTTCAGTGCCGTTGTAATTTCAAACCGTCACTAAACGAACAGTTGTAAGTGGAGGGCTACCTGTAGCTTTCTCTCAAAAGCAGCCAGGAGGGGTTGCTTACAGCTGCAGAGATAAGTCACCTTGGCGTTTGGGGAACCCAGCTGTCCATTTAACTTGGCAACTTTAAGACTTGTGGATTTCAACAACAACAACAGATGGCTGAGGAATTCTGGGAGTTGAAGTCCACAAGTCTGAAAGTTGCCAAGTTTGGACACTCTTGATTTAGGATATAAGGAAGCTGGGGTGGCCAGGAGGAATCGGAGGAAGCCACTTCTGGATCGGGCCCTCCTCTGCGTGTCCTTTCCCACTTTCAATGGGATGGCAAGAAAAGGAAGCCCCCCCCCCCCCAAAAAAAAAAATTCACAGGGGTAAGAATGAGTTCCTTATTATCTCTGTCCCTTTGGCATAGACACTGAGGGGTGCATTGCTTGGGAATTGTGAAAGAACCGAAAGTGGTTCCAGATCCGTATTTTAACCGGCTCCTTCATTGCTCAGGACCTTGGCGTTGAACGCTCCGGCAATCCAGTCTGAATTGATGATGCTTTTTTGCCTTGAACTTGGGGTCTGTTTATGCAGAAGCCGTTCTCCGCAGAAGGAGGGACTGTCTGGTTATGCTTAAGTCAACAGGAAGATAGATTTGGTTGAGCGTTAGGAAAACCAGACTGGAAGCGCAGACAGAGGGGGAAAGTGCCCAAACTTGGTTGAAAGGATTTTAGCTCAGGCAGCCTTCGGGTGACAGACCTTCTTATTGCTGGATTCTGTCTCAGATGGCGATGACGAGGGCAGGTTGGATTTGGATGGGGCTTTCCCCCTAGTTTCATTCAGAGGTGTCTGGTGTGTGCAAAGGGAATTCTCCAATTTGCCATATCCGCCCATTTGGAGGACGTGAGGTTAGAAGAGGCTGCAAAGATTCCCGTGTTGCTTTATTTCTTTGTTATTTCCCCCCCTCCCCACGGATTTTGGGAGCTCTTTTTTTCCTCCACCCTTTTCTGAAGTTTATTTTGGAGGCCAGCTCTTAAAATAGCTGGGTTAACACTGCATTCAGAAGGTTTTCGATCCTCCCATTAAGGTTACGTTTCCATCCCACTGTAAATTGCTTCTGTTGCTGGCCACAATTGCTAATGGCAGCCAGGCTCTTATTTGAGAGGGATGGGAATTGGGGCGGGGGAGAGAGAGAGAGAAGCGGCCTGGCTGTTGCTTGCAAGGGAAGGCGGACAACTCTAAACATGAAATTAGCAGTGTAATAGTTTTAATAGTTTAATATTTAATGCAATTAGGAAGAGAAGATCTTACTTGACTTTGAGCATTTCCAAATGCGTTTTGACACCTGTGTTGTGTGGTTCAAATGGTCTAATTGTGTCTGATGTGTGCTCTGTACCTTAACATAAAATACTCATAACAAGCCAGGTCTTCATTTAAAAACAACAACAACAGTGGGCAGAATTATGCACTTACCTTTTGGGTGACATAATGCCATATTGGATCTGAAAAAAATGTCATCTGTTATATCAAAGGTTTCCCAACCTTGGCAACTTTAAGTCTGGCGGACTTCAACTCCCAGAATCCCCCAGCCAGCAAAGCTGGCTGCGGGATTCTGGGAGTTGAAGTCCGCCAGGCTTAAAGTTGACAAGGTTGGAGACCCCTGCTTTAAGCCAGTGTTTCTCAACCTTCACAGCTTGAAGATGCGTGGACTTCAACTCCCAGAATCCCCCAGCCAGCCATTGTCATTCTTTAGCGTAACACATTTTTAACTACCACGGGACAGATGACGGGCTAAGCAGAACATTGACTTGCAAGCGCACACACTCATCTTTTTCACCCTTAGCTTCTTACTCCTGACACACTGCTCACAACAATAGTGGGCACCACCTCTATAAACCTGCTTTTAAAAACAATTCCCCCCCTCTGTCAAAAGCCTTGAAGACCATGCCCTTCCCTTGGATTTCCTTGCAGACCCCTTCCTGCCTCTCATGACAACATCCCCCCTGATAATATATGAATATACACATACACACGCAGAGAGAGAAAGGCGTGCCAACTTAGCCTAGTGCAGCGGTTCTCAACCTGTGGGTCGGGACCCCGTTGGGGGTCAAATGACGATTTGCCAGGGGTCGCCTAAGACCATCGGAAATATGGGAAGTATACTTGCGAGTCGAAGAATCGCGCTCCAATGGTTGACTCCACAAGCCAGCTGCAGGCTCTTCAAATCGCTAGCCGAATTCGGCTTCAGGCGCGATGAATTAAAAAAGAGAGAAATCTTTGCTCTGATGTCTCCCTCTCAAGCCAGCTGCAATCACTCCCAATCGCTAGCCTAATCTGGCTTCAGGCGCCATAAACTTAATAGGGGAGGAGTCTCCGCTTTAATGCCTCCGTCCTCAAGGCAATCGCAAGCAGTTCAGACCGCTAGCCAATACGGCTTCAGGCGCGATAAATTCAAAACGAAAATAATTTTACGGTTGGGGTCGCCACATCGTGGGGAATTGTATTAAAGGGGTCGCAGCACTAGAAAGGTTGAGAACCACTGGCCTAGTGGTTAAAGCACCAGGCTACAAAGTGAGAGATGGTGAGTTCTTGTCCTGCCTTAGAGATAAAAACCAGCTGGGTGACTTTGGGCCAATTACCAGGAGACAGGAAGCTTTTAGTTCCGCCTTAGTCATGAAAGCTGCTGGGTGACTTTCAGCCAATCACAGGGAGATGATGAGTTCTAGTCCCGCCTTAAGCCTGAAAACTGGCTGGGTAGGCCAAATCACCAGGAGATGGTGAATTCTAGCCCTACCTTAGGCATGAAAGCTAGGTAGATGACTTCAGACCAATCACTGGGTGATGGTGAGTTCTGATCCCGCCTTAGGCATGAAAACTGGCTGGGTGAGCCAATCACGGTGAGTTCTAGCCCTACATTAGGCATGAAAGCCAGCTGGGTGACTTTGGACCAATCAGCCCAACTCACCTCACAGGGTTGTTGTGGGGGGAAATAGGAGGAAAGTGTGTTGGATATGCCGGTTATTTGTGAAAAAAAAATAAAGCTGGGATATAAACAAACCCGGGGTGCCTCAAGTTGGGGGCCCCCAGCGAGCCCTGTCTCGAACAGGAGCGTTGAGTCTGCCACTGTCTCCTTTTCCTTTTCCCCTGCTGATGGCTCCCCTGTTGCCTTTTCCCAGGTGAAGGCGAGGCAGGGCTTAGAGAGGAGGAGGAGGAGGACAGCACAGAGCAGGAAGGATTGCTTGCATTCCTGTTTGGAGACTGCGACCAGCTGCCCGGCGTGGAGGAAGGAAGGAGTGAGAAGCTTAGCTTAGATGGCCCGAGAGAGCAGGACGAATCCAGGACGGCTTGTTTCTCTTCCAACTAGAACTGTTGGGGGCCGAGGGAGGAGGGGGAGGAGGTTGGGGGGGGTGCACGGCCAAACCTACCTACCTCAGGCTGTTTTCTTATGATGGGGTATCCGTACCAAGGCCTTTGGTGGCCCAGGGAGGGATCCATCCAGCCCCCTGCTTAATAGGGACGCCTTTGGCACTGGAAGGAGTTTCCCTCACCTGTTGTGGCCTCCAAGTCTTCCCCAGTTACGCCTCACCGTTCCCTTGCATCCGCCTGGTCATCCTTTGATACCCGTTTCCATCTTTTACCTTCACACACTTTCTTGGCCTGGCAGCCCCTGTCTTTTTTTCCAGGAAAGGTCAGGGCACGAAGGCCTCCTTGGTATGGTTGACGAAGGGAGAAGTCCAATCCTCAACCCTTTTTTCAACGTCGTGGGGACCCAGGACCAGGGAAGTGGCTTATAAAGTAACCCCGAAGCTCAGAAATGCTCCCCTTGCGTAGCCAGCGAGGAGAAAACGCAGAATGGGAGACGGGCATTTGGTTTTTGTTATCGTTGTTTTTCGTCGTTCAGTTTGAAAACCTCCTGTTTGAAAGGGCTGCTCCGTTAGTTGAGTGGGCTTCCCTTAGGGTGGGAATGAGGTGGCCTGGGACAGCAACGACCGTCTCTCTTCTTTCTCCCCTCCTACGCCACCTCTTTTACTCTAGGTTGTACCCTTCCCGGCCAGCGGGCCACCGACCAGACGTCATCCATTTGGCCCGATTGGCTAGAGGAAGCTGAGTTTGGGGCAGGTGCCTTGTCATGTTGCTGGCTGGCCAGGTTTCCCCAGGAGCAACCCCCCACCCCCCCATTGCTGCTTCTTAACTGGGCATCAGAAGATGTTAGGAGTTAAGCAACGGAAGAGGCAAGATAGTTAAATTGCCTTATCTGCCCAAGGGGGAGATCACAGCACCCTTTTCCCCAACCCGGTTGCCCTCTGGATCTCTCAGAACTGTGGGTTGCAGTTCTAATCTGGTATTTCTCAACCTTGTTAACTTTATGATAGGCGGACTTCAACACCCAGAATTCCCCAGCCAGCGTTGCTGGCTGGGGAATTCTGGGTGTTGAAGTCCGCCTATCATAAAGTTAACAAGGTTGGGAAACATTGCTCTAAATCTTATGGAAGATACTTTTTTTTTTAAGGGCTGTATTTCCCCCCACTCACCTCTGAATCTTACAAAGGCTGCAGCAGCACAGTTTCTGCCTCCCTCCGCCTGCCTGCCCGTTGCAAGGAGGCGAGTGCGGTTCCCTTTGTGGGCCCAACAAATGATTGTGGCAGCATTAATCGCTGCTATTATCCGCTGCTTATGCAGACAGCCTCTGTTCAAAGCCGGTTGGGAACTGTCAGTCAGTGGGCTTGATGCGCAATTACCAGGAAAGATGGTTTTTGCAAGCCTCTCTTGCTTGCTTGAATGCCTCTTCCGCCGTCTCTCCTGGGTAACGCCAGCTCTGAAAAGTTCTCCCATCCCACCTACACAGCCACGCATCTCTTATCTATTGTGTGCCAGTTTTGTTAAGGATTTTTTCTGAGAAAAGCTGTTCTTTTTACAACCTTTCCTGACCTGCTAAAGTCAGCTTTGTTTCGAAGAGCAAAATAAATGTCTTTTCTCTTTTCGTAATTTTTTTTTTTTTAAATCCTGCCTTTCATTTCATAAGCTTTTTCAGTTGAGTACAGATCAATTATCTTGCAAACTCTTAGCAGAGGCGGGATTTTATATTAGATGACAATGCCTTGTTCCCTATCCAGAAGCTTAGTTTGAGTAACAAAGGACTTAAAAACACACTTTTTTTTCCTTTTTTTTGGCAGTCTCATGGAGGCTACAAGAAACGACAGCTAACCCCCAAAAACATTTTGTTTTCCATTTAAAAAAGAAACTGCAGTTACAGGAAGGGAAGAAATCTCTATCCTAAACTGTAGAAAGATGTTGGTAGATCATTCTAAAGTAGATCTACCTACCCAGCACCTTTGGGATAGTTATCAGGAACATTTTTTTTAACTGTACTAATCCGGACTATTTTGCATTGGTATCCTAAGATCCCATTTTCATAAGAGCACAGGCAAAGGTTTAAAGGAAAGCGATCCAATTATGGAAAATACGATGGGGAAATCAAAGGAATAGGATGGCTAACCTTTTTGCCATCACGTGCCAGGAGTGGGGGGGATGAGGGGAGCGCATGTGCACGTGCCCACACCCATAATTCTATGCGCCCCGCACATGCGTGCGTGACTCCCCTACTCCCACCGCTCCTGGCAATGGCCTAGTAGGCCTGTTTTTCTCTCTCACCTGGCTCCAGAGCGTTTCTACGAGTCGGGGGCGGGGAACGGCCTTCCCCACCCCTCACCCCTGGACGTCCTCCGGAGGCCGAAAATGGGCCGTTTGCCAACTTCCGGTGGGACCGGAAGGCCTGTTTTTTCCTCTTTCCAGCCTCCGGGGCCTCTCTAGGAGTCTGGGAAGGGCGAAAATGACTCCCCCCCCCGGAGGTCCTCCGGATGCCAGAAATGGCCTGTTTGCCAACTTCCGGTGGGATTCTGAGCTGAGCTTACGTGCCTACTGATATGGCTACATTCGCCATCACGGGAATAGGGTATATTTCCCTGGAAGCCAAGGGGAGATTACAATCTTTACCAGATCCTCGATAGGGTAGGATCAAGGAAAGGCAGGACTAGATCTGAGGTGTGTAAAGGAAACCCCCGTTACACTCATCCATGCAGCTAAAGGGGGATTCAAAGAACGATGAGCTCTTAACCTCCAAGAAAGGCTGGATGAGAACAACTGAAATGCTTTGCAGGCCACGGTGCCAGTCTTGTTCAGATGCAAAGAATCAGGACACCACACGTTTAAGTTCCAGTTAAGTTCCTTTATCGCTCATGCTTATACACAAAGAGTTTAGTCAACCTTCAACATAAAATTAGTGCCAGGTAAGAGTTAATGGAATTCAAGCGGGGTTCGACCTAGACCAGGGGTCTGCAAACTTGGCTCTTTTAAGACTTGTGGACTTCAACTCCCAGAGTTCCTCAGCCAGCTTTGCTTTGCTGGCTGAGGAACTCTGGGAGTTGAAGTCCACAAGTCTTAAAAGAGCCAAGTTTGCAGACCCCTGGTCTAACCCTTTATAGGTACATAAGGACTCCATGTTGATTCCTCTCTTGACTCCATCCCAGGTTGTCTGTCCCCCTACACCAGGGGTGTCAAACTCTTATTTCATTGAGGACCGCATTTGGGTTGTGTTTGACCTCGGGAAGCTGGAGGGGCCAGGGTGGGCGTGGCCAGCTCGCTGTCACTCCTGTTGGGAGCGCCTGTTGCGGCCTCTGCCAGCGAACACGGCCTTCCCGAGCTCCGTTTTCCCTGCCAGAGAGTTGCACGAGGCCGTGGCAGACGAAAATGGAGCTTGGGAGTCCGTTTTCATTGGCAGAGGCACCTGGGCCGGTCCTTTGGTGTTTTAAGGGTGGCCCTGCAGGCCAGATCTAAGTACCCCGCGGTCCAGATCCTGCCCCCGGGCCTTGAGTTTGACACCCCTGCCCTACACAGTCTGAGTTACGATAGTACTTTAAAACAGGGTCTGTTGTTTGGGAAGTGGGCAGGGATTGGACTAGAAGATCTCCAGGGTCCCCTATAAAAAACAGCAGGAAGCATCTTTCTACTTGGAAAGATACATTCTCTTTCCAACCTGAGCCCTCGCGGTTGTTTTTTTAGTTTTGTTCATAGTTTGAACAAAGGGCTCCATTTTCACCTGTTAGATTTCCAGCTTCCCCGTTTGTTTTTTTTCTCGGTGAGGAAATCTCCCAGCCCACACAGGCTTAAAAAGAGATTTAGAAAGACAAATTAAATGGCGGATCACAAAAGACCATAGGAATCTGTCCACTCTTCCTCCCTCCTTAACTGGGACAGAGTTTCATCAAATAAACAGCAATTCCAAAACTGCTTGTCCTTCAGTGCAAAATAGTGTTGCTCTCTATTAGAACAATACAGAATCTGCCAGTGTCTCTCTTTTCATGGTTTTCACCAGGGTAATCATTTGGAGCACAAGGAGCACAGTGGCTTTCATCCCACCAAGACCCTTAACAAAAATGGAGATGGTTTGAAGCAGGGGTCTCCAATCTTGGCAACTTTAAGCCTGGAGGACTTCAATTCCCAGAATTCCCCAGCCAGCAAAGCTGGCTGGGGAATTCTGGGAATTGGAAGTCCTCCAGGCTTAAAGTTGCCAAGATTGGAGACCCCTGGTTTGAAGGATAAATATTGCTAAAAGAAAATAGAAGGTGCGATTGGTTTCCTTTTGCCCTGCAAGAGAGATCCAGGAATCAAGCTGGAGCGAAGTTGCAAAAATTTGAGGGAAAGGCTAACCCAGTGAACTTCAGAATAAAACAAATCTCAAAAAGACCGTCTTATGACTTGAGTTAACACCTCCAACCACATGCTTGGCTGAGTTCTCACATCATCTTAAAACTACAACGGTTGTGTTCCTTTTTCGACTTTATAAATGTTTAAAAAGTTTCTTCCCATAAAAACTAAAAGGTAGCCGGCAGGATTCAAAGCACCAGCCCCTGGAACACCACTCTTACTTCACAAAACCTTGGAAGAGTTTTAGGAAATTTTTTTTTAAAAGCGTCTTATTTGAAAACGTGTGCCCATCTAATCTGAGAGCATATGCACCAAGACAAATTCCTTGTGTGTCCAATCACACTTGGCCAATAAAAATTTTACATTCTATTCTATTCTATTCTATTCAGAAAGTATTCAGACCCCCTTCACTTTTGTCAGTTTTGTTCTGCGGTCTGATATTACAGTTGTTGAAATTCATTTCCCCCACCCCCCTCATTAATCTACCCAGTACTCAATAACGACAAAAGTGAAAACAGCATTTTAGAAATGTCTATAAATTTATTAAAAAGAGGGGGGGAAAACCCCTGAAATATCACATTGGCATAAGTGTTAATACCACTTTATAATGCCTTGGTAAGGCCACACTTGGAATATTGCATTCAGTTTTGGTCGCCACGTTGTAAAAAGGATGTTGAGACTCTAGAAAGAGTGCAGAGAAGAGCGATGAAGGTGATTAGGGGACTGGAGGCTAAAACATATGAAGAACGGTTGCAGGAACTCAGTATGCCTAGTTTAATGAAAAGAAGGACTAGGGGAGACATGATAGCAGCCTTCCAATATCTCAGGGGCTGCCACAGAGAAGAGGGAGTTGGGCTGTTCTCCAAAGCACCTGAGGGTAGAACAAGAAGCAATGGGTGGAAACTATTCAAGGAGAGAAGCAACCTAGAACTGAAGAGGAATTTCCTGACAGTTAGAACAAGTAATCAGTGGAACAACTTGCCTGCAGAATTTGTAAATGCTCCAACACTGGAAATTTTTAAGAAAATGTTGGATAGCCATATGTCTGAAATGGTGTAGGGTTTCCTGCCTGGGCAGGGGGTTGGACTAGAAGACCTCCAAGGTCCCTTCCAACTCTGATATTATTATTATTATTATTATATTCAGATAACACAGGGAATTTAGCTCTGGCGCCTCCCATTTCTCTTGATAGTTGCTGAGATGCTTCTACACCTTGATTGGAGTCCAACTGAGGTAAATTAAATACGATTGGGCCTGATCTGGAAACAATAAGTGGAACAACTTGCCTGTGGAAGTTGTGAATTCTCCAACACTGGAAGTTTTTAAGAAGAGATTGAATAACCATTTGTCAGAAGTGGTGTAGGGTTTCTTGCCTAAGCACGGGGTTGGACTAGAAGACCTCCAAGGTCCCTTCCAACTCTGTTATTCTATTCTATTCTATTCTATTCTATTCTATTCTATTCTATTCTATTCTATTCTATTCTATTCTATTCTATTCTATTCTATTCTATTCTATTCTATTCTATCTCACCCATAAGGGAACTCTAGGCAGCTTACAAATGATTAAAAGATAAATATAAAACAAACATAAAAGAGTTACATAAGAGCTAAGACCAAGGGGATGGACAGCTTGGAGATGTGAGGTCTTAATATCCGTCAACCATTTCCAGCAAGGAGTATCCCCATTGGGGTCACAAGCTGACCATCAAAGACAGGTTTTAAGACCCTTCATTAATTCAAAGACAAACTACATACGTGTTTGTGGGCACAGTTTGAATCAGGTGTGAATAAACTTGGATGTGCCAGTTCAGTAATTTTAAAACTTTTTAAAATGTGTGGAGTTCAGCTCATGCTGGCTGGGGAATTCTGGGAGTTGGAGTCCATACATCTTAACATTATCAAATTTGAGCAACCTTGCTAGATAGTTTTTAGTAAAATAGGCTAAAACTGAAGGAGCTTATCTTCCCTTGTCCATATACTACAAATGACTCAGGGGTGAAATCTACTTACTTTCCCTACCAGTTTGGAAGTGCACACGCATGCGCAAACCCTTTGTCGTGTCCCACTCCTCCGCTGACGGCCGGGTCAGGGAAATCCGAATCAGGCGTGCCTCTGCAGCTCTGCCAAAGTCCTAGCAAAGTTCTCAAGGCAGGCAGGAGACCAGAAAGTGACTTCAGCAAGATATGTTAGACTTTGCCTGACTCAGAGACTGCCAGAAAGCAGATCCTTTATATAGGCCATGGGGTGTGGCTCCATGACTCAGCACTTATCCAGGCCTGCCCCTCCCTTCCTTCTGTCGCCGCCTATCAGTTCTTCTGAAGCGAGAGTCACTCCAGTCTGCAGCTGTTGGCAATTGACCTCCCTCAGGCTCACATGCTGTGGGGGAGGGGGAGGGGTCTAGTTGCTCCGTTTGCCTGGGCATGGAGCCAGAGCTGGGGGCTGGAGGTACTTCTTCCTCCTCAGCCTGTCTGGGCATGGAGCCAGGGCTGGGGCCGGGAGGCATACTAGGACATTCCTCAGCGTTCGGAAGCAGATAAGAAGGCCCCGGCTGCGGTGAGAGCGGATGAGACACAACACCCTTCTGCACACGCACAGGGGGTATAAAACAGGTTACTGCCTGGTTAAAACCTGGAAGTAACAACGACCAGGTGGGTGGGGGGAGCCTCGTGCTGCCGTCGCTACCGGTTCTTCGAACCACCCACCGCCATCGCTACCAGTTCGTCTGAACCAGTCCGAACCAGTAGCATTTCACCCCTGAAGTGACTATGATTATGGCAGAGATACAGAAATACCATAAATCAGATGTTACGCCAAAGCTGCTGCTAGCTAAAACTTCAGTGCTGTTTGTGGCTACTGTGTTATCGTGACGAGATTGAACATGGAAGAAGGGTAGGTTCAGTGGTGGGATTCAGCCGGTTCGGGCGAACCGGTTGTTATATTTCTAGCTGGCCCCGCCCCGCCCCTTCCAGGAGTTCCCATGCACCCAATTTTGGGGCCCAGGTAAGTGCCGGGAGCCCTACCAGGCCCAAAACAGGGCGTGGGGGGATGTGGTGTGCCCCACCGCAGCTAGTTTTCACTCCCAGGAGGCTTCAGGGAGGCCTCCTAGGCCCAAAATGGGGCACAGGAAAAGTGCATCCCCCTGCAGCCCATTTTTGCTCCCAGAAGGCTGCAGGGAAGCCTACTAGGCCCAAAATGGAGCACTGGGGGGCGGGGGGACATGTGTTGTCCCCATCCCCCCCCCCGCAGCCCGTTTTTGCTCCCAGGGGGGTGGCAGGAGGCTGAGTGCTGCCTGTCATACCCCCTGGCCACGCCCACCATAGCCACGTCCACCCAGCTGGTCATTAGGGCAGAGAACCGGTTGTTAAATTATTTGACTCCCACCACTGGGTAGGTTGGTTCCTTGCCTTGCTTCCTTTTAGCTGAAGAAGGTTGTGTAGCAGCTGCCGTTTCTAGCTTCTGGGCAGCCACATACACTGTAAAGGGGAAAGAGTCATTTGTCCTCCACCACTCTTAAGGCCCTGCCTGACATCTACCCACCTCTAAGTTCTGTGTAGGGAAAACTCTTTTCATTGCAATAGAATTGGAGCATACAAAAATGACATTTGCAGGCGGGAAGATGAATCATACGCACTCGTGAGGATTAATTCAGAATTAATTAGGCCCAGAAGGGCAAAGAATTAAAATTTGAACTTGCATCAGAGTTCCCCAGTTCTGCCAAGCGAATCTGAACACAGTGGTGTGTAAGAGAGAAACTCTGTTCTTAAGGAGTGAAAGAGTCCTCTAAAGCAGGGGTCTTCAACCTTGGCAACTTTAAGACTTGTGGACTTCAACCCTCAGAGTTCCTCAGCCAGCTTTGATCAGAATAACAGAACATAATAACAGAGTCGGAAGGGACCTTGGAGGTCTTCTAGTCCAACCCACTGCTCAAGCAGGAGACCCTCTACCATTTTAAACAAAGGCTGTCCAATCTCTTCTTTAAAACCTTCCACTGATTTATTGTGTTTACTGTCTGTAAACTAGGTTGGATCTGCCCGTGATTAGTTTCCACCCATTGCTTCTTGTCCTGCCTTCAGGGGCTTTGGAGAATACATTGGCCTCCTCTTCTTTCTGGCAGCATCTTAAATATTGGAACACTGCTATCTTGTCACCCCCTAGTCCAGCGGTTCTCAACCTGTGGGTCGGGACCCCGTTGGGGGTCGAATGACGATTTGCCAGGGGTCGCCTAAGACCATCAGAAATATGGGAAGTATACTTGCGAGTCGAAGAATCGCGCTCCAATGATTGACTCCACAAGCCAGCTGCAGGCTCTTCAAATCACTAGCCGAATTCGGCTTCAGGCGCGATGAATTAAAAAAGAGAGAAATCTTTGCTCTGATGTCTCCCTCTCAAGCCAGCTGCAATCACTCCCAATCGCTAGCCTAATCTGGCTTCAGGCGCGATAAACTTAATAGGGGAGGAGTCTCCACTTTAATGCCTCTGTTCTCAAGGGAATCGCAAGCAGTTCAGATTGCTAGCCAATATGGCTTCAGGCACGATAAATTCAAAACAAAAATAATTTTATGGTTGGGGTCGCCACATCGTGGGGAATTGTATTAAAGGGGTCGCCACATCGTGGGGAATTGTATTAAAGGGGTCGCAGCACTATAAAGGTTGAGAACCACTGCCCTAGTCCTTCTTTTTATTAAACTAGACATACCCAATTCCTGTAGCACATGACCATGGGGATGCTGCAACGGTCTTAATCAGAGGTGGGCTTCGCATAATTTAACAACCGGTTCTCCCAGAATCAAAAATGTGTCAGGCTTCCAAGGATGGACCCCCATGGCATTAGCACGTTCTGTGGCTCCGTTTGTACTCGGATGTAAAGCTGAGCTAAGCCCCTGAGATGACCCAATGGACCTCAGGAACTTCCTCCAGAACTTAGCGGTGAACTGAACTCCTCGATCGGAGATCACCCCTCATGGAACTCCATGCAGCCAGTAGATCTGTTTGACAAACATCTTGGCTAATCTCTTAGCCGAGGGAAGTCCAGAACAAGGAATAAAATGGGCCTGTTTGAAGAACAGGTCTATCACAGTCCATATTATTGTATTTCCACCACTTTCCAGGAGCTCTACGATAAAGTCCATAGCTATTTCTTCCCATGGGCGGCTGGGCTCAGCTACCTGTTGAAGCAAGCCGGGAGGCTTCCCGAATCTTGTCTTATTGCTGACACATGTGGCACAACTTTTTACATAGTCCTCCACATCAGCTTTCATCTTTGGCCACGAAAACTGCTGTCTAATCAGATGAAGGGTCTTGTCGTGTCCCACCCCCCACTCAGACGAACGAGTCAAGGAAGTCCGTAACAAACTTGGCAACGAAGCCTCTGCAGGTTGCCATGTTCCTTCGAGGTTTATCAGGGCAGGCAGGAGTCCAAGTTGTGACTTCAGCGATAAGAGTCCGATATCAGCAAACTAGATAAGACTTTGCTTGACTCAAGGTTGGAATGCCAAAAGCAGGTCCTTTATATAGGCTGTGGGGTGTGGCTCCATGACTCGGCATTTATCCAGGCCTGCCCCACCCCTCCTTCTGCTGGCGTCGCCTCTCAGATCTCCGGAAGCGAGGGTCCGCCTACCCTGAATTGTTTTCAGCTGGATCTGCTGTCAGCGTCTGGGAAAGGGAGGGGTCAGAGGGAGTAGGCCCGAGTGATTCCACCACCTGGCTGGCTTCCTGCTCTGAAGGCTGAGCCAAAGGAACACACGCTGTATGAGTGAGGTTTATCGGGCTTGTCCTTTCACTCCTTGAATCCTCTCCGGGCATGGGGCCAGGGCCGGGGGTTGGAGTCATGACAGGCCGTTCATCTTCATTATCAGACTCGGAGTCTGATAAAACGCCCGGTTGGAGACGGGAGGGGCCCGGCTGAGGAGAGGAGGGAGGACGAGTCACAACAGGTCTTCAGAAATCCAAAGTGACCAGCCAATCGAGAATCAGGGCTACACTGGAATACCAGCGTATTTTCTTTCTTGCTTCTTAACTGCCAGAATGTAGGCATGCACGAGCCTTGCGCACATGCACTAGGTCAAAAACACGGCAATTGTATAGGGATGGGATAGCTTCATGCGCATGCATGACTTGCACACATGCACACGGCGTCAAAAACACGACGATTGTATAAGATGGGATAGTGCCAGGGCGGGCGGGCCCAGCCGCTGGCTGTTCACCCGAACCGGCTGAATCCCACCCCTGGTCTTAAGTGTGAAAAAACAGCCACAAGTCACTTTCTTCAGTGCCATTGTGACTCAAACCATAACTAAACGAATGGATGTAAGTCAAGGATGTGGCTTGTCCTATCAGTGTCAGTGGGAATGTTGTTCTTATTGGTTCCTTGGGTATTCAATACCTAGCTGGGTATTGAAATGTCTGCACAAAAACCACCTAAGTCAGAGAGCATCAAGGACCACACTGTTCAACCGTGAGCTACAAATATTCTCTTCTATTGGTATATACTTATATCCCATTCTGGCTAATCTTCCTCATCCTCCTAACATTTCATCCAGTTATCAAGATGTCCCATTGGCTGCAAGGTTCAAGGGATGAGCCGTGATGGTGCAGTGGTTAGAATGTGGTACTGCAGGCTCCTCCTGCTGCCTGCCGGCTGCCTGCAATTTGGCAGTTCGATTCTCACCGGGCTCAAGGTTGACTCAGCCTTGCATCCTTCCGAGGTCGGTAAAATGAGGATCCAGATTGTTGAGGGCCATAGGCTGACTCTGTAAACCGCTTAGGGAGGGCTGTAGAAAGCACTGTGAAGCGGTATATAAGTCTTAAGTGCTATTGCTATCCCTGTGCTGTCTGAAAAGGCAGCCATTTTAACCCATGAATGGTGCCAGGATGCCCATCACCCATTTGCAGATGATTCAAAGAGTGTGGGCGGCGCAGTGTTACAATGCAGCATGGCAGGCTGACTCTGCCCACCGCCAGGAGTTCGATCCCGACCGGCTCAAGATTGACTCAAGCTTTCCATCCATCCGAGGGCGGTAAAATGAGGAGCCAGATTGTTGGGGGCCACTTGTAAACCCGTTAAGAGAGGGCTGTAAAGCACTGTGAAGCAGCACCAGATAAGTCCTTAAGTGCTATTGCTAGTAGTGCTATTCAATTTGCAGAATCTCTCATAAGAAAGAAGAACGGGTTGGAATAAACCAGGGGCGTCAGATTTGATTTCATTGGGGGCCACATCAGGCTTGTGTTTGACCTCGGGTCGACCAGGGAGGAGGGGCGTAGCCAGCTCAACATCACTCATGTCGGTGCCTGTGGTGGCCCGAGCGCTCTGCCAGTGAAAACGGGCTCCTATTGTGGTCCGCCAGCAGCCTGCGGAGCTGGCAACGGAGTCAGACAGCGATGAGGCTGAGATGAGGCCAGGGCCATCGGGGAGTGAGGTGCGGACTCCGGAGCCTCCAGGGACTGATAGTAGTGAGGCAGAGGAACAGGAGGAGCCTGTTCCTAATGTATGCATGAGAAGAGCTGCCAGAAGGCAAGAGCAGCTCAAGCACAAAGGACAACTTGGGAGTAAGGCCAAGAGATGATTGGCCCCCTCCCATAAGGCTTAAAACAGACCAGCAACGGCGTTTGGGCTTTGCTGGAAAACAACGTTGGTAGCTGCGTCTCCTGCTTCATCTACGTCTTGCATTTATTTTTGGGACTTCTGAACGTTTGCCAAGAAAGGCCTTTGGCAGTTTGACCAAGGTTTGCGATAGGACTGAGGAATTTGTGTTGGGAGGCATTTGTTTTAATTTAGTTGAACTGCGCTGGGAATGAAGTTATTCTCAGCTGCTCTAATAAAGTTTGTTTGTTTGTTTCACCGACTGAGTTTCCTACTACCCATTGGGGCCTGGGTCACAACAGCTCCCCAGCTCCGTTTTCGGCTGCAACGGTCTCCTGCAACCCTCTGCCAATGAAAATGGAGCTCGGGAGGGACGCACGCGTCCCTCCCGAGCTCCGTTTTCACTGGCAGAGGGTTGCAGGAGACCGTTGCAGCCGAAAACGGAGCTCAGGAGCCCGTTTCCACTGGCAGAGGCACCGTGGGCCGCCCCTTCACTGTTTCCAGGGCAGATCTAAGCACCCTAAAGGCCTTGAGTTCGACACCCCTGGAGTAAACAGCGGGCAGATTTATACCCAGCTCTTAATGCGCGAGAGAAATTGAATGAACCCGCACGATGCTTGGCACCCCGTCGAGGGCATCACCACCACCACCACCCCCAAAAAAAGTCACGTTTTCCTACCATCGTGAAATCTGGGCACGTGCCGAAGTTTTAAGGGAAAGCGGAGCGCACCAAGGCAGAGACGATTCCGGCGCCGTAGTAGGTGGGCTTTATGGCGCAAAGGGGAGCTGAGCTTTCTCTTGTCTACCCCCCCGCTCCTCCCTCCCCAGATCTCCCCGTAGAAAGCCTACGCACTGCACGATCCCTTTCTCTGCCAGAGTTGCGCATACAGCAGGCAGCCTCTGCTGCGTAAGGCGGGAGGACAAGCGGGGGGGGGGGGAGAGAAAGGAGCGTTGAGTCACCAGCGGAGGTGGACTCTGGATCGTGTAGGGGAGGCATTTTAAGCCTCCGATTGCTGCTGCTCCTTTTCATCCCTTTCTGCCCTGAAAAACGGCGATTTAAAAAGTAGGTTGCTTGGCAGGAGGCTGCAGGCCGCTTTGCCTTGATGCTTCCGGATGGGCGTTCAAAAGCTCTGCTCCCACCCACCCCAGTCCTGGGTGTGAAGGGTTGGATCGGTCCAGGATGGCCTTCCTCCAGGAACTCGCCCTCTCCGCTTCTCCTTGGAGGGGTGCAGGACAGAGCCCCCGCCCCTCAAAGCTTTGGGTGACCCCACCCTCCTCCAAAACGTGATTGTGTTGAAAATGTTAATGTAGCGGAAAGTGAGGATGGTTGAATGGATCACTGAGGCAAGGAAAATAATCAAAGCCAGGTCCAATTTAGATTTTATCTTTGCCCACTCTGCTCTTCTTCTTCTCCTACTCCTCTTCTTCCTCCTCTTCTCCTTCTCCTTCTCCTCCTCCTCCCATCATAGAATAGAATAGAATAGAATAACAAAGTTCGATGGGACCTTGGAGGTCTTCTAGTCCAACCCCCTGCTTAGGAGGAAACCCTACACCACTTCAGACAATTGGTTATCCAACATCTCCTTAAAAGCTTCCAGTGTTGGAGCATTCACAACTTCTGGAGGCAAGTTGTTCCACTGGTTAAATGTTCTCACTGTTGGGAAATTTCTCCTTAGTTCTAGGTTGCTTCTCTCCTTGGTTAGTTTCCACCCTTTGAATATAGAATAACAGAGTTGGAAGGGACCTTGGAGGTCTTCTAGTCCAACCCCCTGCTTAGGCAGGGAACCCTATACCCACCCTTCTCCTCCTGCCAGTCCCTCTCAGCCCAACTCATCCCACATGGTTGTTGTGGGGAAAACAAAGAGACAGATGGGTTGGATATGTCCTCCGCCTCTGTTAATTTGTAACAACAATATAGGAGAGAGAGAAATAAATAAAAATGTAATCACATATGTATGTGTGTAATCAGATCAGCAGCCATTCACAGCAAACACAAATCTTTGAACCAGTGGTGAAATCCAATTTTTCTTACTACTGTTTCTGTGGGCGTGGCTTGGTGGGTGTGGCAGGGGAAGGATACTGCAAAATCTCCATTCCCATCCCACTCCTGGGGGAAGGATACTGCAAAATCCCCATTCCCTCCTCATTCTAGGGGAAGGATACTGCAAAATCCCCATTCCCACCCCACTCCAGGGAAAGGATACTGCAAAACCTCCCTTCCCACCCCACTCCCGGGAAAGGATACTGCAAAATCCCCATTCCCATCCCACTTCAGGGGAAGGATACTGCAAAATTCCCATTCCCAGCCCACTCCAGGGGAAGGATACTGCAAAATCCCCATTCCCTCCTCACTCCAGGGGAAGGATACTGCAAAATCCCCATTCCCACCCCACTCCAGGGGAAGGATACTGCAAAACCTCCCTTCCCACCCCACTCCCGGGAAAGGATACTGCAAAATCCCCATTCCCATCCCACTTCAGGGGAAGGATACTGCAAAATTCCCATTCCCAGCCCACTCCAGGGGAAGGATACTGCAAAATCCCCATTCCCTCCTCACTCCAGGGGAAGGATACTGCAAAATCTCCATTTCCACCCCACTCCAGGGGAAGGATACTGCAAAACCTCCCTTCCCACCCCACTCCAGGGAAAGGATACGGCAAAATCCCCATTCCCACCCCACTCCAGGGGAAGGATAATGCAAAATCTCCATTTCCTCCTCACTCCTGGGGGAAGGATACTGCAAAATCTCCATTCCCACCCCACTCCAGGGGAAGGATACTGCAAAATCTACATTCCCAGCCCACTCCAGGGGAAGGATACTGCAAAATCCCCATTCCCTCCTCACTCCAGGGGAAGGATACTGCAAAATCTCCATTTCCACCCCACTCCAGGGGAAGGATACTGCAAAATCCTCATTCCCACCCCACTCCACGGGAAGGCTACTGCAAAATCCCCATTCCCACCCCATTCCAGGGGAAGGATACTGCAAAATCTCCATTTCCTCCTCACTCCTGGGGGAAGGATACTGCAAAATCTCCATTCCCACCCCACTCCTGGGGGAAGGATACTGCAAAATCTCCATTCCCACCCCACTCCTGGGGGAAGGTTATTCTAAAATCTCCATTCCCACCCCACTCTGGGGCCAGCCAGAGGTGGTATTTGCCGTTTCTCCAAACTGCTCAAAATTGCCGCTCCCGGTTCTCCAGAACCTGCTGAATTTCACCCCTGCTTTCAACCCAGATCTGCAGGCATTGGTGAATCTCCCTTTTTTTTTTAAGCGTCCAGCAACATCCTTCAAATGACCCCCGGACAGTGGACATTTCTGGGCAGTGTCAGCGGCAGATCTTGCCCAACCGCCTGCCGTGCTGCTGTGGTTAAAAAGCACATAGTTCCGATTTGTGGGTGTGGATGTGAGTGTGCGTTGCAAAAAAGCTGAGATTTATTTTCCACCGTGATTAGCCCTATGGCATTAAACGAACCAACTTTTTGGGCTCACTCTTGGCTGGCCTCCAGAAGGCCTTTAATGTTTCGCATGCGAGCCTCTTGGAAGGCAGTTGCTTAGCTCAGCAACCCCTGAAGAGATCCTGCACAGCCCAGAAACGATGCAGAAATCCTGTCTGGTCCTTCCTTGTGCTTCCCGCCCCCCCCACCAACCGTCAGCACTTTTCCTCCCCCTTGCTAAGCTGATCCTGCCAAGGTAATTTTCATGCGGAGAGAAAATACCAGGACGTGCGCTGGGCCTTTTCAAAGTCCAGTGACTCAGCACCAGCAGTCCAAAGGGAAGGACATGATGTGATTATGTCTAATTTTGCCGGAGGACGCAAAAGAACTCCCACCGCCACCTCTTAAGCTGAGAGTTAAGACATCATCGTCATGCCCAGCTCAAAGCCACTGTGACAATCCTGAGTGAATCAGTTTAACCAAAAAAAACCACACACAAAAAAAAAAACCCCACCAAACCAAGCAGCTTTTATGACAAAGCTACAGAAATCTCTTTAACTGCCTGCTGGCTGAAAAAACAATAAAAAAGGAAACCTAGCCAGGATGATAACCTATAATGACAGGCTGCAATCAAAAAACGTGTCCTTTGGAAGCAGCCTCGTGGATTTTTAAGGACTACGGGATCTCTTGGTGCTCCCTGAGCTTGGTTGTTTTCTTGCAGACTTCTTTCATTACCCAACTAGGTAACATCATCAGGGCTACTTAACCAGCACCAGCAGTGATGATGATGTTGTTGTTTTTCAGAAAAAGTTTTTTATTTTTTATTTTCTTATATACATATTGTAAATGTACATTCTCTAGTCTGTACATAATCATACGTATTTTTTCTGAAGAATAAAACACTTTAATTATGTTTAGGGTCGCTCTTCTACCCTTCCTTTCCCTTCGTTTCACAACCAACCGTTTTTTCCTGTTTTCCCTCCGTCCCTCCTCACCTTTCCTGCCTTCCTCCTCCTCCTCTCCTTCCTCCTTTCCCTTCCTCTCCCCCACTCCTCTCTTCTTTCCCTCCTTTCTTACCTTCTCCCCTACTCTTCTCTCCTCCTCTCCTTCCCCTTCCTTCCATCCCTGTCTCTCCCTCACCTCCTCTATCTTACCCTCTGTTCCTCTCATCTTTCTTTCTTCTTTGTTGTGTAATATTTCCCTTGTTTGGTAACCGAGCAACACCGATTTTCTAATATTATATACTTCCTTTTCGTGTTTCTTTTCCATTTTAACCCAATCTATCGTTTCTTAATTGTACATTTATATTTATAATCTTCTTTCCTTCCCTCCCCCAACCCCTTTTACTATTTATTCTGGCGACATCTGGATTTCTATTTCTTTACCAGCAGTGATGATGTTATCTGGTTGGGTAACGAAACGTTGCGAGACAACAACCAAGGACCTCCCGCAGTTCAACCCTGACCTACAAATATTCTCTTCGATCAGTCGTTTTTAAGAAACCGAGCGGAGAGTTGCAAACCTGCCTTGGTTTTCGCTGAACCTGCTAATCGGATGGGCTAATCAAAAGCCCATTTTCTTTTGTTTTTCTTTCAAAACCCTAGCAAAGAAGCTGCCGAAAACCAACAGCAGATGTCAGCTAGGTAATACCGTGCCCAAATCTTTATTCTGAGAAATATAATTATTCCTTTTGTTGTTGTTCCCCCCCCACACACACACAACTCACAATCAAGATCTTTTTGGTAGAGTTTTTCAACTTGCAATCGTTGTTGGAGGCGGTGGATGGGTGAGACAACCGACATTTACTGTTGTTATCCATCTGTCCGTCACTGTCATCGCCCTGATTATCCATGGTCCTCTTAACTGAAAAAAAAATACCCCGCTTTGGAAGAGTTCCTTATTATTTATTTGAATTGATTAGTCACCCTACATTCTTGAACTCTTCTTGATACCTTCAGGCTCCTAGAGAGACAAATGCAGGGGTCCCCAACCTTGGCAACTTTTAAGATTTGGGACTTCAGCTCCCAGAATTCCCCAGCCAGCTATGCTGACTGAAGAATTCTGGGAGTTGAAGTCCCTAAGTCTTGCATTGGCCAGGATTGGACACTCCTGCATTAATGTAACTTCCAGGTAACCTTATAACAAAGATGAAAGGAGCTTCAGTGGATATCTTCCATCAAGCAAAGGGTTAAACTCCTTGGAAGAAATCCCTCCAATGTATAATATAATAATATAACAAGAGTTGGAAGGGACCTTGGAGGCCTTCTAGTCCAACCCCCTGCCCAGGCAGGAAACCCTACACCATCTCAGTCAGATGGTTATCCAACATTTTCTTAAAAATTTCCAGTGTTGGAGCATTCACAACTTCTGCAGGCAAGTAGTTCCACTGATTAATTGTTCTAACTGTCAGGAAATTTCTCCTTAGTTCTAAGTTGCTTCTTTCTTTGATCAGTTTTCACCCATTGCTTCTTGTTCTACCATCAGGTGCTTTGGAGAACAGCCAGACTCCCTCTTCTTTGTGGCAACCCCTGAGATATTGGAACAGTGCTATCATGTCTCCCCTAGTCCTTCATTTATTAAACTAGACATACCCAGTTCCTGCAACCGTTCTTCATATGTTTTAGCCTCAGTCCCCTAATCATCTTTGTTGCTCTTCTCTGTACTCTTTCTAGAGTCTCAACATCTTTTAGGAATGCTTCTTTGCCATTTTCCCCCTTCAACCCATCCACTCTTGGTCGTTTTCTCTGCTGTAAGGTTCTACATTTAGGCCAAAAAAACAAAATGCACCAGTACCGTATATGTGGTACCTTGCTCAATAGTAGTACCTGTGAGAGGGATCTTGGAGTCCTAGTGGATAACCATTTAGATATGAGCCAGCAGTGTGCAGCAGCTGTTAAAAAAGCCAACACAGTATAAAGAGATTGTATAATGTGTTGCTTGAAATAGATTCGGAAAAGGATTTGGTAAAGGATTGTATGATAAAATGGGCACAGAATATTCAGGAACCAATAATGTTGGAAACATGGGAGAAAATTTGGGTTAGAAATGTTAAGTTTACACAAGCACAGAATTTAAGGGAAAATTTTTATAAGATGTTTTATAGATGGCACTTAGATCCCAAAAAATTATCATGTATGTATCCTAATATCCAAGCGAAATGTTGGAGGTGTGATTGTGATGATGCTACATATTTTCATATTTGGTGGACTTGCAAGAAAATTAAGGTCTTTTGGATAAGAATTTGGTGGATTATTCAAAATGTACTGAAGAAGAAGATAAAGTTCCTGCCACAATTTTTCCTTTTGGGAATTATAACGGATTGTACAGGGATTGAGACTAAATTGATTCTGAATTTAATAACAGCAGCAAGACTGTTGATTGGACAATACTGGAAGAAAGAAGAGGTACCTACAATAGAAGAATGGATACTGAAAGTCATTAATTTGGCTGAGATGGCTAAAATCTCAGCGTTCTTAAAAGAGAATAGGGAGGAAACATAGTTAATTCAATGGAAAAATGGATTGATTATCTACAAAACAGATATCAGATTAAGAAATATCAGATTGCCTTTGAATAATTAGAAAGTTATTTTATGTAATGGGGAGGGGGTTGGGAGATGAAAAGCTTTGGATGTGGTTATTTGGATTGGAAGGGAAAATTTTATTCTATGTTTGGTTTATGTATAACAATACCTTGTGATTGACCCGGGAAGCCGGGGGGGGGGGGAGGGGGGGGGAAGGGTTTGTTGTTGTTTTTTTGGGAGGGAGGGGGAAAAAAGGGGGGAAAATGTTTTTGTTTTTTAAAACTCTTTCAATAAAAAAAAAAAGCCAACACAGTTCTGGGCTGCATAAACAGAGGGATAGAATCAAGATCACGTGAAGTGTTAGTACCACTTTATAATGCCTTGGTAAGACCACACTTGGAATATTGCATCCAGTTTTGGTCGCCACGATGTAAAAAAGATGTTGAGACTCTAGAAAGAGTGCAGAGAAGAGCAACCAAGATGATTAGGGGACTGGAGGCTAAAACATATGAAGAACGGTTGCAGGAACTGGGTATGTCTAGTTTAACAAAAAGAAGGACTAGGGGAGACATGATAGCAATGTTCCAATATCTCAGGGGCTGCCACAAAGAAGAGGGAGTCGGGCTGTTCTCCAAAGCACCTGAGGGTAGAACAAGAAGCAATGGGTGGAAACTGATCAAAGAAAGAAGCAACTTAGAACTAAGGAGAAATTTCCTGACAGTGAGAACAATTAATCAGTGGAACGACTTGCCTGCGGAAGTTGTCAATGCTCCAACACTGGAAATTTTTAAGAAAATGTTGGATAACCATCTGACTGAGATGGTGTAGGGTTTCCTGCCTGGGCAGGGGGTTGGACTAGAAGACCTCCAAGGTCCCTTCCAACTCTGTTGTTATGTTATGTTATGTTATTCTCCTCACCATTTTTTTAGTGCCCATTTACCTGGGGTACCTTCTTCTATCTAGTTTCTCTCGCTGCTCTTCTCGTATTTTCCCTGCAGGAGAGTGGAATTTGGAGTGGATGGAGATTTTTTTTTTAAAAACCAATCCAGCCAGCCAACTGAGCATCACCAAGTTTCCAGTGCAAACATATGTTTTCAGAAGGCGGGAGATTCTGTGTTGCTTTTACTGGCAGAGTTAATCTCTCTCAGAAGCACACAGTATTAAACCGGAGAGATTTGTGCAAGTGGCAGCGCAGAGTTGGTAACAAAGGGAATAGAATAGAATAGAATAGAATTTTTTTTATTGGCCAAGTGTGATTGGACACGCAAGGAATTCGTCTTGGAACATATGCTCTCAGTGTACATAAAAGAAAAGATCATTAAGAATTCTAAGGTACAACGCTTAATGATAGTCATAGGGTACAAATAAGCAATCAGGAAACAATATCAGTAGAAATCGTAAGGATACAAGCAACAAAGTTACAGTCATACAGTCATAAGTGGAAAGAGATTGGTGATGGGAACGATGAGAAGATTAATAGTAGTGCAGATTCAGTAAATAGTTTGACAGTGTGGAGGGAATTATTTGTTTAGCAGAGTGATGGCCTTCGGGGAAAAACTGTCCTTGTGTCTAGTTGTTCTGGTGTGCAGTGCTCTATAGCGTCATTTTGAGGGTAGGAGTTGAAACAGTTTATGTCCTGGATGTGAGGGATCTGTAAATATTTTCACAGCCCTCTTTTTGACTCGTGCAGTATACAGGCCCTCAATGGAAGGCAGGTTGGTAGCCATTTTTTTTTTTTTAGTAGGCCAAATTTAGCAGGGCTAAGATCTAGCACAGGGCTGTCAAACACACAGTCCGCAGGCCGAATCTGGCCCATGATATGGTTGGATCAGGGCCATCTTGGAAAATGTAAGGGGCCCATCCCACGTCACTTCGGCTCAGTCTACCTAATGTGAAGAGGAAACATGCCAATAGTTTCAGGAGTGGCGTCAAGCTGACCACGCCTACCCAGTCAGCCACACCCAGTGAGTGGCATCAAGTTGGCCACGCCCACCCAATTGCTGCCCTGCCCCCGAGGTCAACCACAGCCCTGATGTGGTCGTCAATGAAATCGAGTTTGACACCCCTGATCTAGCGGTTAAGGCACTGGGCTTGTCAACCAAAAGGCTCGCAGTTCGAGACCCAAGTACCGTGGGACAGGATGAGCGCCCGTTCTTGCCCCAGCTCCTGCCCACCTAGCAGTTGAAAACCATGCAAATGTAAGTAGATAAACAGGTACCACTTCGGTGGGAAGATAATAGCATTCTGTGTGCCTCGGCATTTAATCGTGCCAGCCTTATGACCACAGAAGCATCTTTGGACAATGCCTCATTCCCTTGGCTAGGAAATGGGGATGAGCACCATCCCAGAGTCGGACATGACTGGACAGAGGAAACCTTTATCTTTTTATCAGCAACTGCCTTTCGTTAATAGACTCCGAGAACTGGAAGAGACCTTCAAATCCACTACATTCTTGGTTTTGTCCCAGAGGGATGGCTATCCATCCTGTTTCAATCCATGGAGTAAAGGAGCATCCATCTTATCTCCAGATAGTTGGTTTCACTTTCAAACTCTTCTTGCCGTTAGGAAGTTCCTACTGCCCACCCAATGTTGGATTTGAGAGAGACTTCCTATAAACATGATTCCATGGTCAATGCCCTGCCCTTGATGGAGAAGAGCTCTTAATCTTCATCTGGGTGACAGGTTTTAACAGTATAAGCAGAGTTGGAAGGGACCTTGGAGGTCTTCTAATCTAACCCTCTGCTTAAGCAGGAGACACTATACCATTTCAGAAAAATGGCTGTCCAATCTCTTCTTGAAAACCGCCAGTGATGAAGAAGCCACCACTTCTGAAGGCAAGCCATTCCACTGGTTAATTGCTCTCAATGTTAGGAAAAATTCTCCTTAGTTCTAGGTTGCTTCTCTCCTTGATTCATTTCCATCCATTGGAATTTCCATCCATACGTCGTGGCGATCAAAATCGGATGCAGTATTCCAAGTGTGGCCTTACCAAGCCACTTGATAAGGCCACACTTGGAATACTGCATCCGACTTAAATTGCCACAATGTAAAAAAGATGTTGAGACTCTAGAAAGAGTGCAGAGAAGAGCAACAAAGATGATTAGGGGACTGGCGGCTAAAACAATATAAAGAATGGCTGCTGGCACTAGGTATGTTTAGTCTTATGTAAAGAAGGATTAGGGGGGACATGATAGCCGTGTTCCCATACCTCAGGGGTTGCCACAAAGAAGAGGGGATCAAGCTATTCTCCAAAGCACCTGAAGGCAGGACCAGAAGCAATGGGTGGAAACTAATCAAGGAGAGAAGCAACTTAAGGAGAAATTTCCTGACAGAACAATTAACCAGTGGAATGATTTGCCTTCTTGCTTCCAGAAGTTGTGAATGCCCCAACATTGGAAGTTTTTAAGATGTTGCTTAGCCATTTGTCTGAAGTGGTGTAAGGTTTCCTGCCTAAGCAGGAGGTTGGACTAGAAGTGAGTTGGCTGCATTGTCGAATTGTCCTGCAGCGAGTTGACCACGACAAGTTGGCCCTGGCGAGTTGGCCACGGCAAATTAGCCGAACCCATTTCCTAAGCCTGGGATTGTGGAGGAAAGTAGGCAGAAACACCTATGCCATCTGGAGTTGTATAAAACAAGGTTGGGATATTTATAGGGAAAAGGACTCAGAAGAAAAACAATATAGGGGGGAAAAAAACATTTTTGAATGTTGATGTTGGAGAAGACTCTTGAGAATCTCCCGGATAGTCAAGAAAGCAAACTAATGACTCCTCAAAAAAATTAACCCAGGATTCTCACTCAAGGCACAAATGACCAGGGACAAACTCTCCTACTTCGGACCCATGATGCACTCTAGAAAATGCACGGATGCTGGGAACTGGGGAAAGGAAGAGAAGACGTGACTAGCAGCAAGAAGACGCTGAGATACTGTGTTTAAAGTTACAACAGACACACCTGGGGGTTATGTAGGACCTGGATTTGAAGTTCTGACACACCCACGCAGTCGCACAAGTGAATTTCAGGCATTTGGCACTTGGGCTCCGTTTACGGCCATTTGCAGTGTTCACATGACTACATTTTACGATGGTTTTTTTCTTCCAATCTGCTGCTTGCTTTCAATTTTTGGCAAAACCACACCCGTAGCAAGCCATCTTGTTTGTTTAACGACGATCGCCTTTGATTGACGACCGCCACCAAAAAAAAAAAAAAACCCACCTTGTAAAATCTGGTTGGTCATGTAACTTCGTAACTTAGGGCCATAATGGGCAGCCTCCATTATGGTTGTAAATTGAGGACTTACCGGTATTCGGTGCCCACATTGAGTGTGTTTCTTCTCTCCCCTGGGTGGTCTGTACGTGTTTTCAAAGGTAAGGTGGCCTATTTCAGATGAAATCAAGTCCAATGGTTTATTACCGTCATAAGCCCAGCTCTTTAAAACATCCAATAATAGAACTGTTACATGCGTCTATGTATATACATATCACAGAAAAACAGTGAGTATATGATCTAAAGATATATAAGAACATGTAAAACAATGGCAAACGATAGCGTTATAAAAAGGGATGAATAAAGAGGTATCTAAACTTAGTTCACGGTATGACGTCTTGCACAGATGGTGGCACCAAACTGGCTAAGTTAGCAGCCTATTTTTAATCCTTTTTCAGAAGAAACAGCAGGACAGGTCGTCCCCGGCTTACGACCACAATGGAGCCCACAATTTCTGTTGTTAAGTGAAACATTTGTTCAGCGAGCGTCGCCCCATTCTACAACCTTTCGTGCCACAGTTGCTAGTAACCCAGTTGTTAAACAAATCCGGCTTCTTTATTGACTTTGCTTGTCGGAAGGTCGCAAAACAGAAGGAATCACGGGGCCCTGGGACACTGCGACCGTCATAAATGCAAATCCGCTGCCAAAATGCCTGAATTTTGAACACGTGGCCACAGGGATGCTGCGGTGGTGGTTAACTGTGAAAAATGGCCGTAAGTCACTTTTTCCGGTGCCGTCGTAACTTTGAATGGTCACTAAACTAACCGTTGTAAGTTGAGGGCTACCTGTACAGGTAGTCCAAGACAGGGGTCTCCAACCTTGGCAACTTTAAGCCTGGAGGACTTCAACTCCCAGAATTCCCCAGCCAGCTTTGCTGCGAGTTTAAGCCTGGAGGACTTCAACTCCCAGAATTCCTCAGCCAGCTTTGCTGCGAGTTTAAGCCTGGAGGACTTCAACTCCCAGAATTCCCCAGCCAGCTTTGCTGGTTGAGGAACTCTGGGAGTTGAAGTCCTCCAGGCTTAAAGTTGCCAAGATTGGAGACCCCTGGCCCAAGGCTTATGACCTATGACTAAATGACCATTCAAAGACAGAACAGAGCCCTACAAAAGGTCACTTACATTACGACATGGTTCTGATGCCCTCCCCGCGATCACATGACTGCGTTTCGGGCGCTTAGCAACCAGCCAGCCTTTACAGCCGTTAGCGGTGTCCCGTGGTCACATGACCATGATTTACGATGTTACGGCATTTAATTCCAGTGTTCAGCAAAATCGGCCCCCTAGCAAACGCTTGATTTGCTTAACGACTGCAGATTCACTTAACAACCACCACAGAAAAGGTCGTAAAATTAGGTCGGAGGCCTCTGATGACTCCCTTTTATGACTGTCGTGACTCTTAAGCCATGATGGCGAACCTGTGGCATGCATGCCACAGGTGGCAGGTGGAGCCATATCTGTGGGCATGCAAGCATTGCATTAGCTCAGCTCCCGCACACATGTGAACTGTCTGGTTCGGTTCTGCAACCCAACAAGAAAAACACAGACTTCAGAGGATAATTAGAACTGCAGAAAAAATAATTGCTACCAACCTGCCTTCCATTGAGGACCTGTATACTTCACGAATCAAGAAGAGGGCCGTGAAAATATTTACAGACCCCTCGCATCCAGGACAAACTGTTTCAACTCCTGCCCTCAAAACGACGCTACAGAGCACTGCACACCAGAACAACTAGACACAAGAACAGTTTTTTCCCGAAGGCCATCACTCTGCTAAACAAATAATTCCCTCAACACTGTCAAACTATTTACTAAATCTGCACTACTATTAATCTTCTCATCGTGCCCATCACCAATCTCGTTCCACTTATGACTGTATGACTATAACTTGTTGCTGGCAATCCTTATGATTTATATTGATATATTGACCATCAATTGTGTTGTAAATGTTGTACCTTGATGAACGTATCTTTTCTTTTATGTACACTGAGAGCGTATGCACCAAGACAAATTCCTTGTGTGTCCAATCACACTTGGCCAATAAAAAATTCTATTCTATTCTAGTAATAAAGGTAAGTAGAACCCACCCCTGTTCCGGTCCCATCGGAAGTCAGGAAATGGGCCATTTCCGGCCTCTGGAGGGGGTTTTCACCCTCCCCAGGCGAAAGCCTCTGGGAGGCTTTCTGGGAGTTGAAGTCCTCCAGGCTTAAAGTTGCTAAGGTTGGAGAGCCCTGTATTAGAAGACTGGTCTTATGCCTTTCTCTTCTTTTGGATAGCCTGGTGTTTCTCAACCTCAGGAAGGTGAAGAATCAGGTCGTAAGTTGCGTTTTTTTTGGGGGGGGGGATACGTCGTAACTTCTTCAAAGAGTTGCTTAGCAACCAGTCATTCACCAAAAACTACCTGTAATCCACCTGTTGTGTGTCGTCGTCCACCCACCCTTGCAGTTTTCTCTAAAATTATTATTATTTTTTGTTTATATTTACATTTCTCCGAAGACTCAGGGCGGCTTACAGTGTGTAAGGCAATAGTCTCATTCTATTTGTATATTTACAAAGTCAACTTATTGCCCCCCCAACAATCTGGGTCCTCATTTTACCTACCTTATAAAGGATGGAAGGCTGAGTCAACCTTGGGCCTGGTGGGGCTTGAACCTGCAGTAATTGCAAGCAGCTGCTGTTAATAACAGGCTTCTTGAGCCTTGAGCCACCACGGCCCTTATACACAATGACGATGCAGGTTCTTGGGAAGTACAACCGTCCTGCATAATTATTTCATTTGTTCTATTCTAGATCTGTTTTGTAATCGTTGTGTGTCCTGTTTCGCTCATTAGAAGAATGCCGTTCTCCACAATAAATCGCGTACTTTGAAAACGAATTGGGCCCGGATTTGGGTTTGGAAAGCGGCACTTTGCTTCCCTTGCCCGTCACTCTCAAAATAATTCCAAGGGGGGGGGCAACTCAGGAGGAAGGTGAAAAGCTTTCTGTACATGATCAGGGGCCAGAGTTTTATCTGTAAAGGTAAAGGTTCCCCTGGCACGTATGTGCTAGTCGTTCCTGACCCTAGGGGGTGGTGTTCATCTCCGTTTCAAAGCCGAAGAGCCAACGCTGTCCAAAGACGTCTCCGTGGTCATGTGGCCGGCAGGACTCAACGTCAAAGGCGCACGGAACGCTGTGGGGACCCAAAGGTGATCCCTATTTTTCTACTTGCATTTTTTACCTGCTTTCGAACTGCTAGGTTGGCAGAAGCTGGGACAAGGAACGGGAGCTCACCCCGTTACGTGGGATTCGAACCGCTGATCCGCCGACCTTTCGATTGACAAGCTCAGCGCCGTAGCCACTGATCCACCGCGTCCCACTTTTATCCGTACTGACTCCGAAAGTTCTTCTTTGTGTCTTCCAGGGCAGGTGCCTAACGAGACCAGGCAGAACGGGCAGAGCTGCACCAGGGGGCTGCCCAAACCGGTCTGCATGAACGGGACGGAGTCCGGTCAGCTGGTCAGCAAGACGAAAGCCGAGCGGCGGGCCAGCGCCTCTTCCAACCCTTCCCGCAAGACCTCTTCCGCCAGCAGCAAGATCCGCAAGCTCTCGACCTGCAAGCAGCAGTGACCCCGGCTGGGCTGCCCTCTACGGTTCGTATCATAACCTCAGTCCGCTTTCGGAGGCAGATTTGCGGCAGGGAGTGAGGCGTCTCTACGGGTAGTCCGCGCCATACGCTCACAGTGGAGCCCGACATTTCCGTCGCTAAGTGAAAATGAAGGTCCATTTTACGACCTTTCTTGCCACCGTTGTTAAGTGAAACCCTGCGGCTGTTAAGTTAGTAACCCGGTGGTTAAGCGAATCCGGCTCCCCCGTTGATTTTGCTTGTCGGAAGGTCGCAAGAGGGGATCGCGTGACACACACACCACACACACACACACACACACACTGGGATGCTGCAACCGTGATATAAATAAGAACCCGTTGCCCAGCGTCTGGATTGTGATCTTTGTGACCACGAGGATGCTGCAGCGGTCCTAAGTGTGAAACAAACGGTCAGGAGTCACCTTTTTCAGCAGTTCGTGTGATTTTTTTTCCCCCACCCTCCAGTTGTAGTTTCCTCCCTGGATGCTTTTTCTTCAAAGCCATCTCTGACTCTCCTACTTCATAACTCATCTCTCCTCCTCCCCCCATTATCCATTTCCTCCTGCGTCTTTCTGCCACCACCACCACCCCCGCCCGGGATTCTGGCCTTGCACGCATTTGCACACTTCAACCCAACGTGCTTCTCCACCCTCCATACACAAAACCTCCTCTCTCTCCCCTTCCCTCTCCCTCACTTTCTCTCTTTATCCCTCTCTCTATTTTCCCCTTCCTCTCTCCCTCTCTGTCCTTCTCCCTCCCTCTCTCTCTCTTCCTCTTTTTCTCCCCCTCCCCCTCACTTTTCCCTTTTATCCTCTATCTCTCCCTATTTCCTTTCTTCCTTCCTCCTCTCCCCATCCTCTCCTCCTCTCCTCTCTTTCTCCTCTCCATCACTTTCTCTATCCTCTGTCTCCTCCCTACCTCATACCCCCTCCCCTTTCTCTCCTCCCCTCCCTCTCTCTCTTTCCTTCCTCTCCCTTCCCTTCTCGCTCTCTCCTCCCCTTCCTCTCTCTCTCTTCTTCTCCCTATCCTTCTCTCTCTCCCTCTCTTTCTCCTCTCCGTCACTTTCTCTCTTTATCCTCGGTCTCCTCCTCCTCTCTCCTTTCCTCTCTGTCCTTCCCTATCCTTCTCTCTCCCCTCTTCTTCTCCCTCTCTCCCCCTCTCTTCTCCCTATCCTTCTCTCCCCCTCTCTTTCTCCCTATCCTTCTCTCTCTCTCTCCCTCCCCTCTCTTTCTCCCTATCCTCTCTCTCCTCCCTACCTCATACCCCCTCCCCTTCTCTCCTCCCTCCTCCCTCTCTTTCCTTCCTCTCCTTCCCTTCTCGCTCTCTCCTCCCCTTCCTCTCTCCTCTCTTCTTCTCCCTATCCTTCTCTCTTTCCTCTTTTCTCCCTCTCCGTCACTTTCTCTCTTTATCCTCGGTCTCCTCCTCCTCTCTCCTTTCCTCTCTGTCCTTCCCTATCCTTCTCTCTCTCTCCTCCCCCTTCCTCTCCCTCTCTCCCTCTCTCTTCCTCTTTTTCTCCCCCTCTCTACCTCTCCCTCACTTTTCTCTTTTTTTCCCTCTATTTCTCCCTTCCTCCCTCTCTTCCTTCCTCCCTCTCCCCATCCCTCCTCCTCTCCTCTCTTTCTCCCTCTCCATCACTTTCTCTATCCCTCTGTCTCCTCCCTACCTCATACCCCCCTCCCCCTTTCTCTCCCTCCCCCTCCCCTCCCTCTCTTTCCTTCCCTCTCCCTTCCCTTCTCTCGCTCTCTCCCTCCCCCCTTCCTCTCTCCCTCTCTTCTTCTCCCTATCCTTCTCTCTCTTTCCCTCTTTCTCCCTCTCCGTCACTTTCTCTCTTTATCCCTCGGTCTCCTCCCTCCCTCTCTCTTTTCCTCTCTGTCCTTCCCTATCCTTCTCTCTCCCCTCTTCTTCTCCCTCTCTCTCCTCTTCCTTTTTTCTCCCTCTCTACCTCTCCTCACTTTTCTCTTTATCCTCTATTTCTCCCTACCTCCCTTTCTTCCTCCCTCTCCTCCCTCTCTCCCTCTCTCTCCTTCCTCTCCTCTCTCTCCTCTCCTCCTCTCTCTTTCTCCCTCTCTTTCTCTCCCTCTCTTTCTCCCTCTCCATCACTTTCTCTATCCCTCTGTCTCCTCCCTACCTCATACCCCCCTCCCCCTCTTTCTCTCCCTCCCCCTCCCCTCCCTCTCTATCCTTCCCTCTCTCAGCTTGCCTTCTGGCTATGTCTCTTGTTCTGCCTCTGTCCCTTCAGCAACTAGGATCCATCCTCAACCGTAATTTAATCCCTTTCAATGTGACCCTGCCCCCACTGATCAGAGCAGAGAGCAGGGATTTAGGTTCTCTCCTTTTTTTATTCCCCTTCAGAAAGGCGGCCATGACATCTCTCGGTTTCCTCCAGGTTAACTGTGCTGGATGATAAGCTCGGTTTCATTGTCCTTCGTTTAATCTCATTTCAGTCTAGATTGCTTAAACCAGGGGTCTCCAACCTTGGTCCCTTTAAGACTTGTGGACTTCAACTCCCAGAGCAAAGCTGGCTGAGGAACTCTGGGAGTTGAAGTCCACAAGTCTTAAAGGGACCAAGGTTGGAGACCCCTGGCTTAAAGCAGTGTTTCTCAACCTTGGCAGCTTGAAGATGGGTCGACTTCAACTGCCAGAACTCTCAGACATCCAGAATAAGTTATACTCCTTGCAGACAGCTGGTCATTTGCATTCTTTCAGAGAGTTGTTGAAGACACAGATCAACCTCCAAGTGGCCTCAATGACCCTCTCAAAGGATGCAAATGACCAGCTGTCTGCAAGGAATATCAATCCTTCCGTTCGGCACCATCCAGTCAGAGCTGAAGAAGCTTCTTGGAGGAGAAGCGAAACGTCTTCGAAAGAAAAACCAGACAGTCCAGTTGTCTCGGGGGGGAGGGGGGGGGAAACAAACCCACCTTTGGGACAACTATGACCTGGATGACTGGGAATCTCCATAGATATAAAAATAAATGTTCTTCTAAACTTGAATTTGTTTTTTTTTCCTTTCTTCTTCTTCTTCTTTGCAGCCCGAGTTCCAGATTGTCTGCTGCCCCTAAAGCAGCCTCTTGCCCGGGTCTCCTCCATTCTACCCACCCACCTGTAGCAGATCACTTGTAGAACAAGCTTGCAATCAAACCAAGGAGAAGGAGAAATTTATCGTTCGTTCCCTCCCCTCTTTTTCTTCTTTTGTTTGGTCTTTTTAACGAGTCAAACCCAAGGGGAAAAAAAAATGGACGGTGACTTGCACCCACCTGTGGCCTCCTTCCACGCGACTTTCCCCCCCCCCCAAAAGAGGCTTAACTCTGGTTTGTCGGATGGAATCCCAGACCTCCCCCTTTGACTGCGATGCTGTGTGTGACCCAGATATACCCGGACTCTTTCTAGGGGTTGCATTGGGGGAGCAGTGATGGGGGAAGAGGCAGTGAATGGTTCTTTAAAGAATTATGTCCTTCATGGAAACTCGTTTTTTTACCTTCCCAGGTGTGTTTGGAAATTTGCAAGCCATCAACAGCACTTTATGTAGTAGACTACTGTTATATTATATATATATATATATATATGTATGTATGTATGTATGTATATATATATTGTGTGTGTGTGTGTGTGTGTGTGTGTGTGTGTGAGACTGTGTATATATATATAGATATAGATATATAGATATATATATACATATGAGATATTTTTCGCTTTTTGGTTCCCCCCATCCTTTCCTTTTATTTTTCCTTCGCAATAGACTTCTTTTATCCGTTACGATGCATTTGAAAGGGCAGGGATGAAGGGACAAGAACCCAAAATGAGTATTTTAAAATTAAAACATGGGGAACGGTCTCCCCATTCCGTTCTGAATAAACACACACACACACACACATATACACATACAAAAAAAATATATCTGCATGCTGTTTATAAGGGCTGGAGCAAAGGGAAAAGTGTGCTTTTCTGGTTGTTTTTTTTTCCTTTTTTTTTAAAAAAAAAAGAAAATAAAGATTCAATGGAGACGTGGATCCTACGGTGTCGGCTTTGTGGGGGAGCCTTTTCTGTCACTAAAAGGAAGAAAGTGCAAGTGTGAGAAAGAAGCCGTTTACCTGGAATTGTGTATTAAAAATTCTAGAGCTGGAAGGAATCCCAAAATTCATCTTAACAACTCAACCTGTTGCAAAAACCTAGTTAAAGCCGTGTTTGCCAACCGTAGCTATTTTAAGATGCGTGGACTTCAACTCTCAACCACGCTGACTGGGGAATTCTGGGAGCTGAAAGTCCCACGCATCTTAAAGCATGTGCTGGCTGAGGAATTCTGGGAGTTGACGTCCACAGGTTTTCAACGTGCCACGGTTGAGAAACGTTACTGTAGAAAGCAGAAACTGTCTCTTAGCAGGCTGCGCCCCTGTTGAGTAGTTCTTAAATGGAAGGAAGTCAGAAGTAACTGCTTCCCTACCAATTCCATCTCATAGGTCTTCTCCTGCCCTTGAGCATTGCAAAGGACCAATATCTTCAGGGCGCTCTGAAGACGCATCTCCTAAAACACCCTACTAGCAATCTGGGGAGGGGGGCGGAGCTTGTCTTCCCCATAATTTTGCAATCTCCAGTTATTTGGGCAGCAGGTTTCGAACAAACTATTAAGGAGTACTTGAACTCAGTATATATACAGAATTGGTATTCCTAAATTATAAGATGGTGAACTTCAACTCGGTAAGGTCCTAAAGGTTGATGTCTGGTAGAGGGAAGGTTTGCTATTTTCGAAATCCTGGTTTGTTTTCCTCCTAGGAATCCATGCATCTATGTGCTGGTGACCTTCTATACCAGGGGTCTCCAACCTTGGTCCCTTTAAGACTTGTGGACTTCAACTCCCAGAGTTCCTCAGCCAGCAAAGCTCTGGGAGTTGAAGTCCACAAGTCTTAAAGGGACCAAGGTTGGAGAACCCTGTTCTAGTCCACCCCCTTGCTCAATATGAAGACCCTATACCTGTAATTGTGAACCTATGGCACACATGCCACAGATAGCACGTGGAGCCATATCTGTGGACACGCGAGCGTTGCCCTAGCTCAGCTCCAGCGCGCATGCATGTGCCAGCCAGCTGATTTTTGGGTCTTCCGGTCCTACTGGAAGTTGGGAAACGGGCCATTTCCGGCCTCCGGGAGGGTAGGGAAGGCCATTTTCGCCCTCCCCAGGCTCCAAGAAAGCCTCTGGAGGCTGGGGAGAGCGAAAAATGGGCCTACCGGGTCCACCATGCCATCACGTGACAAAAGCGGGGGGAGCATGGGTCCTGTGCATATGCACGGGGGGAAGTTCAATTCCAACTCTTGACCAAACCATAGTTAAGCATGGTATCTATATAAACCCAGCTTCTGTCTTTTCAACACCCAGGTTAGCTTTGTCAATATATATTAGTATATATTAGAGCTGCGTGAAATGTTCAGAGATATTCGGGTCACCATGAATCTTAACAGAAATAACAGTATAACAGAGCTGGAAGGGACCTTGGAGGTCACCTAGTCCAAGTTTGAATCTTCCATCTTTTCATTTCGCCACCTTTTAAAAACCCAGAAAGTTTGCCGAAAAGATGAGCAAAATCTTCTGTCGTGTCTCTTCACAACTTGAAACGGAAAGATGCAATTGACCAAGGGCCCCAAATCCGGTAGGATCCCAGATACAGAGTAGAAGACTGCAGTAAAATTTCAAAAGGATTTCGAGAGTTTTATTGAAATGGGCTGAAAGTAACAATTGAATGTTAACACAAATGCAGAGTTTTATCACTTTGGAAGCAAAAAAAAATAAATAAAAAAATCCAGTGAATAGAAAGACTGGGGGTTGCTCCAGTTTTGTGTGGAGAAAAAAAAGCTTTTTAGGGTATTAGATGACCACGGGAGTATGAGAAAATGGATGATATGGATGTCAGGAAAGGAAAGACAGACGGGCTAACATTAGCAGAAGTCTAAATTCCAAATGAGAAATAATAATGAGAAGTTCTTTAGGACAGGGGTCTCCAACCTTGGTCCCTTTAAGACTTGTGGACTTCAACTCCCAGAGTCCCTCAGCCAGCAAAGCTGGCTGAGGAACTCTGGGAGTTGAAGTCCACAAATCTTAAAGGGACCAAGGTTGGAGACCCCTGCTTTAGGAGAGTCCTGTGTGGGGTCAAAAAAGTCAAGATGGCCATTATGGTCTGTTCAAAGTGGTTTTTATATGCACAGCGCACATAAAGTGGAGCTTTGATGGCACCAGCACAGCCGCCATCTTGAGTTTCGTTTTTTTTTAACTACACTTTCAGGCCCTGCACCTTTTAATGGCTTGATATGTTTAACGGGCCTCCCAATCCTCACGAAACCCACAAAACTCTTCTTCATTGAAGGCAACGTGTAGCCTAGATGAGCAAAAAGCTAAGGAACGGGAAACGGCCCTCTTCGAATCCTTGAAGGGTATCTGGTAGGACCCCCTTGAAGAGGTGGGGACTTCCTCTCCCAGAATTCCTCAGCCAGCCTGCCTCCATTGCTGCTGCTGCAGCATGCTGGCTGAGGAATTCTGGGAGTTGAAGTCCACAGGTCTCGAAGCGAACAAGATTGGGAAAGCCTTGTAGATGATGTTCAAGACCAGATTTTCAGCCTCCACAGGGGAAGCGCAACGACGGCTTTAAGTCACAAAACTCGAGATGCAGATGAAAAGATTTAAAAACAAAACAAAACACAAATCTTAGCAGCAACAGCAGTTGGGACAGGAGAACCCATATCCCACAGACAAGATGGCTATGGCTGTGTTAGTGTGCTTTAAATCTGAATTTTTTTACTCGTGCCGGATGGAGTTGAGCTTGTTCAGAGGTTGGCCACAGGCCCAATCCTGCTCTCTCCAGACGCCACAGGTGTTTTTCATCCTTATATTTGCAGCCAGCCATGTTTCCTTCCTAGGGAAGCTGGACCTGCCTCGCTGCTAGACCCCCAACAAACTAGGACAGGGGTCTGCAAACTTGGCTCTTTTAAGACTTGTGGACTTCAACTCCCAAATTTGAAGTCCACAAGTCTTAAAAGAGCCAAGTTTGCAGACCCCTGAACTAGGATCTCCAGCTAAATGGGAGAGAGAAAAAGAGGGCCAGGTCCTGCGCTTGCAAAGTTTTGCAAAATGGTCTGCTAGGTTTGCTCAGGAACTTACAAAATCCAGCGATGGAAGCAGGGGTGAAATCCAGCAGGTTCTGGAGAACCTGTAGCAGAAATTTTGAGCAGTTCGGAGAACCGGTAGCGGAAATTTTTCAGTAGTTTGGAGAACTGGAAAATACCACCTCTGGCTGGCCCCGGAGTGGGGTGGGAATGGAGATTTTACAATATTCTTCCCCCCCAGGAGTGGGGTGGGAATGGAGATTTTGCAGTATCCTTCCCCAGGAGTGGGGTGGGAATGGAGATTTTGCAGTATCCTTCCCCAGGAGTGGGGAGGGAATGGAGATTTTGCAATATTCTTCCCCCAGGAGTGGGGTCAGAATGGAGATTTTGCAGTATCCTTCCCCTGGAGGGGGGTGGGAATGGAGTTTTTACAATATTCTTCCCCCAGGAGTGGGGTGGGAATGGAGATTTTGCAGTATCCTTCCCCTGGAGAGGGGTGGGAATGGAGATTTTGCAATATTCTTTCCCCAGGAGTGGGGAGGGAATGGCGATTTTTGCAGTAACCTTCCCCTGGAGTGGGGTGGGAATGATTTTGCAGTATCCTTCCCCTGCTATGCCCACCAAGCCACGCCCACAGAACCGGTAGTAAAAAAAAAATTGGATTTCACCTCTGGATGGAAGGTCTAAACGTAATGATCTGCGGGGGAGGGGGAGATTCTTAGGGTGGTCTGATCCATGTTCCTCAACCCTGCTCACTTGAAGATGAGTGGGGGGAGGCTTCAACCCCAAGGATCCTAAGAGTTGAAGTCCCCACCCATCGTCAAGTGGCAGAGGTCGAAAAGCACCACTTCAAAGTGCCATTTATTTGGAGGCGCTGCCAAATAAGTGGGGCCATGACTTCAAATCCAACCTGCACAGGTGAGCCTAGAAAGGTAACCCTATGTTCATTTAGGCGACCCTAAACGAATGGGAGCCGCTCAAAATAATATAGGATTAATCCATTTTAAAAAAAGTAATTGTATTCCTAACCGTGACAGGCACTTTCTCCTTAGTCTGGGACTGCCAAACCTAGAATTCCCAGCCCCCTTGAAAAGAGGGCGCCGGATGGTAAATTTTCAGCTCTTCCGTGTTGTTGGAAACATGCATTTTTTTTTTCACCCATGCTGGTCTGTCCGTAGCATGCGTGTTCCTAAAAATTCGCAACGCCCATACAAAAGCAGGCAGAATTTCAACTCCGCCTCTGCGGTGGCCATCTTAAATCTTCCGATCACAGCCAAGAGATTCTCCTGTACAGTTCTAAGAAAACTCCCCCATTTCTATGGTTTAGAAGTTACAGGTAATCCTCAACTTATGACCGGCCACTTAGTGACCGTTCAATAATATGACCGGCCTGGACAAAAGGAGTTACAACCCTGTTCCAAAGACCAGACCTCTACCCACTGGAAGTTACTTCCAGTTTTGAGTGAAGCCATACCACAGTGAACAATGGCCTCGCTTAAGAAACACAGTATTCATCTTACGACTGACGCCTTTGCTTAAAAACCTGTTCTGTCCCCCTCGGCTCCGTCCGAGCGATGACTTAATTAGCCGGCACTATCAGCTCTGGCAGCAAACTAGCGAGCGTCTGCCAAGTGTCTCTGTTATCTCCCTGGATGCCAATGAGTTAACAAACAGTACTTCAGCTCTAGTCAAGCAGTTGATTTGCCTGCTATGAAGAGGCATAGCAGCCCTCACTGCTTTTATATCCTGTGGGGTGTGGCTCCATGACTTAGCACTTCCTAGGCCTGCCCCACCCCTGCTTCTGTTGTTCCCGCCTCTCTTGCCTACGAAACCTAGGGTCCAGCCAGGCCTGATTGCCATCAGCTGGGTCTAGAGGCGTGGCCGGGGGGGGGAAGAGTCAGGGGACGGAGGCCTCGTTATCTCCTCCACCTGGCCTGCCTCTGGCTCCTGGAGCTGAGCCAAGGAAGCCGGTGCTCCCAAGGTAAGTCCTGACGGCCCTTCCCCCTCACTTTCCAAGTCACTTTCTGGCAGGGGGCCCGGCTCGGGGGGCGCAGACACAACAAAACCACTGCAAAACGAGGTCTATAATCGGAATCAATCAAATGACTAATCCGATTTAAAACTCTCGTGAAATACCACTATAACAGGCAGGCTCCATTACAGGTAATTCTTTCGAACCCCAAATTGTCATTGCTAAGCAAGGCAGTTGTTAAGTGAATTCTGCCCCATTTTATGACGTCTCTCGCCACCGTTGTTAAGTAGACCACCGCAACTGTTAGGAACACAGTTGTAACATGTGGCTTTCCCCGTTGATTTGCTTGTCAGAAGGTCACACTGCGACAGCCATCAAAACACATGTAGTTGCCAAGCGTCCAAATTTTGATCACGTGACCAGGGGGGATGCTGCAACGGTCAACAGTGTGTAAAACAATTATAAGTTGCTTTTTTTCCAGTGCTCTCGTAACTGAATGATCACTAAACGAATGGTTGTAAACCAACCTGTATTGTCACAGGTCAAGGACTACCTATAAATGCTTCCATGCTGATAGGTACACCCAAAGGCTCAGCGGAAATACAGAAAGGCAGGAAATATGTGCGCTGCCTCGGATTCATTTCCAAAATGAGCTTCAGAGCCCCCCCCCCCAAGAGAATCTGTTGGAGGTGGAAAAAAAGGGGCTACATGAGTGCCCCCAAAGTGCCTTTTTGGGACCTAAACAGAAATAGCTGCCTAGAATCAAATGAATCCTCCCAAAGCAAACGACCTCTTGTTCTTACAGCATGTGGCATCTTCGAAGCAACAGAAACGGACGCAAAGCAGAACCAGAGGCCTGTTTGACGGGCGGAAAGCCGCAGAGTCCCAGGAACTGGGATCGAGGACAGCTATTCTTGGCTAAAATTCTCTGTGAGATCTCGGGTCAAGGCCCTCCCAGACAAATACAATTTGTGCTCCGAGACCACTTCTTGGCACATGTTTTTTTAATCAAGTCCATTTTCGAAAGAGGTTTGTGGTTTGCGGGTCTCGTGTGCCACCACGGGGCAGTCGAGTTGAGAGGGGGGGCGGCAGAGGCTTATGTGCTTACCGCAGCCGAGCCCCTGGCAAAGGAGGGTAACAGCCGAGGCAGATTCGAAACAGAAGGAAATTGTACGTCAGCGTGGCACACATGCCTGCGCGCGTGCCAACACGCCCACATGCTCCATGCTCAGCACCTCATTTTCCCTCAATTGTAGCATTCATCTACAAAATCAATTACACACACACACACACACACCCCAAAAACAGCTTTGGACCCGAACGATTCCAAACTGGAGAAGCGGAACGCATCGTTCCCTTTTTAACCTGACATGCGATTATTTTTTTTTCTTAACAAAAAGAGAAAAAATACCTTGGCAAAGATCTGAAGCCTAAAGACAGAGAAAGGAGAGGCATTCAAGGTAGATGGAGGATTTAAAAAAAAAAAAAGAGATTGAAAGTGGATTTTCTTTTTTTTACGGCTTGCCACAGGAAAAGGATGTTTGGAAGGAGAGCAGGGTCGGAAGGAAATGGGACAGATGAAACCCACCCACCCCCTTTCTTTCTGCCCTCCTCTCATTCGCCCCTCACCCGCCACCCTCCGGCAAGATTCAATTAAAAAGCCATGCCAATAAATAAATAAATAAATAAACCCAGGAAAGGTTCCCCAGTCCTTGCTTAAAGCAGGGGTCTCCAACCTTGGCGACTTGGAAACCTAGTGGACTTCAACTCCCAGAATTCCCCAGTCTGCTGGCTGGGGAATTCTGGGAATTGAAGTCCGCCAGGCTCCAAGTTGCTAAGGTTGGAGACCCCTGGCTTAAAGGATGCCACGAAAGGAATACCTGCCCTGGAAAAAAACACACGCGCACAGAAATAAATAATAACAATACTCGAAAGCAACACCTGTTTTGCATCTATAGATGGAGAAGGGGAACTTGTAGAATAAGGAATAACCAAGAACGGGGGTGGGGGGGGATGGGTAAAAAGAAACGGGGGTATATCTGCTAGTAATAATCCCATTACCACCAAAAAGCAACAATAATATTCACCAACAGCCCAAGAGAGGGGTCAACCGGTTGCTAAAACAGAGCTTCCTGCGTCTTTTTTTTTCCAACCAATCCGGAAGACCAGAAGAAATCGGGTTTTCATCTCACTGCTTCTTCCATCGCTCCAAAATGCGACCCGGTTTTTGGGTATCAAAGCAGCAAGAAAACCCCAAAAAGCAAGCGATGGCCCTGCAAGGTGGACCAAAACAGGATGGCGGGATGATGATGAAGAGTGAACCATGAAATGGGGGGGGGGGTTATGGGAGAAAAAAATGAAACCACAAGGAGGGGAAACACCCCCCCCCGCCAAGGAACAGCTGAAAAAGTGTGAAAAATGAGCCTTCAAAAACGGTAGAAAGGTGGGTGGGAGGGAACGGAGGGAGAAAAAAAGAGAGAAACGGAGAATTGTGCTATTCACCCTTCAAGCAGCGTGCTTTGTTTCGGGGGTCCCCTACCAGCCCCCCCCAACCCCATATCCCACCCACCGCCCCCACCCCGTCCAGGAAGTGCAGATTCCTCCACTCGAGAAAATGTAAACTCTTCCACACATCACACCATGCAAAAAAGGTGGAGGAACATCCGTCTGTCCGTCCGTGGGCTGAGATAGGGGATCCTGCCCCACCTGGAAGGCGAAGCCGGCCCCTCCCTCCGCAAGGACCTTCGAGCAAAGATGGCTTTGCTGGTGGTGGAGGGGGGAGGACAGGTTATTGCTTGTAAAAAACCAGAGAGAGAGAAAGAGAGAGAGAGAGGTGTGCACGGGGAAAGGTGGAAGGAGCTGAAATTATCTGCTACAACCAGCTCGTAGAGTGTGAGGTATGTTAGGCCTCCGGTAGATTTGGGGGCTGTTTTCTCTTATTATTATTATTATTATTATTATTTATTATTATTATTATTCTCGAGAACGAGCCCCTGAAAACTTAAAACTTCCTGGCTGTGCAAGAGATAACGCCGACTTTGGCAAACCTGCTTCAAAATGGGGAGAGATTCGGTTGAGTTCTCCCCTGTCCCCACCCCTGGATCTAACCAGGAGGAAGAGAAGGCCCTTCGGCTCTCCAGCGGACGCCCTACTCTCTTTGGACTACCCCCCTCCCAAAAGGGAAGGTCTCCCCTCTTGGGATGTGCTTCCCCCACCCACCTTCCGGGCCCCTGCTGGAAAGGCATGGATGGATCCAACCAGAGCTTCCCCAGATCCTCGGTGGGCTCCGTCTTCTGGCCAGAGAGACAGGAATCTCCGCTGGCCAAGTCTTCAGCCCTGGACCTTCTCAACCCCCAAGGGGACCTCCAGGTGGGGCTTCCTGGTACACAGCGGAAGGCTGACAGAGCAGGAGGGTGTACCTCGATCTTGCTCCGTGCCCTCGGGCCCCTGGAGCACCCTGCATCCCAGCTGGCTGGCAGGCCCTGCGTGGCACCTCCCAGCCCCGGGGCGAGATAGAGAAAGGGTCATCCCGGTGTTTCCCCTTGCCACTATTCGGGGCTGTGCTCAGGGGAAGCCCGGGCGGCCACCATCACCACACACTCTAGACTCTCTCGTGGTTTTTTCAAGGGTGTGAAAAACATGTCCTCCAGCCCCCCTGCGATCTTGTCCAGGAGTTCTGTGCCCAGCCCTGGACACTGACCACTTTCGAGGCAGTCCCTGGTGTACGGGTCAGGTCCCGTTTTGGCCTCCTCCGGCGGTTCTTCCTCAATCACCTGAATCTTCTCCCCCGTTTCTGCGGCGGGTGAGGCCACCTCCTCGTCCCCAGAGCTGACAATACGTGGCAGGGTGCTGTGGAAGCGGCCTTCCAGGGGGTAGTTGACGCTGTCGCCCCGACGTAGGGGGGTCCGGTGCCTCTCCAGAGCGGTGGGGTAACGGACACCTGGGTCACTGTACTGCTTGGTACGCTGCCATTGCTTCCTCAAATGGGTCCGGGAGCGGTGTTTGGCCCGCAGGGGGGATTCATCGAATTGGGGGTCGTGGCGAACAAAGGCGTTGAAGAGCGCGTCTGTTTTTTCATCGATGCTGTAGTCTCGGCGAGGGAAGGATTCTCGTGTGGGGAACATCTGCCCATATGGTGCCCAGAGCAATGGACTAGAAGGGAGGAGACCTCCAACGGCACCAGTTGCTTCCTCCTCTTCCTCTTCCTCTTCCTCTTCCTCTTCCTCCTCTGCTTCTGGCTCCTGTCTCTCAAAGCTCTCAAAGATGGTGGCCTTGCGTCCAGCGCTGGTGAAGCAGAAACGTTTCTCCGAGGCCGTCTGGTCTTCTCCTACTCGGCCACTGGGGGCTTCAATGGAAGCATAGCCGCTATCCATCTGCAAGAGTTTACGGGTCCCGGCTTCCATCTCAACGCTATCCTGCTTGGGTTTCGCCAAGGACCTGTCTTCTCCGGCTTCAGCCTCATCGGCCAAAGAGGAGGAAAAACTCGGTAGCCCACCGCTCGAGGAAACGCTGTCCCCACCATCACTAGGTGCTGAGTCCTGGTCATTGCCCTTCTCTGATGAAACACACTTCTCTAGCGATGCCCGTAGGCTCCAGATGTCATGATAAAGGGGAGTGGGCTGCTGTTCCAATGGCTCGGGTGGGGTGGGGCTGGATGGTTCGGAAGACTCTAACCTACAGCAGGAAAAAAATATACACTTTGCCTTTAACAATGATACAGTATTTCTTTCTTTGCACACAGAACACGGAGTAATGACCAGTGTGTTATATCTGCCTCAACTTGGAGAAGAAGAAGAAAAACCCTTGACTCCACGTTGAAAAGTATACTTTATGAAAAGCCAAGTGGAATACAATATACCAAAGCCAGAACTGATGTTCACGTGCCAGAGTTTCCCGGTTAACTTTCCCCCATCCAGTTCCTCCCCTACATTCGTCCCATTTTTTGTCCAATTGTATTTGAATAACTTGTTTGGGGAACAATAGTGGACTGCTTGGTGAGCCATTGGGTTCCATTTCCAGGGCTTTGACCTTGAGATGGTGTCTTTGGAAGGTAAAATGTTTGCCTTCCTACCCACCCCGTCTGGCTCTCTCCCCCCATAGTTCATGGCAGACTGACAGATAGAAGCAATGGGTGGTAACTAATCAAGGAGAGAAGCAACCCAGAACTAAGGAGAAATTTCCTGACAGTTGGAACAATCAATAAGTGGAACGACTTGCCTGCAGAAGTTGTAAATGCTCCAACACTGGAAATTTTTAAGAAAATGTTGGATAGCCATTTGTCTGAAATGGTGTAGGGTTTCCTGCCTGAGCAGGGGGTTGGACTAGAAGACCTCCAAGGTCCCTTCCAACTCTGATATTATTATTATTATTATTATTATTATTATTATTATTATTATTATTATTATTATTATTATTATTATTATTATTATTATTATTAAATGCGAAGCTCAAGCGTATGATGGCAGTTCTGACACGGTGTTTCTCAACCTCAGCAACTTTTAAGATGTGTGGACTTCAACTCCCAGAATTCCCCAGCCAGCAATAGGGATGCTGGCTGGGAATTCTGGGGGTTGAAGTCCACGCATCTTCAAGTTGCTGAGGTTGAGAAGCATTGAAGGAGAGAGTGCAAAATGATTCTTGCCGCATCCTCTAAGTCAGGGGTCTCCAACCTTGACAACTTTAAGCCTGGAGGACTTCAACTCCCAGAATTCCCCAGCCAGCTTTGCTAGGAGTTTAAGCCTGGAGGACTTCAACTCCCAGAATTCCCCAGCCAGCTTTGCTAGGAGTTTAAGCCTGGAGGATTTCAACTCCCAGAATTCCCCAGCCAGCTTTGCTGGCTGAGGAATTCAGGGAGTTGAACTCCTCCAGGCTTAAAGTTGCCAAGGTTGGAGATCCCTGCTCTAAGTCAGTGACCACACATTGCTGAGACTTCTTTCTAAGAATTCCTTGAAAATTATGCTGAGCCCGGAACATTTTTCCATGAAACAATCCATGAAACGACCAACCAAATCTAGTGGATTTTTGTTCCTAGGAATCTAGGCCTCGATCCGTTCTCAGAATTTGCACATCTTTTTCAAGGGGAGATCTCCAGGGCCAGTGACATCCGCCGAGGTCAAAAAAGGCAAGATGGTGGTTGCAGCGGTGCGACTGAGGCCCCTGCCCACCCCTCCAAAACTTCCTCATCACTCACGCATGACAAATATTTTTTTGTGGTGCTGATAGTCGTGAGCTTGCAAGCCAAGTTAGGTGCTCATCCAAGGGAATTGGATCAGCCAATCATAACAGAGCCGGAAGGGATCTTGGAGGTCTTCTAGTCCAGCGGTCACCAACTGGTGGTCCGTGGACCACTGGTGGTCCATGAGAACATTTTGGTGGTCCACAGAAAAATTATTTGCATTTTTTATTTTGCACTAAATCAGGGGTCCTCAAACTACGGCCCCTGGGGCTTAATACGTGCAATGAACGTTTGTGTTGCTGCAGAGAGTCTCCCACTTCGGGGTCATTTTGTGTGGGTCGGGGAGGGGGGGCAGAAATTCCAACTTGGGGTCTGCTTCAGCCTCCTGGTGTGGGGCTTTGGGCGAAAGCTGGAGGGAAGTGCTGCTGGTGGAGAAGAGCTGGAGGGCCTCGTTCCAGTGGGACTGCATCATGGCTTGGAACTGGCTGACCAATTCAGCCTGCTGAGCCTCCAGGTGCCAGTCCCTGGCCTTCCACTCCCGCAGGTCTTCCTTCTGCTTGGAAAGCCTATGCTCCTAGTCCTCAGTGAGGTGCTTCTGCTGAGCCTCCTTTTCAGCCAGATCCAATTTGAACTGAGCTGTTTTGCCAACTCTTGATGGCTGCTTAGCTCCAGTAACTGCTTCCTGTTGGGGCCCTAAGGAGCCTGGGCGGGGAGGCGATGAGGGGCTGGGAGGGGAGGCTGGTGAGGCGCCCCTTGACGTGAGTGACATCGAGTTGGCCACGCCCACCCAGTCACATGCCCACCTAGCCACGCCCACCCAGCCGGTCATTAGGCAGATCATATTAGCGGTCGGTGGGATTTAAAATTATGAATTTAGTGGTCCCTGAGGTCTAAAAGGTTGGTGACCCCTGGTCTAGTCCAACCCTCTGCTCAAGCAGGAGACTGCATAGAAATCAAGGGGATGATGAAACCTTTCCATGGCTACTGATATGGCTGGCTGGTAGTTTCCTGATACAGGTAATCCTCGACTTATGATCACAATTGGAACCGGAATTTTCATTTGCTAAGCAATGGTTGTTAAGCAAGTTGTGCTCATTTTTAAGCCATTGTTGGCCATCGTCGTTAAGCAAACCTCCCTTGGCCCCCGAAGTGGTAAAAGAGGAAGTAGAGAAGAAATTAAGCAAATCAGTTAGGTCGTTAAGTGAATCCCACAGTCATTAAGCGAATCTGGCTTCCTTCGTTGACTTGGCTTGCCGAAAACCAGCTGGGAAGGTCACAAATGGTGATCACATGATGCTGCAACCATTGTACATTTATGCCGGTTGTCAAATGCCTGAATTTTGATCTCATGATCAAAATGGTGGTACGTATGGGATGGTACGTTGGTGTACGTGCAAGGACGGGTTTCAGTAACTTTGAACGGTCGCTGAAAGACCGTTGAGGAGTACTTTGTACCTCCTGAAAATGAGACGGTTGATGTAGCTGCAAAGATGCAGTGGAAGAGACCAAGCTGGTGAGTTTCTCAAAGTGGCCCAGTGGTTCGAGTGCAGTACTGCAGGTGACTTCTGCTGACTGCCGGCTGCCTGCGATTTGGCAGATCAAATCTCACCGGGCACAAGGTTGGCTCAGCCTTCCGTCCTTCCGAGGTGGGTAAAATGAGGACCCAGACTGTTGGGGGCAATGTGCTGACTCTGTAAACCAGGGGTCACCAACCTTCTGGACCTCAGGGACCACTAAATTCATAATTTTAAATTCTGCGGACCACTAATATGATCTGCCTCATGACTGGCTGGGTGGGTGTGGCTAGGTGGTCATGTGACTGGGTGGGCGTGGCCAACTCGATGTCACTCATGCCAAGGGGCGCCTCCCCAGCCTCCCCTCCCAGCCCCTCATCGCCTCCCCGCCCAGGCTCCTTAGGGCCTCATCAGGAAGCAGTTACTGGAGCTAAGCAGCCATCAAGAGGAAGAGTTGGCAAAACAGCTCAGTTCAAATTGGATCTGGCCGAAAAGGAGGCTCAGCAGAAGCACCACACTGAGGACTAGGAGCATAAGCTTTCCAAGCAGAAGGAAGACCTGCGGGAGTGGAAGGCCAGGGACTGGCATTTGGGGACTCAGCAGGCTGAATTGGTCAGCTAGTTCCAGGCCATGATGCAGTCCCACTGGAACGAGGCCCTTCGGCTCTTCTCCACCAGCAGCACTTCCCTCCAGCCTTTGTCCAAAGCCCCTCACCAGGAGGCTGAAGCAGACCCCAAGTTGGAATTTCTGCCCCCCCCCCCGACCCACACAAAATGACCCCGAAGTGGGAGACTCTCTGCAGCAACACAAACGTTCACTGCATGTATTCAGCCCCAGGGGCCGTAGTTTGAGGACCTCTGATTTAGTGCAAAATAAAAAATGCAAATAATTTTTCTGTGGACCACCAAAATGTTCTCATGGACCACCAGTGGTCCACGGACCACCGGTTGGAGACCCCCTGGTCTAAGTGCTGTTGCTATCGCTTCAGTGCAACATTGGACGATGAGGAAGCTGGACAATAAGCGGATGTCCTGACCCAGTCTCTTCTCTCTGTCTTTGTTCTTCTGGAAGTCCAGCTGTTATCCCGAGACAAACTGATTCGGCCTCCCCATTAAGAGAAGAAGCGAGGGCGGGAAGCAGCAAATAATTGCCTCCAAATCTATTTTTAAATTACGCGGTGGTGGTGGTTGTTTTTTAAGAGTACATTACCCAGGAAGAGGTAAAACATCTGGTCACTAGACGTTCATCTATTATTCAGCTTTTTATCCAAATCAACAAAACAAATCATAGCTGCCCAGGTCTAGCAGCCCAGCTCAGGGAAAGAAACTCTGCGATACGTAGCCAATTCGATCCAAGCGTTTTCGGTTATTAAAAAAAATAAAAAAATAAATTCAAAATTAGGCAACGGTGACGGGAAATAAAAGTCATTTGGCGGAGGTTTTAGAGAAACTTGCTGCTGAAGAGAGAGACTGGTTTAAAATAGCTTCCCATTTAAGGCCATCTATTATTTAGGACAATGTAGGGCTGAAATATTGTTTGATCTTTAAAAGGAGGACCTCAGCAAACTCAACGTGCAGAGCGAAGGAAAAATTCCTGCCATCAGCACTTAAAAACTCATCGGCCGGGGCTGGTAGGCAGCCATTTTGTGAGGGCCCACAAAACATGTTAAGACACCCCAACAGTCCAAGGCAGATAACCAGGGACTCTGACCCGTCCTTCAGCTTTTACGGATTCATTGGAAAATTCCCAATGTTGAATTCCACAAGAGTATTATTCCCCTTCACCAAAAAGAGGTGCAGAGATTCCTCAAATTAAGGCTACTCATGTAGTGAGCGACCGTTCCTCGTTAGGATGGCACTGACAAAAGTGACTTACAACCACTCCTTGTTTTTACGACCATCGTAGCATTCCCCACAGTCATATGATCAGGTAATTGGCAACTTGATTTTCTTTTTCTTTCTTTCTTTCTTTCTTTCTTTCTTTCTTTCTTTCTTTCTTTCTTTCTTTCTTTCTTTCTTTCTTTCTTTTTTTTTCTTTCTTTCTTCCTTCCTCCCCTCTCTTTCTTTCTTCTTCTTCCTTCCTTCCTCTCCCTCTCTTTCTTCTTCCTTCTTTCTTCCTTTCTTTCTTTCTTTCTTTCTTTCTTTCTCCCTTCCTCCCTCTTTCTTTCTCTTCTTTCTTCTTCCTCCTTCCTTACCTCCCTCTTTTCTTTCTTTTTTTCTTTCTCTTTTTCCTTCTTTCTTTTTCTCCCTTCCCTCTTTCTTTCTTTCTTTCTCTTTCTTTCTTTGCCCCTCTCTCCTTCCTTCCTTCCTTTCTTTCTTTCTTTCTTTCTTTCTTTCTCTTTCTCCCTTCCTCCCTCCCCTCTCTTTCTTTCTTCTTCCTCCTTCCTTCCTCCTTTCTTTCTTTCTTTCTTTCTTTCTTTCTTTCTTTCTTTCTTTCTTTCTTTTCTTACTTTCTCTTTCTTTCTTCTTCCTTCCTTCCTCCCTCCCTCCCTCCCTCTTTCTTCTTTTTTTCTTCCTTTCTTTTTTTCTTTCTTTCTTTCTTTCTTTCTCTTCTCCTTCCTTCCTTCCTCCCCTCTCTTTCTTTCTCTCTCTTCTTCCTTCCTTCCCTTCCTTCCTTCCCTCCCTTTCTTTTTCTTTCTCCCTTTTCTTTTTTTCTTTCTCCCTTCTCTCCCTCTCTCCCTCTCTTTCTTTCTCTTTCTTTCTTCTTCCTCCTTCCTTACCTCCCTCTTTTCTTTCTTTCTTTCTTTCTTTCTTTCTTTCTCTTTCTCCCTTCCTTCCCTCCCCCTCTCTTTCTTTCTCTCTTTCTTCTTCCTTCCTTCCCTCTCTCCCTTCCTTCCTTCCTTCCTTCCCTTTCTTTCTTTCTTTCTTTCTTTCTCTCTTTCTTTCTCCCTTCCTCCCTCCCCTCTCTTTCTTTCTTCTTCCTCCTTCCTTCCCTCCTTTCTTTCTTTCTTTCTTTCTTTCTTTCTTTCTTTCTTTCTTTCTTTCTTTCTTTCTTTCTTTCTTTCTTTCTTCTTCCTTCCTTCCTCCTCCTCCCTCCCTCTTTCTTCTTTCCTTCTTTCTTCCTTTCTTTTTTTCTTTCTTTCTTTCTTTCTTTCTCCCTTCCTTCCCTCTCCTTCCTTCCTTCCTTCCTTCCCTTTCTTTCTTTCTTTCTTTCTTTCTTTCTTTCTCCTTCCTCCCTCCCCTCTCTTTCTTTCTCTTCTTTCTTCTTCCTCCTTCCTTACCTCCCTCTTTCTTTCTTTCTTTCTTTCTTTCTTTCTTTCTTTCTTTCTCTCTCCTTCCTTCCTCCCTCCTCTTTCTTTCTTTCTTCTTCCTTCCTTCCCTCTCTCCTTCCTTCCTTCCTTCCCTTTCTTTCTTTCTTCCCTTCCTTTTTCTTTCTTTCTCCCTTCCTCCCTCCCCTCTCTTTCTTTCTTCTTCCTCCTTCCTTCCTCCTTTCTTTCTTTCTTTCTTTCTTTCTTTCTTTCTTTCTTTCTTTCTTTCTTTCTTTCTCTTTCTTTCTTCTTCCTTCCTTCCCTCCCTCCCTCCCTCCCTCTTTCTTCTTTCCTTCTTTCTTCCTTTCTTTTTTTCTTTCTTTCTTTCTTTCTTTCTCCCTTCCTTCCCTCTCCCCTCTCTCTTTCTTTCTCTTTCTTTCTTCTTCCCTCCTTCCCTCCCTCCCTCCCTCCCTCCCTCCCTCTTTCTCTTTTTAGCTTACCACATGATAAATGTATTTACAATGGGGTCCTGTGATCACCATTTGCAACCTTCCCAGCCAGTTTCCGACGAGCAAACTCAATGAGGAAGGCCAGATTCGCTTAGTGACCAAGTGATTCATTTAACAACTGCAGTGATTCACTTAACCGTGCAAACACGGCTGTAAAACTCACTTAACAACACCAGTCGCTCTTATCTATTTTACTTATTACAGGTAGTCCTCGACTTACAACAGTTCATTTTAGTGACCGTTCAAAGTTACACTACTGAAAAAATTACTTACGACTGTTTTTTCACACTTACAACCGTTTCAGCATTCCCCATGATCACGATGAGTTACATTTGAATGCTTGACAACTGAACTCACGTTTATGAAGGTCGCAGTATCCCGGGGGGGGGGAGGATCAGGGGATCCCCTTCTGCGACCTTCTGACAAGCAAAGTCAGTGGGGAAGCCAGATTCACTTAACAACCCTGTGACTAACTGATCAACTGCAGTGATTCGCTTAACAAATGTGGCAAGAAAACTCGTAAAATGGGACAAAACTCGCTTAACAAATTTCTCACTGAACAACATGAATTTTGGGTTCAGTTGTGGTCATAAGTCGAGGACTACCTGTATTTCATACACCTCACTTAGCAAGAGAAATTCCGGTCCCAATTGTGGTCCCAAGTCAAGGATTTCCTAAAACTTCCGTTCACATTTTGTTTTTCCACTCCAGAGCGGCCGAAGGATTCTCAACCCGGCTCTTATTCTCTGGGCCCTCCATACACTCCTCTCCACTCCAGCCCCCTTCCCACTTATCTACTGAAAAATACCTGCCGAGAGATAATGTTGGACTGGCCGGAGCAGGCAAGAACGGTCCAGCCACGGGCCGGAAAACCACATCGTCCGTCCGGGCAATATACTGGATAATGTCCGTCTGATGAGGATCGCGATCTTGGTCCATGCTTTCACTGGCGGCTCGTTGTCGCTGGAACTGGTGACGCTTGGGGGACCCTGAACGGAAGAATAGAATAGAATAGAATTTTATTGGCCAAGTGTGATTGGACACACAAGGAATTTGTCTTGGTGCATATGCTCTCAGTGTACATAAAAGAAAAGATACCTTCATCAAGGTACAACATTTACAACACAATTGATGGTCAATATATCAATATAAATCATAAGGATTGCCAGCAACAAGTTATAGTCATACAGTCATAAGTGGAAAGAGATTGGTGATGGGAACTATGAAACGATTAATAGTAGTGCAGATTCAGTAAATAGTCTGACAGTGTTGAGGGAATTATTTGTTTAGCAGAGGAAGGAAGGAAGGAAGGAAGGAAGGAAGGAAGGAAGGAAGGAAGAGACGGGCGCTGACACATAGGCAGGAGTCATGTTTTTCCCCAATGTGTTTGAAAAAAAGAGGTGGAAAAAAAACCTGTCCCCTCCTTACGAGAACCTCTATACGCAGACATGGAGTTTTTATTGATAAAGGAGAATATTCGTAGCTCGGGGTTGAAATGAGGGTGTTATATTTATTTATATTTATGGTTATATTTATGCAGACGTTTCATGACCCAACTGGGTAACATCATCAGTGCTAGTAAGAGCAAACCCTACTCCATTCTAGCGCTGATGATGTTACCTAGTTGGGTCATGAAACGCCTGCAAGAAAGCAACCAAGCTCAGAGAGCACCAAGGACGCTGCAGTCTTCCTCCTCCTCCTCTGCAAACCCCCTCCCTTTTAGCACTGATGTTGTTACCTAGTTGGGTAATGAAACATTTGCAAGAAAAAACTAAGTTCATTGAGCATCCTGAGTCTTCTACTTCCTCCTCCTCCTCCTTCCTTCCTAGCCCTGATAATATTACCTAGTAGGGTCATGAAATGTCTACAAGAAAACAACCAAGCTCAGAGAACACCCAGGACCCCACAATCCTCCTCTGTTTCCTCCTCCTCCACCCTTTTCCTTTTCCACAATTCCCATTTCCTTCTAGCACTGATGATGTTACCTAGTTGGGTCAGGAAACGTCGGCAAGAAAACAACCCAGCTCAGAGACCCCACAGAGTTTTTACTTCCTTCCGTTCAAGCACTGAAATACCTGAGTCCGTTTGTCCCTGCAGTACAGGGTGCAAGGTGCCCTTTTCCATGTTTCAATTCAGGAACCAGCAGCCTTTTAGACAGCATTACAGGTAGTCCTCGACTTACAGCCATTCGTTTAGTGACCATTGAAAGTTACAACGGTAACGAAAAAAGTGACTTTTGACCATTTTTCTTACTTACGACCAGAGATGGGATTCACATAATTTACCTACTGGTTCGCCCAGCACCGAAAATGTGAGCGCACACATGTGCCCGGCCTGCTGCACAAGCGCTTTGCTTGCGCGCACCTTCCATGCATGCGCCCAGCCTCAAAAATGTACCTAAATAGGACAGCATAGAGCCTGGGCGGGCGATTTCCACTACCGGTTCGCTCGAACCGGTCCAAACCGGCTGAATATCACTTCTGCTTATGACCGTTGCAGCAACCCATGGTCACATGATCAAAATTTGGACACTAGGCAACTGGCATGTATTTATGACGGTTGCAGAGTCCCGGGGTCATGTGATCCCCTTTTTGTGACCTTCTGACAAGCGAAATCAAGGGGGAAGCCAGCTCCACTTAACAACCACGTTGCTAACTTCAGAACTGCAGGGTATTCTCTTGACAACAGTGGCAAGAAAAGTCGTAAAATGGGGCAAAACTCACTTAACAACAAATTTTGGGTTCAGCGGCAGTTGCAAGCCGAGGACAAGCTGTATTATTATTTTGCAGCGGGTGGGGGATATAACGGAAAGTATGATACAGCGTCACACAACTGAGAAGAGGTAGAATCTTTCTCTGGTTTTGAAGGAATTGTTTCTCTACTCTGAAGTCTTGTGATAAGATGAGAGTTGATATGGAAGTCCATCTTGCTGGGAAAAGTGGAAAGAAGAAGGAGGATCTTCTGGAGTCCTTAGTGGAGGACATGAAGGACCAGTTGGGACGGATCCTCCAGGACTGTCTAGGTCAGGGGTGTCAAACTCGATTTTATTGAGGGCCGCATCAGGGTTGCGCTTGACGTCAGGAGGCCGGAGTGGCCATGACAGGGTGAGCGTGGCCAGCTCGACATCATTCATGTCTGGGGTGCCTGTGGTGGTCCCAGCCCTTTGCCAGCAAAAACGGGTTCCCGAGCTCCATTTTCGGCTGCGACGGCATCCTGCAACCCTCTCAATGAAAATGGAGCTCGGAAGGGCCAAGCTCCATTTTCACTGGCAAAGGCACTGCAGGCCGGTCCTTCGCCGTTTCCAGTGCGGCCCTGCAGGCCAGATCTAAGCATCCCGCGGGCCGCATCCATCCCCACCAGGGGCCTTGAGTTTGACACCCATAGTCTAGGTGAATGGCCCCCAAACCTTTGGGTGCTACAGACCAGTGGTTTTTTCATTTTCCCCATTGCCTGGATCTCGCGCGGAACCGGATGGGGGCTTTGCTTGTTTGCATGACCCGGTTCCTGGTGGGCCATAGTCTGCTGCCAGTCCAGGTGTTGGAGATCGCCCCTGTTTTTAGATCACTGTTTCTCAAGCTTGGTGTTGTTTCTGCGCCCCCCGAGCCGGGCTTCCTCCCAGAAAGTGACTTGGAGCCGGGCCTCCTGCCAGAAAGTGACTTGGAAAGTGAGGGGGAAGGGCCGTCAGGACTTACCTCAGGAGCACCGGCTTCCCTGGCTCAGCTTCAGGAGCCAGAGGCAGGCCAGGTGGAAGAGATAACGAGGCCTCCGTCCCCTGACTCTTCCCCCCCCTGGCCACGCCTTCAGGCCCAGCTGATAGCAATCAGGCTTGGTTGGACCCTAGGTTTCGTAGGCAGGAGAGGAGGTAACAACAGAAGCAGGGGTGGGGCAGGCCTAGGAAGTGCTGAGTCATGGAGCCACACCCCACAGGATAGAAAGCCAGCCAGAGCTGCTGTGTCTCTTCGTAGCAGGCAAATCAACTGATTAACTAAGAGCTGAAGTTTGTTCCTGGGTGACTCATCAGCGTCGAGGGAGATAACAGAGACACTTGGCAGATGCTCGCTATTCTGCTGCCGGAGCTGATAGTGCCGGCTAATTAAGCCATCACTCGGACGGAGGCGAAGGGGGACAGAACACTTGGCAACTTGAAGATGGATGGACTTCAACTCCCAGAATTCCCCAGCCAGTGATTGCTGGCTGGGGAATTCTGGGAGTTGAAGTCCACCCATCTTCAAGTTGCCAAGTTTGAGATACACGGCATTAAATATTAGGATTCTGACTTGAGGACTCAGGGAGAGACACCCACCTCTCGTGTCCAGACTGGATGCCCTCTGGCTGGTCTCCAGTTTCCACTTCTTGATCCTGAAATAGGGACTCGCTCCTTCCAGGCTAGCGTGGCGGCGCAGGCGGGTCAGGAAATGGAGGACGGTGCCCTGGGGAGGTGCTGAGCTGGGCTCCTGTGGAGGAGCCATGGCGGTTCCTTTGGCGGCCTTGGCTGCACCGCCAGACTGTGTGAATGGAGAAGAGGAAAGGGGTTAGTTATGCCCAGCACCGTGTCCCATGCCAATACAGGCACTCCTCAACTTACGATCGCGATCGGGATCAAAATTTCCGTTACTAATTCAGCGGTCATTAAAGAGAGTTGCGCACAATTTTATGACCTTTTTGTCAGTGTAACTGTGAGGAAACTCAGGCCTCGGAGTTTTCCTTCATTGTGGGTGTTACTTGGAACCCTGACACTTCTCTCGCCACGGTTGTTAAGGAAATCACCGCCGTCGTTCAGCGAATACAGCTTCACCCGCCGACTTCGCTCGTCGGAAGCCGTCCGGGAACGGTTACCAATGGTGATCGCATGACCCCGGATTTACCGTCATAAAAACATGCCAGTGGACTGGTGAATTTGACAACCTTTCTCGTCATGGTTGTTAAGTGAATCGCGACAGTCGTTAAGTGAGTACCGCGGCTGTTAAGTGAATCTGGCTTGCCCGTTGACTTTGCTGGTCAGAAGGTCGCAAAAAGTGACCTCCAGGATATTGCAACCGTCCTAAATAAATGCCAGTTGCGAAGCAAAGTCTGATTTTTTTAATTTTTTTTTTTTAGAAAATTTTTATTGGTTTTAAAAACAAACCAAAACAATGGACGTTGCTCTACATCTCTGGTTTCTAACATTTACGTCAAGTTCAAGTTACTATATCATATATTCCTCAGTCTATATACAAATTTACATATCTCCTAATTCCTTATATATCAAGCATATACTATATTACTACTACCCCTACAACTATATACATATTTAATAAACCTATTATACACTCACAAGGTTAATATATGCAATGTTAAGCAGGTTACATTTTTATCCTATTTGCCATCCATCATGCCCAATAAGAAAAATTCTGGTTTAACCTCTGTTTTGACATTAGCATCTCTTCTAACCAGCTGCAAAGTCTGAATTTTGATTGATTGTGATCGCGGGAATGCTAAAACGATCATAAGCGTGCAAAACGTCCTTAAGTCACTTTTTTCTTCAGTAGTCTAACTTCATTAGTCACTACATCAGGGGTTAAGGTTAGGGTTAGGGTTAGGGTTAGGGTTAGGGTTAGGGTTAGGGAGTTGAAGTTCACAAGTCTTAAAGTTGCCAAGATTGGAGATCCCTGCATTAAACGAATCGTTGCAAGTCAAGGACCTGACTTACGCCCACAAATGGAGCCCAAAATTGATGTTGGTAAGTGAGTAATTAGTTAAGTGGGTTTTGCCGAATGTTATCTTTCTTTGCCGCAGATGTTAAATGAATCTTTGAGTCCTTGAAGAAGGGCGGTCTCGCTCGCTTTCCCCACAGCCGGGTCCCTCTTATCTCCTGCCGAACGCTGAGGAATGTCCTGGCATGCCTCCAGGCCCCAGCCCTGGCACCATGCCCAGACAGGCCGAACAAGATGAAGGGCCTGACGTGCCTCCAGCCCCCAGCCCTGGCTCCATGCCCAGGCAAACGGAGCAACTAGACCCCTCCCCCACAGCATGTGAGCCTGAGGAATGTGAATTGCCAACAGCTGGAGCCTGGAGAGATCCTCACTTCAGGAGAATTGATAGGCGGCGTCAGCAAAAGGAAGGGAGGGGCAGGCCTGGATAAGTGCTGAGTCATGGAGCCACACCCCATGGCCTATATAAAGGATCTGCTTTCTGGCATTCTCTGAGTCAGGCAAAGTCTACCTTGGATTGCTGAAGTCACTTCCTGGTCTCCTGCCTGCCTTGAGAACTTTGCTAGGACTTTGACAGAGCTGCAGAGGCACGCCTGATACGGACTTCCCCGACCCGGCCGTCAGCGGAGGAGTGGGACACGACAGCGGTATAAAAATGTAAATAATAAATAAATAAATAAATCCCTGCAGTTGTTAAATGAGTAACGTGGTTGTTAAATGAATCTGGTTTCCCCATTGACTGGGCTTTTCAGAAGGTTGCAAAAGGGGATCACGTGACCCCAGGACGAGGCAACCGTCATAAGTATGAACCAATTGCCAAGCACCTGAATTCTGATCACATCACCATGGGGATCCCGTAACGGTCATAAGTCACTTTTTCCAGCGCCGTTGTAACTGTGAACGGTCATTAAATGAACTGATATAAGTGGAGGGCTACCTGTACATGCCATTCATACGGCCCGCCTTTTGCACTGCATTAGGTTAACCTACCGCAACTCCCTCGCCTGAGTCAGATGAAACGGAGGAAGCAGCTTCAACGCTGGAGTTAAAAGTGTCCCCTGGTAGTGTGGAACTCGAACACAGGCCCCCATGGCTGGTCAGCACCGTCTTTGGCAGGGGGCTTCCGCTTGGCTGTTGAGAAGGACAAAGAGGAGGATGAGGGAGAGGAAGATGGCCAAGCATAACCCAGTAACTATCAATCCAGCTTTTCAGCCATTTGCTGGGCAAAGTGTTTGCTATCCTAACTCTCCATTGGAAACACAATAAACTTATATTAAGCGTTTTTTTTAACAGAAAGCTCCTATTGGATGCAATTATAGACACAGAAATTCCTCAACTTACAACAGTTCATTTATTGACCATTTGAAGTTACGATAGCGCTGAAAAATGTGACTTTCACATTTACAATCATCGCAGCATCCGCAGGGTCTATTTGATCAAAATTGGGATGCTTGGCAGCTGACTCGTATTTATGACAATTGCAGTGTGTTGAGGGGTGGTGGTCATGTGATCCCCTTTTGTGACCTTCCGACAAACAAAGTCAATGGGGAACTTCACAACAATGTTGCTAACTTAACTTCTTCAGTGATTCACTCAACAACTGTGGCAAGAAAGGTCATAAAACGGGACAAAATGTCTCACTTAGCAACAAAAATTTGGGGCTCCATTGTCGTAAGTCAAGGAATATATATATATTTGTTTTCTGAGGTTTTCGCGGGTGTTTGTATGTAGGTCTTTGGTTATTTGGGTTTTCTCCCGTGTAAAATTGGAAGTGTCTTGGCGAAGTTTCGACGAAGTCTCATTCGTCATCTTCAGGCTGGTGTTTACTGCTTCATGCTTCTAGGAGCAATGTGTGATCGAAGTTAAAAGGAAGAAACAGTTGCGATCACACATTGCTCCTAGAAGCATGAAGCAGTAAACACCAGCCTGAAGATGACGAATGAGACTTCGTCGAAACGTCGCCAAGACACTTCCAATTTTACGTGGGAGAAATATATACATATATGTAAATATGTATGTATGTACCGGTATGTATGTACCAATATGTATGTATATATTATGTATGTATATATAAATGTGTATATATAAGTGTGTATATGTATGTATGTGTGTGTGTGTGTGTGTAGATATATATATATATATATATATATATATATATATATATATATGTTTTCTGAGGTTTTCACGGGTGTTTGTATGTAGGTCTTTGGTTGTTCGGGTTTTCTCCCGTGTAAAATTGGAAGTGTCTTGGCGACGTTTCGACGAAGTCTCATTCGTCATCTTCAGGCTTCAGCTTCATGCTTCTGGGAGCAACTTCACACATATATATGTATATATGTATAACAGTGGTCATACAAAAGGTATGTTTAGTCGAGTTAATGAAAGACCAAGCAACTCCACTGGTGAAACATACTTATTTTGTTAAGTATGTTGCACCCGTATGTGTTAAATCTTGGCTACCTTTACTGTGGCTTCACATAGTGTGCAAATCCAGGCCATTTGCGCACGTCCTTCTGCGCACATGCTTTGATCGCTTGCGCTCCTTCCGCACATGCGCCCGGCCCCAAAAATATGCCTAAATAAGATGGCATAGAACCAGAGCGGGAGGGCGGATCCACCCGCAATTTCTGCTACCGGTTTGGGCAAACCGGTCTGAACCGAATACCACTTCTGCTCCTACTGATCCCTTCCAACCAGATCCGGTTCCACCCCCATACCCTGGAGGGATGAGGCGCTCACTTGAAAGATGGCAAGGCTCGGCTTGGCAGGTGGGAGGCGGGGAGTCATCATGACGCTGTTCTCGTTGGCTTCACACTCGTGAATGGTGACGATTTTAAGGGCAGCCGAGGGTGGCAGAGGCAGATGGCTGAGACGGGCGTTCTTCAAATGATGGAAATCACCCTCGGTCAGAGTGTACCTAACGGGAAAAGCAGAAAAAAAAAACCCCACAATGAAGCAGAAAGCCCGAAGTCATCTTAAACACATCCCATATGTTGCTTCCGGAGAAAAAGAAGAGTATAGGCAGTCCTTGACTTACGACCACGATTGATCTAAATTTCCATTGCTAAGAAAGACAGCTGTGAAGTGAGCTTTGCCCCATTTTACGACTTTTTTTGCCAGAGTTGTTAAGCGAATCGCTGCAGTTGTTAAGTGACTCAAGTGGTCATTAAGCGAATCTGGCCTTCCCCGTTGGAAGCTATCTGGGTGTCAACTCGCAAAGCATCTGTGGCCTGCGGGGGAATGGGGAAATGGCACACAGCAGCCAAAGACAGATGCCTGTTCCATCTCTCTCAAGGCTGTATCCCAGGGTTACCTACAGCAGCCGGAGGGGAGTGACCTCTACAACCCGTTCCGTTGGCGAATGTGATTGATGACACACCCTGGGGAGAAGGGGGAAAGAGGGTCATAATTGGGGCCTAAGTTACGTAGGGTCAGAGCTGGCTTCACTTGCGAATGTGCGGACATGAAGCTCCTAATAAATAATTGGATTTCTTTTGAAGCTTGGCTCTCACATGACCTCAGGACATGGCAACTGTCACAAACACACGCCAGTTGCCAAGAGACTGCATTTTGATCACGCGATCATCTGGGGATACTGCAATGGTCATAAGTGTGAAAAATGTTTATAAGTCACATTTTCAATGTGTTGCAACTGTCTTTTGAGACAGAAGCTCATTGGCTGATTTTGTGCCAGTCCCTCCCTCTCACTCCAAGAGCCAATCAGGTATAGTTAGGAAGGTGTTGGCCTAGGAGTGGGAAGAGCCTAGTTCTCGTCCCTCCTTAGACAGAAGTTCATTGGCTGACTTGGGCCAATCTCTCCCTCTCAGTTCAAAAGCCAATCAGATATAGATCCGGGAGATCGGTTTCTAGTCCCCCTATCAGCCACAGAAACTCTCCCTTTCTCCTAGCTCAACCTTATAGTTCGTTCTTGGTGAAAATAATGAAAAAACGAGATCAGAGTTTTTGAGGAAGAACTGGGATATAAACCCACTTCTACTGCTGCTGTTAGCAATATTACTACTACTTATCACTTACTACTGTAGTACTTACTACAGTACTACTACCGGTAGTAATAATGCTATTTCTCAAAAGTAACAGGAGACTTTTTTCAGACCCAAGCAAAAGAGAGCTGAATATCCAGCCCACTTCCTCAGTGGAAGTCTCCAAACACTACAACAATCCTAGACTGCACCAATACAAGGATAGTAGTATCAAGATAATGTGAAGTGTTAGTACTGCTTTTAATTCTTTGGTTAGACGCACTTGGAATATTGCGTCCAACTTTGGTCACCACAATACGAAAAAGATGTTGAGACTCTAGAAAGAGCAAACAGGGGTGATTAGGAGACTAGAGGCTAAACCATATGAAAAACAGCTGCAGGAATTGGATATGTTTATAATAATAATAATAATAATAACAGAGTTGGAAGGGACCTTGGAGGCCTTCTAGTCCAACCCCCTGCCCAGGCAGGAGACCCTACACTATTTCAGACAAATGGTTATCCAACATCATCTTAAAAACTTCCTCTGTTGGAGCATTCACAACTTCTGCAGGCAAGTCGTTCCACTGATTAATTGTTCTCACTGTCAGGAAATTTCTCCTTAGTTCTAAGTTGCTTCTCTCCTTGATTAGTTTCCACCCATTGTCCTGCCTTCAGGTGCTTTGGAGAATAGCTTGACTCCTTCTTCTTTGTGGCAACCCCTGAGATATTGGAACACTGCTATCATGTCTCCCCTAGTCCTTCTTTTCATTAAGACATACCCAGTTCCTGCAACCGTTCTTCATATGTTTTAGCCTCCAAGTCCCCTAATCATCTTAGTTGCTCTTCTCTGCACTCTTTCTAGAGTCTCAGCATCTTTTTTACATCGTGGTGACCAAAACTGAATGCAATATTCCAAGTGTGGCCTTACCAAGGCCTTATAAAGTGGTATTAACACTTCACGTAATCTTAATTCTATCCCTCTGTTGATGCAGCCCAGAACTGTGTTGGCTTTTTTGGCAACACATGTCTAGTTTAACAAAAATAAAGACTAGGGGTGACAGGGTAGCAGCCTTCCAATATTTGAGGCAGTGGTTGGATTCAGCTGGTTCTGTCCAGTTTGGGCGAACCAGTACAGGTAACTGCGGGAGGCTCCGCCCACCCACCTGGACGTAATGCATGAGCAAAGAGCCTGTGCGAAAGGCCATGTGCATGCAGAGAGCGTAGTGAGTACCGGTTTGCGCTCACATTGCGAAACGGTAGGGAAGGTTAAGTGAATCCCACATTTGAGGAGCTGCCCGAAAGAAGATGGGGGTCAGCCTATTTTCTAAAGCACCTGAAAGCAACGGATGGAAACTTATCAAAGAGAAAACCAACCTGGAACTAAGGAGAAATTAATCTAAAAGTTATGGGGTGTTCCATCACTGGAGATTTTTAAGAAGAAATTTGGACAATCATTTGTCTGAAATGATATAGGGTCTCCTGCCCGGGCAGGAAGTCAGACTAGTCCAGAGGTCTGCAAACTTGGCTCTTTTAAGACTTGTGGACTTCAACTCCCAGAGTTCCTCAGCCAGCTTTGCTGGCTGAGGAATTCTGGGAGTTGAAGTCCACAAGTCTTCAAAGAGCCAAGTTTGCAGACCCCTGGACTAGAAGACCTTCCAACTCTGCTATTCTGTTATTCAGATCCACCACCCCAGCTCCCCTCATCCCACCCTCCAGATGTGGAACCTCCAACTCCCAGCGCAACCTCCTGGTTCCAGATCGAGCCCTCGAGACTCACCTCCTTCCCTTCTCCTGCGTTTTCTTGCTCTGCTCAAAAAGGGCAGCTTCGTTGAAAGACACCCGCCGCCCCGTGGCGCTCCCAGAAGATAGAAACCGCTCGCTCTCTGCATCTCGATAGCTGGAGCTGGACATGCATTCTGGGTCATCCACTTTGATGGTGATGTCTTAGAGGAATAGAATAGAATAGAATAGAAATTTTTTATTGGCCAAGTGTGATTGGACACACAAGGAATTTGTCTTTGGTGCATAGGCTCTCAGTGTACATAAAAGATACCTTCAACGAGGTACAACACTTACAACACTTAATAATAGTCATAGGGTACAAATTTAACACTTAATGATACAACACTTGATGATAGTCATAGGCTATAAATAAACAATCAGGAAACAATCAATATCAATCATAAGGATACAAGCAACAAAGTTACAGTCATAACTTTTGGGGGGGAAGAGTGGAGGTAATAATAATAATAATAATAATAATAATAATAATAATAATAATAATAATAATAATAATAATAATAATAATAATAATAATAATAATTTAATTTTTATACCGCCCTTCTCCCGAAGGACTCAGGGCGGTGAACAGGCAGATAAAATAATACAATATATTACAATAAAAACACTATTTAAAAAACACTATTTAAAAAAAAGGTGTGAATATGCGGTGGCAGCAGTTCGCTTCTGTCCCTAAGGACAAATACGGATAGTCCTCAATTTACGACCACAATTGAGCCCAAAATTTCCATTGCTCAGTGAGACAGTGAAGTGAATTTTGCCCCATTTTTACGACCGTTCTTGCCACAGTTGTTAAGTGAATCACTTTAGTTAAGTTAGTCACTCGGTTGTTAAGTGAATCTGGGTTCCTCACCGACTTTGCTCATCAGAAGGTCACAAAAGGGAATCACATGATCCCGGGGGACACGGCAACCATCATAAATATGAATCAGTTGTCAAGCTTCCGCATTATGATCACATAACCTTGAGAATGACGGAACAAGTTGTAAGTGTGAAACACGGTCACAGGTCACTTCTTTTCAAAGTGCCATTGTTAACTTTGAACGATCACAAAATGAAGGGTTGCAAATTGAGGATGACCTGGAAGTTCTCAAGTTACGCCAGGTTGCTTAGCAACCATGTGATTTTACAACTGATCTATCCGGGACTACTTATAAGAAGAATTCAAAGTTTCAGTGATTAGGGCCCTTCTTCTAGTCACATGACCGAATTTTGGTCGCTTGGCAACCAGGCTGCATTTCCCGGGGTCATGTGACCACCTTTTACAACGGTTTTACTGGCAATCCGCATTCATTTCCGGTTTTTATCATTTAACATCATTTAATAAGCATATTATTGGTTTTGTGACTGCTGGGGAAAAAAAGGCCATAAAACCAGGCCTGTCACATGACCGACTGATTTTATGACTCTCACAACTTATGACGGTGAAGGGCACGCTCCATTACAGCTGTAATTCGAGGACTACCTGTATGTGCCCAGAAAAGAGTTATAATTCCCTGTGGCCTCCGTTTAAAAATAAGGAATGCATCTGATACAATTGGAGTTGTTGTTGTAGTTTGCTCGCACTGTGACATTAGATTCAAACTTCGTAATTCCCCTTTGTGGGAGGTGTTGAAATAAAAACGGCTTCCACCAACAGCGATTTAAATCAGATTCCTGATATGAGCAGAGAGGGTTGGTTGCCCTCCTCACCTTGTGCCGGCTGTGAGTCATCCAGATAGGTGGTATTCGTTTTTTCTGGGTCATCGCTGGCTCTGAAAATAGGAAAAAGATGATATATCGTATTTTTCGGACTATAAGACGCACAGGAATATGAGACGCACCAAGATTTCAAAGAGGAAAACAAGAAAAAAAGAAGTTTTTTGATTCTGCGCGCACGGTTTTTGCCCTCCCCAGCCCCCCAGGAGCACTCTGCAGGCCTCCCAAGCCCTCTGGATGCCTTGTTTTTGTGAAAAACGGGCCCGTTTTTATGAGCTTTTCTCACCCCGGTTGTTAAGTAAATCACGACTGTCGTTAAGTGAGTAACATGTTTGTTAAGTGAACCTGGTTTCCCCGTTGACTATGCTGGTCAGAAAGTCTCAAAAAGGGATCATGTGACCTCTGGGACAATGCAACCGTGGTAGCTCAGGCTGTAAGAAGCCTTTTATTAAAACACAGCTGCTTGCAATTACTGCAGGTTCAAGCCCGGCCTAAGGTTGACTCAGCCTTCCATCCTTTATAAGGTAGGTAAAATGAGGACCCAGATTGTTGGGGGGGGGCAATAAAAGTTGACTTTGTAAATATACAAATAGAATGAGACTATTGCCTTACACACTGTAAGCCGCCCTGAGTCTTCGGAGAAGGGCGGGATATAAATGTAAATTAAAAAAAAAAAACATGCCAGTTGTTAAGCAAAGTCTGAATTTTGATCATGTGACCGCGGGGATGCTAAAACGGTCATATGTGTGCAAAACGTCACTTTTTTCTTTTTTTTTTTTTTTATTCAAAAAGTTTTTAAAAAAATTTTTTCCCCCTTTCCCCCCCTCCTCCCCCCTCCCTTCGCAACCCCCCTCCCCCCCCGACTTCCCGGAACGAGCACAAGGTATAGTTAAAAATAAAACAAACATATGCTAAAAATTTTCGTTGCAAGTTAATTATACCCCTACAATCATCAATTCCTAACTTCCCCCAAAAGCAATCAAAATAATACATCATAATCATTCAAAACAGTCTGATAACTCTTAGTCTGATATCTCGTTGAATATAGTCAATCCATTTTTCCATTCCTTTAAGTATCTTTCTTGCGTATTGTCTTTCAAAAGGCTGATATCTTCGCCATCTCAGCCAAATTGGCAACTTTCAATATCCATTCTTCTATTGTTGGTACTTCTTTTTCTTCCAATATTGTCCTATTAGTAATCTTGCTGCAGTTATTAGATTTAAAATCAATTTAGTCTCAATTACTGTACAATCCGTAATAATTCCCAACAAGAAAAATTACGGCAGGAACTTTATCTTCTTTTTCAAAACATTTTGTAAAATCCACCAAATTTTTATCCAAAAGGCCTTTATGTCCTTACAAGTCCACCAAATGTGAAAATATGTAGCGTCATCACAATTACATCTCCAACATTTTGCTTGCATATCTGGATACATACGATAATTTTTAGGATCTAGATGCCATCTATAAAACATTTTATAAAAATTTTCCCTCAGATTCTGTGCCTGCGTGAATTTAACATTTCTAACCCAATTTTTTCCCACATTTCCAATAATATTGGCTCCTGAAAATTTTGTGCCCACTTTATCATACAGTCCTTTACCAAGTCCCTTTCAGAATCTATTTCAAGTAACACATTATACAATCTCTTTATATGCTCCTGAGACTGATTTCTAATTTGCTTTACCAAATTTCCCTCGTTCTGCTCTATACCAATTTTCTGATCTCCCTTCCATCTAGCACGTAGTTGCTCATATTGAAACCAAGTATAATTTTTCCCTTCCTCTCTTAATACTTGCAGAGATTTTAACTGCAAATTACGGTACCTCTTTCAGTATACAAAAGATCTTTATATGTAATCATTTCCTGATTCTGTTCTATGTTTATATTTTCTATTGTATGTCTAGGAGTTGCCCATATAGGAACCTTATAATTTAGTTTATAAGAGTATTTTTCCAAACACATGAAGGGCATTTCTTAGCACATGATTTTTAAAGGCCTTATCCACTTTTTGTCATAAATTAAATATGCATGCCATCCATATAGCAAATCATAACCTTCTATATTCAAAATTCTGTCCTCTGTTAAATTAAGCCAATCACTTATTGCAGAGAGCAGCTGCTTCATAATATAATTTAAAATTAGGCATTTTAAACCTCCCTTTCCGAGAATCTTGAATTATTTTCATTTTAACCCTAGCTTTTTACCTTCCCATATAAATTTGTTAATTCCTTCTGCCATTCCTCAAGATTCTTATCTTTCTTAATTATTGGTATCATCTGAAAGAGGAATAAAAATCTAGGTAAAACATTCATTTTAATAGCAGCAATTCTCCCAGCAAAGATAATTGCAATTTTTCCAAACAATCAACTCCTTCTGAACTTTTGCCATAAAACCTCATAGTTATTCTTATACAATTTCACATTTGACGACGTAATATAAACCCTAAGTACTTAACCTTCTTTACAATTTCAAATCCTGTTACTTCCTCTAGTTTTTCTTTCTGTTGTCTGGCCATATTTTTATTATCACTTTTGTCTTTTCTGATTTACCTTAAACCCTGAGACATTCCCATATTGATCAATTATTTCCAACAAAGATTTACTAGAATTTATAGGGTTTGTTAAAGTAATCACCAAATCATCTGCAAAAGCTCTTAACTTATATTCATACTGTCTAACTCTAATTCCTCTATCTCCTTTACTTCGTATTTTATCCAATAATGGTTCTAGAGTTAAAATAAACAATAATGGTGATAAAGGACATCCCTGTCTTGTTCCTTTCGCAATCTTAAAAGGTTCTGTTAAGCTACCATTGATTATAATCTGTGCTGTTTGCTCTCCATAAATTGCCCTAATTATTCTTAAAAAACCATCTCCAAATTGCATCTTTTCTATTAATTTAAATAAAAAATCCCAATGCAATCGATCAAAAGCTTTCTCTGCATCGAGAAAAATAAATGCTGCTGGAATAAAATTTTTCTTTTCTAAGTACTCCAGTAAATTAACAATCTGCCTAACATTATTCCTCATCTGTCTCCCTTTTATAAATCCAGATTGATCATTATGAATTCTTCGCTGCAGAATCAACATTAATCTATTAGCTATTATTTTAACAAAAATCTTATAATCATTATTTAAAAGTGAGATTGGCCTATAATTCCCAGGTTTAGAACAATCCTGTTCCTCTTTTGGTATCAATGAAATAAAAGAGGTTCTCCATGAGGGGGGAATTCCCCCTCCTAGCTGTATCTGATTAAATAATTTCTTAAGTGGACCTAACATCTCATCCTGTAAATTCCTATAATAACTAACTGTGAGCCCATCCGTACCAGGAGTTTTCCCCATTTTAACTGTTTAATTACCAAAATAATTTCTTCCGAGGTTATAGGCCGATTCAGTTCATCCATTTGTTCTAAAGTTATATTTTTAACCTTATATTCCTTCAAATAATTATCAATATCCCTATTCAATATATTATCTTTAAGATATAAATTTGTATAATATTCTAAAAAAGCTTTTTTAATTTTATCCTGTTGATATCTCTCTTTGCCTTTATATTCTATTTTTTCTATAGTACGTTGTTGTTGTCTTTTCCTTAAAGTGTATGCTAACCACCTACCAGGTCTATTTGCATTACAAAAGTATTATGTTTGGCATATTGTATATTTGTTGCCACCTGATCAGCCATTATCATATTAAATTGATTCTGTAATAACTTTATTGCATCTTTAAGTTTTTGATCATGTGGATTATGTATTAATAATTGTTGTTTCTTATAAATTTCCTCTTCTAAATACCTAGCTGTCTTTGTTGCTTATTTCTCTGTCTATTATTAAGATATATTAATACACCTCTCATAAAAGCTTTACTGGAGTCCCAAACCATTTCTATCGATGTTTCATTATTCAAATTATAATCAAAAAATTCTTTCATCTGCTTTTTACATTGATTTACATTATCCTGATATCTAAACAAATTTTCATTTAATCTCCAAGTTCTTCTACCCTCTTTTCCATATTGCAATTCCATCCAAACAGGACTATGATCAGACAAACATCTTGGAAATATCTTAGTTTTCTTAACCCTAAAAAGCAAATCATTAGAAATTAAAATAAAATCAATACGTGAGAAGGATTGATGCCTATCAGAGAAAAAAGTATAGTCTCTTTCCTCCAAATTCCGCAGTCTCCATACATCTCTTAACTCAAAATCTTCTATCATATCAAAAAAGGATTTAGGCAGCTTTGCATGTGCAGGTATCTTCTTGGAAGAAATTCTCTTGTCCTTTCGTGTATCACGTCACTTTTTTCTTCAGTGCTGTTGTAACTTCATTAGTCACTAAACCAGGGGTCTCCAATCCTAACAACTTTAAGACTTGTGGACTTCAACTCCCAGAATTCCTCAGCCAGCTTTGCTGGCTGAGGAATTCTGGGAGTTGAAGTCCACAAGTCTTAAAGTTGCCAAGGTTGGAGATCCCTGCACTAAACGAATCGTTGCAAGTCAAGGACCTGACTTACGCCCACAAATGGAGCCCAAAATTTATGTTGCTAAGTGAGAAATTAGTTAAGAGGGTTTTAAACGCCCCCATTGTACGACCTTTCTTAACATCTGTGTTAAGTGAATACTTGCAGTTGTTTAATGAGTAATGTGGTTGTTAAATGAATCTGGTTTCCCCATTGACTTTGCTTGTCAGAAGGTTGCAAAAGGGGATCGCGTGACCCCCGGGACAGGGCAACCGTCATAAATACGAGTCAGCTGCCAAGCATCCAAATTTTGATCACGTGACCATGGGGATGTCAGCGTGAAATACGATCATAAATCACTTTTTTTCAGTGCCGTTTGTAACTTCGAATCGTCACTGAATGAACTGCTGTAAGTGGAGAACTATCTGTAGTTGCTGACTAAACACACCATGGGCGTTAAGTGAATCCATTGTTCACTATGGATTTTTTTTCCCCCCCCAGAAACTAGAATTGAACACTGGTTGTAAATTGCAGTCATGCGACCATTGAATGCTGCAAACAGGTATATATGAGGGCCAGTTGCCAAGCACTCAAAGTATGATCAGGTGGCTGTCAGCAGTTCAAATCCAGGTTGTAAGCAGCTTTTTTAGGTTAACTTTGAACGGTCGCTAAGTGAGCGGTCGTAAGTCAAGGACTATCTATATTTAGCACCACCCCCTTTTCATTTTTTTCCTTCAACCTGAGAGGGAGTGATTGGTCCAGCAACTCCCTCAAATTTCTATGGCTGAAGAGGGGCTAGAACCTGAGTCTCCACCCCCTTTCCCCACTGGACCTGATTGGCTCCTGAGCAGAGAGGGAGGGACTGATCTAAAATCAGCCAATGAACTGCTGTGGCTGAGTGTGGAGTAGAACCCGTCTCCTCCCTCCCTTCCCTACTAGACCTGATTGGCTCTTGGGCTCAAAGGGAGGGACAGGCCCACATTCAACCAATGTTGGTTGGTTGTAGAACCCTTAGACTTGGGTTCTAAGCCCCTGTCCTTGGGGCTCTTAATCCAGACCTTCTCCAATCAGAAACGTGGAAATAATGTTAATTTATCATGAGAGCCGGTTTGGTGTAATTAGGAAGTTGTTGGACTAGAAACCAGGGGATCTGAGTTCCAATCCTCCCTTAGGCATAGAGGTTGGTTGGGTGACTTCGGGCCAATTTCTCTCTCTTAGCTCAACCCACTTCACAGGACTGTGGTTGTGGGGAAAACAGAATATCAGAGAACTGTTCTACTCTTGAATGGCTCTCGGGCTGAGAGGGAAGGACTGATCCAAAGTCAGCCAATGAGCTTTTGCAGCTGAGAGGAAGACCTAGATCCTGTGTCTCCCCTCTCCTCGTCCAGCCTCTTCCCTGTTATATATGATTGGCTCTTGGGCTGAGGAGGGGGGTCTGGTCAGCCAATGAGCATCCATGGCTGAGTGGGGAGTAGAACCTGGGTCTCTAAAGCATTTGATTGGCTTTTGGGCTGAGATATCCAGATGCTGCCTGGAGGTGATGAAAAATGAATGAATGAATGAATGAACAGGAAGGAAGGCAGACGAAGGAAGGAAGGAAGGCAGACATAGGAAGGAAGGAAGGAAGGAAGGAAAGAAGGAAAGAAGGAAAGGAAGGCAGACTTAGGCAGGCAGGCAGGCAGGAAGGAAGACATAGGAAGGAAGGAAGGAAGGAAGACATAGGAAGGAAGGAAGGAAGGAAGGAAGGAAGGAAGGAAGGAAGGAAGGAAGGAAGGAAGGAAGACATAGGAAGGAAGGAAGGAAAGAAGGAAGGAAGGAAGGAAAGAAGGAAGGAAGGTAGACAAAGGAAGGAAGGAAGGCAGACATAGGAAGGAAAGAAGGAAGGAAGGAAGACATAGGAAGGAAGGAAGGAAGGAAGGAAGGAAGGAAGGAAGGAAGGAAGGAAGACATAGGAAGGAAGGAAGGAAAGAAGGAAGGAAGGAAGGAAAGAAGGAAGGAAGGCAGACATAGGAAAGAAAGAAGGAAGGAAGGAAGGAAGGAAGGAAGACATAGGAAAGGAGGAAGGAGGAAAGAAGGAAGGAAGGAAGGAAGGAAGGAAGGAAGGAAGGAAGGAAGGAAGGAAGGAAGGCAGACAAAGGAAGGAAGGAAGGCAGACATAGGAAGGAAAGAAGGAAGGAAGGAAGGAAGGAAGACATAGGAAGGAAAGAAGGAAGGAAGGAAGGAAGGAAAGAAGGAAAGAAGGAAGGAAGGAAGACATAGGAAGGAAGGAAGGAAGGAAGGAAGGAAGGAAGGCAGATAAAGGAAGGAAGGAAGGCAGACATAGGAAGGAAAGAAGGAAGGAAGGAAGGAAGGAAGGAAGGAAGGAAGGAAGGAAGGAAGGAAAGAAAAATGAAGGAAGGAAGGAAGGAAAGAAGGAAGGAAGGAAGGCAGACATAGGAAGGAAGGAAGGAAGGAAGGAAGGAAGGAAGGAAGGAAGGAAGGAAGGAAGGCAGACATAGGAAGGAAGGAAGGAAGGAAGGAAGGAAGGAAGGAAGGAAGGAAGGAAGGAAGGAAGGAAGGAAGGAAGGAAGGAAGGAAATTTTAATAAGTTTTAGGGCAGGATTTTTTTTCACCCTGTCCCTTCTGGCTCAGTTTGGTTGCAATTCCCAAAATTGTTAGTCAGCATGGCTGCAGATTCTTGCTGTGTTGCTCCCAATACATCAGGATGGCCCCTACACGGAGAAGGCCCCCTCCCAGCCAGTCATTTAAAAACACGATCTATATCCTACCTACCCCAAACAGACCCTCCCCGCCCCATGCCACCGGATCCCCCAGCCGTCCATTCCCAGCCATACCTGGAGTGCCTTCGGTCTGTTTCGCAGCAGCGCCGGCAGACGATCAGAATGCCAAACAGCAACACCAAAGTGCCCCCGATAAAGATAGAAAGAAGTACAAGAAGGAACACATAACCGTCCTGGGGGCTCACTTCTCCAGGCACCGTCTGAAAGAAACGGGAGGGAGGGGAAGGGGACGATGATGAACGGGGACAAGAAAAAGAGAAGCAGAAAGAAACCCATTATTGCTGTTTGTTTGTTTTTTTACTTCTCTTTGCAAAACTCATACTGTTTGTCCAAAAGTATTTTGAAGTGACTGGAAGGCTTGTAAAAGTTGTGTAACATACAGACGTTATCTTGTCCCATCCACCCCGCTCCGACGAATGAGTCAAGGAAGTCCGTAACAAACTTGGCAACGAAGCCCCTGCAGCTTGCCAAGTCCCTTCGAGGTTTATCAGGGCAGGCAGGAGCCCAAGTTGTGACTTCAGCGATAAGAGTCCGATATCAGCAAACTAGATAAGACTTTGCTTGACTCAAGGTTGGAATGCCAAAAGCAGGTCCTTTATATAGGCTGTGGGGTGTGGCTCCATGACTCAGCATTTATCCAGGCCTGCCCCACCCCTCCTTCTGCTGGCGTCGCCTCTCAGATCTCCGGAAGCGAGGGTCCACCTACGCTGAATTGTCTTCAGCTGGATCTGCTGTCAGTAATTCCAGCACCTGGCTGGCTTCCTCTGACGGCTGAGCCAAAGGAACACACGCCGTATGAGTGAGGTTTATCGGGCTTGTCCGTTCACTCCTGGAATCCTCTCTGGGAATGGGGCCAGGGCCGAGGGCTGGAGGCATGACAGGCCGTTCATCTTCATTATCAGACTCGGAGTCTGATAACAGGCCCGGTTGGAGATGGGAGGGGCCCGGCTGAGGAGAGGAGGGAGGACGAGTCACAACAGACGTCCTCGACGTACGACCACAACTGAGCCCAACATTTCTGTTGCTAAGCCGGACGTTCATTAAGTGAATTTTGCCCCATTTTGCCCTCTTTTCTTGCCACAGTGCTTAAGCGAGTCACTGCGGTTCTTAAGTTAATAACATGATTGTTAAAGGAATCTGGCTTCCCCCGTTGACTTTGCTTGTCAAGAAGGTCGCAAAAGGGGATCACATGATCCCGGGACACTGCAACGGTCATAAACATTGAGTTCAGTGGCCAAGTGTTGTTCTAAAGCAGAGGTCTCCAACCTTGGCAACTTGAAGACTTGTGGACTGCAACTCCCAGAATGCAATGCTTTGCTTTGCTTTGCTTTTTGCTTTGCTTTGCTCTGCTCTGCTCTGCTCTGCTGGCTGAGGAATTATGGGAGTTGAAGTCCACAAGTTGCCAAGGTTGGAGATCCCTGTTCTAAAGTGAAGTGTTTTAAATAAACCTTTTCTGCAACATGATACAGTCTTTGGGAATGTTGTGTCTCGTCCGATCTCACCGCAGCCGGGCCCATCTTATCTGCTTCCGAACACGGAGGAATGTCCTAGTATGCCTCCCGGCCCCAGCCCTGGCTCCATGCCCAGACAGGCTGAAGAGGAGGAAATATCTCCAGCCCCCAGCCCTGGCTCCATGCCCAGGCAAACGGAGCAACTAGACCCCTCCCCCTCCTCCACAGCATGTGAGCCTGAGGGAGGTCAATTGCCAACAGCTGCAGACTGGAGTGACCCTCGCGTCAGAAGACTTGATAGATGGAGGCAACAGAAGGAAGGGAGGGGCAGGCCTGGATAAGTGCTGAGTCATGGAGCCACACCCCATGGCCTATATAAAGGATCTGCTTTCTGGCATTCTCTGAGTCAGGCAAAGTCTAAACATATCTTGCTGAAGTCACTTTCTGGTCTCCTGCCTGCCCTGAGGACTTTGCTAGGACTTTGGCAGAGCTGCAGAGGCACGCCTGATTCGGATTTCCCTGACCCGGCCGTCAGCGGAGGAGTGGGACACGACAGGGAACTGGACTTCAGCTCCCATCATTCCTCAGCTAACATGGGGGCCGCAGAGTCACATGGAAATCTGGGGAAACTCCACACATAGGTGGCGGGTGGGGAATGAGGACTAAGATGCTTTGAAGTTTGTGGATGGGGCCAATTAGTAAAAAAAAGATATATATATGGGGGAGTATCAGATAAGATAAAAGGTAATCGCATCGATGAACGCTAGAAAGGTGGGTTACAGATTCCTTGATTTACGACAATTGTGGCCAAAATTTTCATGGCTAAGCAAGGCAGTTGTGAAGTGAGTTTTGGTCCCATTTTACGACCGATTTGCCACAGCTGCTAAGCAAAGAACTGCGGTTGTCAAGTGGATCGTGCGGTCGTTGAGCGAATCTGGCTTGTCCCATTGACTTTGCTTAAGCCAGCTGGGAAGGTTACAAATGGGGATCAGGGGACCCTGCAAATGTTAATTTATTTATTACCGTATGCCAGTTGCCAAGTGCCCAAAATTTTGAGCATGTGTCTATGGGGGAATACTGCAACGGTCACGAATGTGAAAACGAGTCGTAAGTCACTTTTTTCAGTCCCGCTATAACTTTTGAATGGTCACTAAACGAATGGCTGTAAGTCAAGGGCTATTTATGTAACTCTTTCCCCCGAAACAGCTGGTTTGCAACAGTCTAGGGTAGCATTTTTTCAACTTTGGCAATTTTAAGATGTTTGGACTTCAACTCCCAGAATTCCCAGCCAGCATGGCTGGCTGGGGAATTCTGGGAGTTGAAGTCCAAACATTGCTAAAATGGGAAAAAACACTATTTTAGGTCATACGATGTTCAAAACAGAGTCGCCCTTTGTTCAATCTCCATCCGAACAAGCATTGTTTCCGAAGCATGAAACATTTTCCTGCTTTCATTTTGGGCTCTTCCACCAAAATCCAAAGAGGAGGAGCTTTTTCTAATCCGGAAATGTTGGAAAGGAAAATATTTTGACCTCACCCTTCCCAGGTTCCAATGCCCAACTTGTGATGCTGCTAGCCAGGTTTCCAAAATCCCCAGCAGAAGCCGAGTCAAATCTTCAACTGCCAAAGGCTAAGATAAACTATTCCCCCATGTGAGCATCATCTGTTTAAGCTTGGCAATCAACTAGTCCTCAGCAGGTGCAGGAATATTGAACTAGGTAAGACACTAAACCTGGGCTCTTCCAATTTCCACTTGTGTCTCTTCTAAAACAACTTCCCAGAGAAAAAAAGACAGACTAGCTCCACCTTTAGCAGAAACCCAGATGCCTCCAGCATCTTAAATGCTCACACAACTTTCAAGTTTTTCCAGATCAAGACCTAAGTCTGCAAAAACCTAAGCAATACAGGTAATCTTCAACTTAAAAGGTAAAGGTTCCCCTCGCACATATGTGCTAGTCGTTCCCGACTCTAGGGGGCGGTGCTCATCTCCGTTTCGAAGCCGAAGAGCCAGCGCTGTCCGAAGATGTCTCTGTGGTCATGTGGCCAGCATGACTAAACGCCAAAGGCGGATGGAACACTGTTACCTTCCCACCAAAGGTGGTCCCTATTTTTCTACTTGCATTTTTTTAATGTGCTTTCGAACTGCTAGGTTGGCAGAAGCTGGGACAAGTAACGGGAGCTCACCCCGCTACGCGGCAGCACTAGGGATTCAAACCGCTGAGCTGCCGACCTTTCGATCGACAAGCTCAGCATCTTAGCCATCGCAACCCTTCTAACCCTCAACTTACGACAGTTCATTTAGTGACCAAAAGTTTTACAACAGCACTGGAAAAAAAAAAGAAAGGCGACTTCTGACCCTTTTTCACACTCGGTGATTCCCCATGGTCACGGAATCAAAATTCCGATGTAACGGACTCGGATTTATGACGGTTGCTACTGGTCTGGAATCACGCGATTCCCCCCTCCCCCCCGCTTTTGGGACCTTCTGACAAGCAAAGTCAATGGGGAAACCAGATTTGCACTTAGCCACCGTATTGAAGAATTGCAGTGATTCACTTAAAGGTGGCGAGAACGTTCGTAAAAATGGGGGCAAAGTCACTTAACAAATTTTGGGCTCGACTGCGGTCGTAAGTGGAGGACTACCTGTAACCACCCAGTGAAGTCCTTCAAAGCAGGGATCTCCAACCTTGGCAACTTTCAGACTTGTGGACTTCAACTCCCGGAGTCAGAGTCAACTCTGGGAGTTGAAGTCCCCAAGTCTTAAAGTTGCCAAGGTTGGAGACCCCTACTTCAAAATATCACAAGGGCCAAAAAGACACGGTTCTCTTCCTCCCCATTGGATAAGCTGAGGGTGGCAGTTGCCAAGAGCTAAGTGTTGGGAAAGACTAGCCCTCTCTGTGGGAGGGGAAACAGCTGACGGCTGCCGTAGGCAGCTGCCTCGTAACCAGGTTAGGCTCTCTCTCTCTCTCTGGCCTGGCCACTTGTCAGCTGCCATTGTTGGCTCAGCATTCAGAATCCCAAGACATTCCGGCGCTTCCTTTATTCGGGCAGTGCAGGGCGTGTCTCCAGACCCCTCTAACCCACGATCCTTTTTTTGAAACGGGGAGATGGTCAGAAGTGGGGGGGGGGGTGGAGGGGATGGGGCAGGATTTTCAGCGTTATTTATAAATAATAAATAATAAAAGCAAGCGTCCCGACTGTTCATGTTTTCCCCCCGCTGAGCGTCCAATCTCCAGCAAACGTCTGCTGTACAATTTGGGCATTTGTGAATGTGGGTGGGACGGGTGGGGTGGGGTGGGGTGGGTATGTGGAGAAGTAGTATTCAGCCGGTTCGGGAAAACCGGACCGAACCGGCTGAATACCATTTCTGCGCATATCCCTCCCTCCCACCCACCCACGGAAATCGCGGGTGTCCCACCCGCCTCGGCTCTATGCCGTCCTATTTAGGCACGTTTTTGAGGCCGTGCGCATGTGAGGAAGTGGCGCGCGTGAGCACAGCGAGCGCTCGTGCACACGCTCACTTTTGCAAACCGGTAGGGAAAGTTAAGTGAACACCGCCCCTGAGTATGTATGTTCTCTCCCAAACAGCTGAACAGGTTTCTTCAGCCTTGCTCTGGGACAGCTGACCCTAAGCCTTCTATCCCCCTTCCTTGCCCCCCAAATCTGCTGAATCCAGAATCATGACTTAAGGCAGCTATTGGGGTCCTTGGTCCTCTCCCACATACCTGGCTGTAGACGTTTCATGACCCAGCTAGGTAACTTCATCAGTGCTAGAAGGGAGTGGGATTTGCAGAGTGGGGGAGGAGGACTGTGGGGTGCTTGGTGCTCTCTGAGCGTCGTTGTTTTCTTGCAGACATTTTATGCACCCAACCATGTAACATCATCAGTATTAGGAGGATACAGCTCCGTGCTCAGACAGCAACAACCCTGTTCAACCCTGAGCTGCAAATATTCTCAGGCTGGTACTTAAGCCAAGTGTGGGACCACAGAGCTGTCCCCCATCCCTCCTTGGTGTCTTTTATATTCAGGCAATGAAATCTCCAATCTGGCCTGCCCAAAGATACTGGATCACAGAGATCATAATCCCCTAGTGCTCCCCTGAGCCCCCTAAATGTGATACAAGGCCAGGCCACCTCGCACCTTCCGGAAGTTTTCGACTCCCATCAACCTCCTCCAGGACAGCCAAGAACAAAAGTCAAATTGGAGAAGAGCGTCAGCGAGGGGGGGAAAAAAAACACTTGGTGCATGCTCAGAGGAGCTGCGATATTGTTTTAATGAAAGCATTTTTCCTGTGGTCTGTCACGATAAGGAAGGTGAGGAGACAAACACATGTCTGGTGTAAGCCCTCCAACATACAAGAGCACGCATTCAGACAAACACGCTCTGCCAAACTTGCTCACACTGGGCCTCTCTCATCTGCTGAGTTGGCCTCCCAACAGAACAGAAGGAATGGGGGGGGCAATGTTGGAAGAGCAGGAGAGAGCATGCGTTCCCCCCCCCCCCACAAAAGGAAACCATTCCCCACCCAGGCCTGGCCTCTGCACACTCACCGTCACTCCTTCAGTTGTCGTATTTGCCCATGAAGTAAACGCATCGCTCATTGTCTGTGGCCAGAGTAGAAGGTCTCTTCCCAGCTGGGCATATAAATCAGAACTCGTAGTTGGCTTTTTTAAAAAAAACCAACAGACTCAGGAAAATTAAGAAGAGTGGAAAACAGATGCACCGGCATCAATCAAAACTGGGCTGAAGAGAAGGAGGAGGAAGAACAACAACGACCGGACTGCAGTCTTTTTTTCCTCTTTTTTTTTCTTCTTCCTTTTTTCGTTCCCTCTCTCTCTCTCTCGCAGCTTTTATCCCTGCTTCTCGTTTGGTTCTTTCTTGCAGCTCACATGTTTGGGGGGGAAGAGAGGCACCATGGCTGGTTCGGGCTCACAGCATCTTCGCAGTCCCTCGTCTCCTGGTGGTGCCCGGAGATGGACCAGCGTCTCTCTCTCTCTCTCTCTCTCTCTCTCTCTCTGTCTGTCTCTCTCTCTCGTTCCTTTTTCTCCGTGGCTGGTTTTCTTTCCTGGCAGAACGCGATTCGGCTGGGAAAGGAGAGAGAAAGGGCTGTTGGTGGTAATGGGAGAAAGAAGGAAGAAGGTTTTGTGTCTGGTTGGTTGGTTTGAAGAGAAAGATGGAGATAAGAAGGAGGAGGAGGAGGAGGAGGAGGAGGAGGAGGAGGCGAGAAGGGAAGATCTGGGACCAAAACAGCTAGAGGTGAGGAGAGCATCCGTTTTCTCTGAGGTTTGGAGTTCTTTTTTTTTGCTCCCTTCTACTTTCTGATTCTCCTTTTCTCCCTTCCCTGCTTTGCAACAGCTACCTAGGAGCCGAAGGAAGGCATCCAAGCAGGCGTGAAGAGCCACAGAAGCCCTTCCTTCCCTCGCCTCTCCCTTTCGGCCTTCTTTTCAGATATACAGCCGGGCTGACGAACCCGGCTGAAGCTCAGCCCCTGCCACCCACTCGGCCAGCAGCCCCACAGGATGGAAATGAACTCATCCTCCTCCTCATCATCATCGCTTTTAAAAATGCAACCCCCCAAAAAAACGCCAGCAGCTCAGCGGCCTTCCAAAGCCCACACGTGGGAGGGAGGGGGGGGGTGACTCATAGGAACCCACCAGCCAAGGGAGAATGAGCAAGAGTGGACGGGGTGGGAGCCACCGCAGAGATGCCGTAGAAAGGGACATGCTAGGCTCAGCCAAGCTGCAGTGATAAGGACGGACCGGCCAGGCCTGGGTTGGGCCCCCCCCCCGAGGAGAAGGGAGAAAACGAGATTTAAAAATTAAACTAGTGCAAGGCACTGCCTGAAACAGGTGGCGGATTCTAAGCTTCCCTTCCTTTTCTCCGCTTCAAGTGTATTCTCTCTATGGTGGATGGCTAGAGCATCTCCTCCAGGCGTGGAGCCCTGCTCCCATCTTCTCTGCTGGCTAGGCATTATGGGAAATGCAGTCCAACACATCTGGTGTTGAGGAAGGGTGCTAGCATTGATTATCAGCATCTGTAAAGAGGCTTAAGCACAAAAGTGCTGCAGAGGGATTATAATTTACCCGGTCCATTTGCAACAGCAACAGGCAAATATATTTTAATACTCTCTCCTCCCCCCACACACCCCCGCAAGATTTCCCTGGGTTTGTTCGAGAAAATGCTTCCAAGCTTCCTTTGGTAAGGAAGCTAGCGGCAGCCCTTTAATTTGTTTAGCCGCCTAGGCTACAAAGGGTATATAGTTGTAGTGAATAAACACCTTTTGTATTTTGGTTTAATTTAAGAAAAGTTTCTTTGGGTAAAAATCCATCCACCAGTCCAGCTCCTGCAAATCTAGCTTAGGAAGGGAACAAAATGACTGCAGGCCACCATTGCTCGACTGTAGCGTGCTGTGCTGGTTTTAAATTGGCAAATGTAATGGTTTTCTTTTTTTAAGAAGGGTTTTTACCTTCGCTAGCGATGCATCCATGTGCAGAGTGTTATGACTTAGCAGCCCATCGTACCATCCCTACAAATTAAATAGGAACTAAAAGGTAAAGGTAAAGGTTCCCCTCGCACACACGTGCTAGTCGTTCCCGACTCTAGGGGGCGGTGCTCATCTCCGTTTCAAAGCTGAAGAGCCAGCGCTGTCCGAAGACGTCTCCGTGGTCATGTGGCTGGCATGACTCAACGCCAAAGGCGCACGGAACGCTGTTACCTTCCCACCAAAGGTGGTCCCTATTTTTTCTACTTGCATTTTTTACGTATTTTTGAACTGCTAGGTTGGCAGAAGCTGGGACAAGTCACGGGAGCTCACTTTGTTACGCGGCACTAGGGATTCGAACCGTTGAACTGCCAACCTTTTGATCGACAAGCTCAGCGACTTACCCACTAAGCCACCGCATCCCTTCTAATAGGAACTAAACTACATTAAATCCAAAAAAGCACGACTGAGCTTAGATAGCCAAGAGGAGACTTATTTAAATCCCCACCCTTCGCCTGATGGTTACAGTCTTCCCTCCGGGGGGCGGGGGGTGGGTGGGGATAACCAAAGTAGCCTGCAGAAATGTTCCTGGTTCGGATTCGGAAGACTTGGGACAGCTGGGGATGCTTTCCTCTGCTGAGCATTGGGGCGAGACTGGATGATCTCAAGCGGTCCCTCCTCATTCAGGGATTCTATGCAAGGCAACTGCCCAGAAGCTTTATTTATTAAAATGTATCTGCTTGGCACACACATACCCTCTGCCAATTCCAAATACACGGGACTTTTTGCCATTGGGCATCTGAGCATTTTTGAAAGGGATTTTTTTCAAAGGCCCAGAATGGTAGGAATCCTTTCCTCGCCAGCTCAGCCTCTTCCACAGAGGGAAGGTGAAGAACGAGCAGAAGACCTCCTTCCCCTGATGATGGAAGAATTTCACATCTCCGTGGTGATGTCCAAATGAGAAGCAGGAGACTGGTCTTCAACCCAGTGGGGAGAAACTGGGATTCTAACATCTCTGTTCCCACCGAGCCATTCGGTCTCTCTCCGGGGAAAGGTAAAAATGGCAGCGGATAGCCATGTCTCTCCGCTGCTCCATTCACACAACTCACTTGGTGAGGCTCAAAGAAGGCAGGGGTTAACTTTGGATTCAGAACACTGCATGAAGCAGACCAGTGGTGCGACAGCTGGAAAGCTTTTATCCTTGGGGTATATACCATGGTAAAGAGGTTTTTTTTTCAGAGGTTGTGTGAACTCAAGTAGTTAAAGGGACAGTTAGGTTTTCTGTAGGCAAGAGTGAGGGGGGAGAGAGAAGAGGGTCCTTTAAATCAGGGGACTTCAACCTTGGCAACTTTAAGCCCGGAGGACTTCAACTCCCAGAATTCCCCAGCCAGCTTTGGGTGTTGAAGTCCACCAGGCTTAAAGTTGCCAAGGTTGGAGACCCCGGATTTAAAGCAGAATCTGCTCAGCAGAAGCAGGGAGACCGTTTCTAAACAGAACACCCCCGTTTAAAAAAAATAAGGTTTTTTCCAAATGACTCGACGCAGTCTCTCTTGGAGAAAGTTCATTATATGGCATCACGCAAGCCTCGTAAAATATTATTCCATCATCGCCAAATATCTTGAGGGAGTCCACATGAATATAGTTTGTAAGTCCCCTCTATGGCTCATTTCCCAGGATGCTGGTTGCTGGCAGGTAGACTGCCCTTACCCACAGAGGCTCAAAGAGGAGAGAATTGGCTAATCATGCTTGGTGAAAATTTAAATTTCTAACTTGCCTCTTTTTTTGATGGTGGTGGGGGAAGTCAAGGCTGTCCAGGAAGACCAGCAGAATAAAAATAAATAAATAAATAGACTTAACATGATAAATGATTATTCTTTTGATTATTCTATGATTATCATTAAGTGTTGTATCATTAAGTGTTAAATTTGTGCCCTATGATTATCGTTAAGTGTTGTAAGTGTTGTACCTTGATGAAGGTATCTTTTCTTTTATGTGGATTGAGAGCATATGCACCAAGACAAATTCCCTGAGTGTCCAATCACACTTGGGCAATAAAAATTCTATTCTATTCTATTCTATTCTAAATCGAGAATGAAGAGGGAAAGATGGATGAATGGCTGTAAAGAGGGATGGATAGATGAATGAATGTAAATAGAGAAGGATGGATGAGTTTTTAAGACTCATTTTAAGGGCTGTAAAACGGGGTTACTAATCTGTGCCCCTCCCAGCCTCTATTTCTGCTCACGGGAATTGCTAGCAGGATCTTTTTTTTTTTTGCAGCTATTAAATGCTCGGTTACAGCAATTACAAGATCTCAGGAGGAATGGGGGAATCTGGGGAGGGAAATCTCCCCAACTGGCCTTCGACCGAATTGCCGATCCTGCGGGCTGGAGGTGAGCAAACCAACTCCAATCTTTCCAATCTTTCCAAAAAGGGAAACCTTAAACCCGGTTCCCCCTTCCCCCCCTCCCTCTCCCTACCTAGGCTACCCGGGGTCCCATCGTGCCGAGTAAAAACACGCCTCCGATCTCCCAGCCGCCCACAACAGCTGCAATTTCGACCCCAGATGTCGTGTGTGTGTGTCCCCCTTCCGCCCCCCATCCCATCCCATCCCTGCCCGAGGGAGGGAGGGAAGAAGGGAATATAGAAACCCGATCGGGGCTGCTGTGTGACTGTTGAGAGCCCGATCGGGGCATTCGCTTCATTTCCATTTCAAGCCTCAATTCGCTTTTTAAAAAAAATTTTAAATTCCCCCAACCCAGCCTCCCCCCCCCAAAAAAAAGATCAACCAACCAAGCAAACCCAACCCGATCCGAAAGTCGCCCCCCACCCCCAGCCGTGGCTAAAAGCTTTCCCGGACCATTAAGGGGCGTGCATAAGAGCACCAGCGTGCCTACCGTTCCTGTTCTAATGTTCCCTTTGATTGTATCCAATTCGTATGGTTACTTCATGCTTATGCTTATATATACTGTTGTGTTTGACAAAATAAATAAAATAAATAAATAAAATAAAATTTGGCGCTGGGGAAGGGAATCCGCTGGACAGATCCGGAGTCTCAGCAAACCACCATCCATCCACCAACCAACCAACCACCCCCTTCGCCTTTCCAAGCCCCGCCATGACTGGCATCGCCTGGAAACAGGTTAACCTCTCGCCAATTAGATTATTCCGATTATTCATCGGTTGCATCGTCGTCGCCGCCGCCGCCTCCTCGGAAGAGGGATCCGACATGCAGTTTTAGCACACACGGGCTCTTTCTTCCCTTCCTAACTGGATCCCAGGGCGGCGTGGGAAAGAGGAAGGGAGGGAGGGAAGGAAGAAAGTGGGGTGGTGGAAGGAGATCACACACAAGGTAGAATAGAATAGAATAGAATAGAATAGAATAGAATAGAATAGAATAGAATAGAATAAGGAATAAGAGTAGAGATAGAATAGAATAGAATAGAATAGAATAGAATAGAATAGAATAGAATAGAATAGAATAGAATAGAATAGAATTCTTTATTGGCCAAACGTGATTGGACACACAAGGAATTTGTCTTTGGTGCATAAGCTCTCAGTGTACATAAAAGAAAAGTACCTTCATCAAGGTACAAGGTAAAAAACGGAGAGATGAAAAAGAAGAGGGGATCGTACGCCCCCCCCCCAAAAAAAAACCCCCATCCGACAGAAAGAGAAAGGGGAGAAAAGCAAGCGGGGCGAGCCGAAGATAAGAAAATCTGTCTTCCCAGCCACCCCCCCGGCTAAATTATACACACCTATTCCGCCCCAACTCCAGTCACCCCATTTCACTTCAGCTCCAGATCTCTTTCTCTCTCGATCTCGATCTCTCTTTCTCCCCCTCCACGAAACAAACAAGCAAAGGGAATATACAAGGAAAGACGCTTTTAAAAAATTTTAAATTCCCCAACCCAGCCTCCCCCAAAAAGATCAACCAACCAAGCAAACCCAACCCGATCCGAAAGTCGCCCCCCACCCCCAGCCGTGGCTAAAAGCTTTCCCGGACCATTAAGGGGCGTGCATAAGAGCACCAGCGTGCCTACCGTTCCTGTTCTAATGTTCCCTTTGATTGTATCCAATTCGTATGGTTACTTCATGCTTATGCTTATATATACTGTTGTGTTTGACAAAATAAATAAAATAAATAAATAAAATAAAATTTGGCGCTGGGGAAGGGAATCCGCTGGACAGATCCGGAGTCTCAGCAAACCACCATCCATCCACCAACCAACCAACCACCCCCTTCGCCTTTCCAAGCCCCGCCATGACTGGCATCGCCTGGAAACAGGTTAACCTCTCGCCAATTAGATTATTCCGATTATTCATCGGTTGCATCGTCGTCGCCGCCGCCGCCTCCTCGGAAGAGGGATCCGACATGCAGTTTTAGCACACGGCTCTTTCTTCCTTCCTAACTGGATCCCAGGGCGGCGTGGGAAAGAGGAAGGGAGGAGGAAGGAAGAAAGTGGGGTGGTGGAAGGAGATCACACAAGGTAGAATAGAATAGAATAGAATAGAATAGAATAGAATAGAATAGAATAGAATAGAATAAGGAATAAGAGTAGAGATAGAATAGAATAGAATAGAATAGAATAGAATAGAATAGAATAGAATAGAATAGAATAGAATAGAATTCTTTATTGGCCAAACGTGATTGGACACACAAGGAATTTGTCTTCGGTGCATAAGCTCTCAGTGTACATAAAAGAAAAGTACCTTCATCAAGGTACAAGGTAAAAAACGGAGAGATGAAAAGAAGAGGGATCGTACGCCCCCAAAAAAACCCCATCCGACAGAAAGAGAAAGGGGAGAAAAGCAAGCGGGGCGAGCCGAAGATAAGAAAATCTGTCTTCCCAGCCACCCCCCCGGCTAAATTATACACACCTATTCCGCCCCAACTCCAGTCACCCCATTTCACTTCAGCTCCAGATCTCTTTCTCTCTCGATCTCGATCCCTCTTTCTCCCCCTCCACGAAACAAACAAGCAAAGGGAATATACAAGGAAAGACGCTTTTAAAAATGAAAAATCCCCCCTCCCCATATTCCCACCCCTCTCTCTCTCACCCACCCCGACTCCCCGATCCCATTCTTTTAATTGCAAGAAATCCTTTTCTTCCCCCCCTCCCCTCCTCCCTATTATTATCATTATTATTTTTTAAAGGAAGGCAAATGACAGATCTCTCTTCCCCTCCCCGCCGCCCACCCCTCACCAAAAAAGGAGACCAGAGAAAAAAAGGCAGCAAAAGAGGACGAAGGGCGAACGATCGTCTTTGCAAGAATCGGGTGTTGGACATCCAACCCCCCCCCCCACTCCACCACTTTAATCATCATCATCATCATCATAAAAAAAAAAGACAAGATACAGGAAAAGGAAGGGAAGAGGGGGGAAAAAATAAATAATGACTCACCGAATTCGTGCGATCCCTGGGCGATCCAAAAGCGAAGCGGCGGAGGTTGCAATTTGGTGGGTTGTTGTTGTTGTTTTTTTTTATGTATGTCTTGGGGAAGGAAGTCCCCCTTTCCGTCTCTCTTGAACACCTTAATTTTGATTTAAGAGGGGCCGAGGATTTATGAATGAACACGGACCCACCCACTTCGGAACGCGGAGAGGGGGGGGGGAGGAAGGACCACGTGACCACACTTTCATACAACAGCCAGAGGTGGGTGGGTGGGGAGGGGAGGGAAGGAGAAGGAGCGGCGCGGGGGCGGGTGTGTGCCATTCAAAGACGAGGAGCCGTTTCTGATTGGACGAAGCCGCGGAGGGAATTTACATAAGGGGAGGGCGGGGTGGGGGTGGGGGGGGTTATGTAAAAGAGGATTTTTTTTTTTTTTGTGAAAATGGCCAGTGTTGTTGTGTTTGTGTTGCATCTCCCGATTTCCAGGCAGGGAAGATCCCGATCCGTGTTACCGCTTTTCCTAGGCAAACAGAGCCGAACTAGATCCCCAACACAGCATTTAGCTAGATCGACTCCTTTTTTTTTTTTTTTTGCAATAAATACGATTGGGATTCAAAAGGTGGGCTCCTCTAGAGCAACCTGCAGAAAGAACCGAGGCTGCTGACAACTTGCTCAAGAGATGCATCCATGGTGGCTTGTTGTTTTTGTGAGCCTCAGTTTGCAAATAATGGGCTCGGCCGCCTGTTGGCCAGGCAGGGGAAGAGTTTCAGTTTATCTCTAGGGCGCCATCAAGTGGCCGGTGGCTGTTTTGCAGTACCGCCAGCAAGTTTAACTAAACTGACAATTGGGATGGGTAAAGGCAGGTTACCCTTTGATTAGAAAGTTTACACTCAGAGGATCAGAAGGGATCTTCTTAGTCCAACCCCCTGCCTAAGGCCCGGAGTCCTCAAATCTTGGACAAATTTGTCTGAAATGGTATATAGCAGGGGTCTCCAACCTTGGCAACTTGAAGCCTGGAGGACTTCAACTCCCAGGGTTCTGGGAGTTGAAGTCCACCAGGCTTCAAGTTGCCAACGTTGGAGACCCCTGCTATAGGGTTTCCTGGCTAAGCAGGGGGTTGGACTAGAACAGGGGTCACGAATGGGTGGTCCGCGAGAAAATTTGGGGGGGGGGGATCTGCAGAAAAATTATTTGCATTTTTTTATATTGCACTAAATCACGGGTCCTCAAACTACGCCCCCTTGGGCCGGATACGTGCAATGAACGCTTGTGTTGCTGCAGAGAGTCTCCCCCTTTGGGGTCTTTTTGCGCGGGTTGGAGGGGGGCAGAAATTCCGACTCGGGGGTCTTCTTCAGCCTCCTGGGTAAAGGCTGGAGGGAAGTGGCGCTGGTGGCAAAGAGCCAGAGGGATGTAGGACTGCATCATGGCCTGGAACTGGCTGACCATCTCAGCCCACTGAGCCTCCAGGCGCCGGTACCTGGCCTTGCATTCCCACAGGGCTTCCCTCTGCTTGGAAAGCCTATGCTCCTAGTCCTCAGTGAGGTGCTTCTGCTGAGCCTCCTTCTCGGTCAGATCCAATTTGAACTGAGCTTGTGGTGGCTGCTTAGCTCCAATAACTGCTTCCTGTTGGGGTCCTAAGGAGCCCAGGCGGGCTGGCGGGGGAGGGGCTGGCGGGGGAGGGGCGAGTAGAGGCCGGTGAGGCACGATGTGAGTGACATCGAGTTGGCCATGCCCACCCAGTCACATGACCACAGCCACGCCCACCCACCCAGTCATTAGGGAGATCATATTAGTGGTCCGCAGGATTTAAAATTATGAATTTAGTAGGCTCTGAGGTCCGAAAGGTTGGTGACTCCTGGTCTAAAAGACCTCCAAGGTCCCTTCCGAATAGTTATTCTATTCTAAATTGCGGTCCAAATATTTATTTATTTTTAAAACCTCCAGTGATGGAGCTCTCACGACTCCAGCTATTCCACTGCTTAATTGTTTCTTACTGTCAGGAAATTCCTCTTTTATTTCCTGATTGGATCTCCAACTGAAAAGATTGGATCAGCTCAAACAAGGTTTTCATAGAGCTGTCATTATTTTGCGGCTGTTGGTTTGCATTTGGGGCAAGTTCTAAGCACTGTTAATACGCAGATGAAGAGTTCTGTTATTGCAGGTGCAGGCTTTCCCAGAGAAAACACGTAAAAATGCTTGCTACTCCTTCCTTCCCAAATTATGTTCCTTAAAAAAACCCAAAAAAACTTCCAAGCCTTATATTATACGTTTCTGTATTTCTTGGTGGTCTCCCATCCTAACGCTAACTCCTTTTGATTCATTTTTGCTGCAAGATCAGTCAAGGTTGGCTTTGAGCCAGGCTGCTAGAGAAAGGTTTAGCGTTAAACCAGACAAATGTGGATATCAAACAAATTATTCTATTAAAACAGATATTCCCAGAAGGAATATCCAGCAATCTTTCGAACAAGGTTAAACGTGGCGACAACTATCAGCATAGTTCACTTGTAGCCTTCTGAAAAAATAGCATACAGGCTACCATTTAGGGACCAACCAAGCTACTAGTCCCTGGCATTTGTTACTGATCAGTGCTTTGGAAAATGAAAGTTATAGCAAGCTATTGAAGCTAAGAGCCAGTCAATCTCCCCCAGTCTAGTCCACCTCACAAGTTGTTGCGGTGGTGAAAATAGGAGGAGGAAGATGTGTTGGATATTTTGGCCTCCTTGAGTTATTTAAAAATAACTCAAAATAGCAAAAGTAGGATACAAAAGGAATAATAAATAAAAGCTATTGTGAGCCGATGAGAATTCTCTCGTGAATGCCATAACAGCAGTCCTGGAAGGTCGGCCGGTATCATTCTTGCATACATTATTGTTGACTTAAAAAAAAAGGAGATGGAATAGAAACAGAGGTGGAAGGGCACCTCAGAGGCCATCTAGTCCAAACCCCGCTCGTTGTTGCAGGATCCGCGGAAGCTTAAATGTATTTATTTATTTTATTTATTTATTTGATTTGATTTTTATACCGCCCTTCTCCCGAAGGACTCAGGGCGGTGTACAGGCATAATAAAACCGACAATACAATATACACGTTTAAAATACGATTTAAAAAACTTATTTAAATTAGCCCAGTGATTAAAATTTACCATACTAAAAAACCCCGTTTAAAATTAATAAATTTAACATTAAAATCCCAATTTAAGCCAGCCCCGCGCGGATAAAAAGATGAGTCTTGAGTTCGCGACGAAATGTCCGAAGGTCAGGTATTTGGCGTAAACCCGGGGGAAGCTCGTTCCAGAGGGTGGGAGCCCCCACAGAGAAGGCCCTTCCCCTGGGGGCCGCCAGCCGACATTGTTTGGCGGACGGCACCCTGAGAAGTCCCTCTCTATGGGAGCGTACGGGTCGGTGGGAGGCGTGTGGTAACAGCAGGCGGTCCCGTAAGTACCCAGGTCCTAAGCCTATCCGTCCCTCCTTCTCATTTTATTTTGTTTTTGCAGAAAGGCTCGAATCATCCCATTGGCCTGGAATAAAAAGGAAGACAGGCGTTCTCTCCACACCTGGGAGAGTGGAATCTGCAAGGGCTTAGAAACCCTCCAGTCAATTTGTCAGAATTTCCATTTGCCGCCTCCACGGTACTATTTGAATACCGGGGGGGGGGGGGGGAAGAGGAGGGAGGCCGAATGGAAAATACGCCTGTGTTTTCAATGGGCAAAAATAGAAAGAGGCAGCGGTCCCAAAGGAAAAATTGTGGAACGGATTCTCTCTCAGCAAAACACATGTCGCTGGAAGGGCGATTCCGTGCTTAGAATAGCTCCGACGTTTCTCAATCTTGGTGGGTTGAAGATGGGTGGACTTCAACTCCCAGAATTCTGGGAGTTGAAGTCCACCCATCTTCAAGTTGGGCCTAGCAGAAAAAGCAGTAATTTTTAGGTTTCCAAAATTCAGGGAGCAACCAAAGCTGGGAGACAAAGCAATGTAAAAGGCCAGGAGTTCAGCTCTGATCCCGAGAATTTAAAAATCCCTCTTGAAAATGGTGTCTTTCGCGCTTGGCGATAGTTGGGCCATGTCGCTTAACGAAAAGTTGGAAACCAATCCGCCGAAGGGGAACCTGGCTAGCTGCAAACGGTAAACCGTCTTCAAGCGAGGCCACCCCTTCCCCATTTTTTTGCCTGGTGCGGGAATAATTCACATCTCATTTCTTGCACCCAGCATACTAGAGGGCTGAATTAAGTTTCCGCGTTCATTCGGATTCCAATTTTGGTCACCACATTACCAAAAGATGTTGAGATTTCGGGCCTCTGGTGGCTCAGGCTGCTAAGACAGTCTGTTATTAACACAGCTGCTTGCAATTATTGCAGGTTCAAGTCCCACCAGGCCCAAGGTTGACTCAGCCTTCCATCCTTTATAAGGTAGGTAAAATGAGGACCCAGATTGTTGGGGGCAATAAAAGTTGACTTTGTATATAATATACAAATGGATGAAGACTATTGCTTGACATAGTGTAAGCCGCCCTGAGTCTTCGGAGAAGGCCGGGATATAAATGCAAATTAAAAAAAAAAGTTCAGAAAAGAACAACTAAGATGATCAGAGGCCTGGAAACTAAACCATATGAAGAACGGCTGCAGGACTTCGGTTTGGCTTGTCTACAGAAAAGGACCAGGGGGGAATATGGTAGCAATGTTCCAGTATTTGAGGGGCTGCCCCAAAGAAGAACGGGTCAAATTATTCTCCAAAGCATCCGAAGGCAGGACAAGAAACAATGGTTGGAAACTAACCAGAGAGAAGCAACCTGGAATTAAGGAGAAACTTCCTAACAGTGAGGACAATTAACCAGTGGAACAGCTTGCCACCAGAAGTCGTGGGTGCTCCATCACTGGAGGATTTTTAAGAAGTCTGCAATCAGTCGCTTGGTATAGGTTCTCCTGCTTGAGCAGGGGGCTGGACTAGAAGACCTCCAAGGTCCTTTCCAGCGCATTCTATTCTAAAGGATTCTCCTAAGCATCTGATTTTTCTGAACAGAAACGGAGAAATGGTATCTTTTGCTAGACAGCGCCCTCTGCTGGGAAGCATAAGTATCTCACTGCCATTGTTGCGTTTGGTAAGATACAGGGTAGTCCTCCACTTACAACCACAATCGAACCCAACATTTCTGTTCCCGAGACATTTAAGTGGAATTTTGCCCCATTTAAACATCTTTCTTGCCGCAGTTGTTAAGTGAATGACTGCAGTCCTTAAGTAAGCAACACCGTTGTTAAGTCATTCTGGCTTCTCCAATGATTTTGCTTGTCAGACAATTGCAAAAGGGGGTCAACATGACCCCTGGCTACTGCAACCGTCATAAATAGGGACCAGTTGCCAAAGTGTCTGAATTTTAAGGATTGCTTGGAGCTTGAATTTTGATCATGGGGATGCAGCAACGGTTGCAAGTGTGAAAAACGGTTAGAAGTCACTTTTTTCAGTGCTGTTGTAACTTCAAATGGTCATTAAAAGCAACTATTGTTAAATCCAGGACTAGCTGTATTCTGATTACTCTGTTTACGACCAGCCACTTAGCAATCGTTTGAAGTTGCAAACAGACCATCCCAGGGTATACTTATGACCCAGAATTGAAGTTGAAGGTGCACGTCACCCATGATCACACACCGCACTTCCGGTGCTTAAAACTGGGACACATTTACGGCCATTTGCAGCATCCCATGTTTTAAGACATTTTTGCAAAAACAAGACATTTACAAAGTGATGGTTTGCTGTGGATGTGGGTTTTCCCAAAACCCAGCAGTAAATGCATTTTTGGTAAAAACCACACCCACAGCAACCATTGCTTCGCTTAATCATCAGCGATTTGCTGAGCTGAGGACCCAGATTGTTGGGGGCAATAAAAGTTGACTTTGTATATAATATACAAATGGATGAAGACTATTGCTTAACACAGTGTAAGCCGCCCCGAGTCTTCGGAGAAGAGCGGGATAGAAATTCAAATTAAAAAAAAACCTGCCACAAAAACATTTAGAAAATTGAGTCAGTCACATGGGTGACTCTGCTCATAACCATGATGGGCAGACCCTTTCCAGTCATAACTCCATTACCTGTATCTAGCCTTTGGTCTAATAAAAAAGGGAGAAAATGAATTTACATGCTAAGTGAATCTTAGATGTAGCTGCAAGAGGGGGAGATCCAGTGGATTAATCCATTTCTGCTACTATCCTAACTGGGAGCCTTGCTCTTATGGAGATACAGAACAGGGCTTACAAAACGTCCATGGACCTCTTTCCCCCTTAGTACTTGCCTGCTGTTCTGTTCCATGTTTGATTCCTTCAGTTTAAAATCAACGTGTCAATCCACAGCAGTGACTGAAACTTGGCAGCTTTAATGAGACATGGCTTTCAATTCCCAGAATTTGAATCAGCCACGCTGACTGGGGAATTCTGGGAATTGAAAGCTGTTGCCAAGCTTGAGCAACAGAATAAAGATGCTTCTGGACTCCACAGCGCTATTGCAAAATTAGAATTGGTACAATAGGATGCATTTGGGCAGGAGTCCACCCCACCTGTCTAGAAAAGGGGAGAAAAGATGGTAGAGAACAATTGGTCTCATGTTTTTATGAGCATGTACTCCTTGCATGGTCAGTTATTTGGCGAAAATGTGTCATGTTCTCAATGTGTCTCTCTACTGAAATACACAGGGACACAACTATCTGTTGAAGGAACCCACAGCATCGATTGCAGGAACCATACAGAATGGCATCTAAAAACCAAGTTAGAATGGGAGAAGCTACTAAACCCAGTTTAAGGGCGTCATCCCCTTGGATGCCTATTATTGGACAGTCATCTCTGGACACATGTACAAAATGGGAAAACCTTCCATGGACGAGCTACACAAAAAAGCTTGTTTTTCAAGGAATTAAGAAACATGCAGAAAAAAATAGCAAATGTTTTTGTAGGATTTAGGTGGGCTAAATAATCGGCAGGCTAAAAATATAGGGTAATGCATGTTTACGGTAGATTTAGCATTTCTAAGCTCCAAACCCCTTCTAGATATTTTAACACCACCAGCCCCAATAATCCTCCCATCTGTCCTACAGGAAATCGAGACGTTTATATAAAGAAGATTCTGCAGAATTAATGGGGAGGTTTTCCAATTATTATGCAGGGAATTTCATGTTTAGAAGTGACAAAATAGAAGCTCCTTCCAAGGATTGCCTTTTTACAACTAGTCATTCTAAAGGTACCAGCAATTTTTCAAATGATTATTGTGTGTTAACATTTAGAAACTACACATCCAAGCCTACCTTCAAGCATGCTTAAATCTTGGCTTGAACACCCAGGAGTGGGACAAAGCACCCCATTACACAGGGGGTTGAGGGCCTCTGAACAATTTGCTCTTTATCAGTAAAATAGTTTACCTTATCAACCTGCAACTCCAAAACCTAGTTATATAATTCTTTAAGCACCAATGAGACCAACAGCTGAATTTTTGCAAAACTATGCTAACCACAGCTAGCCACAAAGCTTGACCCCATGAAAGCTAGCTTGTTGGATCTGCTGGCAAATGGGTTTTCCCCCTCTCCAACTAGTCTGCCATATTTCCTATAACCTTTCTTCAGAAGCTGCAGAAATAGCACTCATCTATTAAGACACTTAGCTCTGCAGCTCATTTCATAAGGACAAACTAGGATCCTCATGGACTGCTTCGCCACCTGTTGCTCAACCCTTATTATTTAGGTAGCCAGCTTTGTTTAAAGGAGCATATAGCTGATTTCATATGCTGCCAAAAACGTTTCTCAGCCTATTTAGAGAGGGGGGGAGCTGAATGCTATACTTTCAAAGCTCAGTCTTTGAGCAGTACTGTCTTATTGTGGCTTCTGACAAACAAAATAGATCAGCTTTCTATATTAAATGTGGGAGTGACTTGAACGTGGATTTAAAAAAAAAAAAAAAAGCCCTGTAAATTGAGGAATACTTAACTATTCTGCAGAAAATAAACAATGAAAAGTAACTTCAATATTATAAACTAAATCAAGAACACTTTAGACTTAATTCTGTATTAATACGTAAATCTTTTAATACATTAGCCTGTTAAACTGGGGGAAAGATGTTTATTATTGAAAAACTGGTTACCTCATTAAATGTTATGGCAATTGAAGAAATATATAAGTGATGAAAATTTGAGTTCGAGAAGATGGACTGTAATTTGAGAAATGGATTTATGAAATTTGAAGGAATATACAAGTGGAAAAAAAATTGAATCTGAGAAGATGGATTAATTTTAAAAATGGACTGTAAGAAGTAATAATATGTGAAGTTGGTATTGCTTTTCTTTTTATTATTCTTTCCTATCTCTTTATTTTTATTGTGAGGGGATCTAAAGTTTCAAATTTTTAAAGGTGGGAGGTTATGTATATTTTGTATACTTTAGCTTGTGATTGTTGGTCATAATACTCGGTATTTGCTCTGGGAAGTCTGGGGGGGGGAGGGAAAGGAGGGGGGAAATGATACATGGATTATTAATGTACAGTAATTTTTGAAGATATGAAATTAAAATTTAAAGTGATATTGGGGATGCTCGACTGCCATTTCAGAAAGAAAAGGAGAGAGGAGTAGGAGGGAAGAAAGTAGGTAGGAAAGAGTAGAGAAGGAGGAGGGGAATAAGAAGGTTAGATAGGGTGGAAGAAGGGAGTGGAGAAGGAGGGGAAGTAGTAAAGTGAAGGAGATGAAGGATGGGAAAGAGGGTAGAGAGGGAGGTTGTGAAGAAAGGAAGTGGCAATCGGGCAGGCCTGAATTAGTAATAAATAAAAATTAATGAATGATGAATAATAGTTTGTACATAAATATGATGTTGGAAAATGGAAATAAAAATTATTTAAAAAAATAAATAACTGGTTACCTAACTGCATTTTGCCATGTCTCGTTTGAAAGTCAACTCTTAAGCAAAGAGAAAGTACTTGTGGGACTCATTTGCTCTCTCCCTATCAATGGATAGGAAACGTAGGTTCAATTTCTACTTAGTACCAAATATATAATTTTAAAAAACTCCACCTCTGTAAATAATTCAAAGTGGCAAGCGTATGTTCCTATTTCTCTCACAGCTACCCTAGGTGGTGAGGTGGATTGGGCTGAGGGAGTTACAAAAAGGCAGGAATATTAAACTGGATCGCATTGCCGCCATATTTGTGATGTTTGCCTTTGTGGAGCCGGGGTGGGTGTGGCCTGCCTGGGTCATATCTGGCCTCTGGCCCAATCAGTTTGACAGGTCTGCAAAAAGGGAATACAGGACTAGATTTCTTTAAGTATTACCCTCACAATTATAAACATTCACACCACCCAAGTTTTTAGCCCTATTGTTTTATTAAGTTCTGTACATGTCCTCTTGGATCATTCAGAGCATTCTAATTCACAATCCTGTTTTCTTTCAGAATTGCCATGATCCTTCTCCATCCTCTTCCAAGACACATGCAGCTGAAAGATTGAGCAAAAAAAGTATTAAAATCTGATTCTACATTGTTAGATTCAATGAATTTTGCTTTGGAATTGAAATTAAAGAGGGCTTTTCCTTTAAAGGTAGCTAAAAGCAGCCACACTTCTGTAGTTTTTCTGCCATAGCAACCAAGGAGCCAGAGAAACCTTGCACAAGATCAATACCTGTGTGCAAAGCTGACAGTTTCAGTTAAAAGACTTTGGTCCTCAGCGTTGAAACATCCATTTCCGGCTCAAGTGTTCGTTTCTTCCATCAACCTGCCAAGACAAACTTGTGTTACAAAAATTGTATCCACCGAGCAAATGCCAAAATTTCTACCCTTCCCACCCTTCAACAAGACAAGCAGCGTTTCCTACAAAGGGTTTCCACAAAGGTAACACAAGAACCCAACTTGGGCCAACTGTTCCAAGACGCTTCCCTCGGAACGGCCAATGGCACCTGATCCCTCAAAAAGCAGTTAGTCACGGTTGATAATGGCTGCTTAAGAACAGTATGGGCTATGGGGAAAAAGTTAAAATGCAAACAAGATGGCAAAGAACATTAAGGTTACGTGACTTAAATCTTAAGAATCTCAAGAGATGAGCAGAAATCAGCTCCCCATCTTGCATCTAACCCTACTGGCAAAGAGATGGCTGCATGTATGCCCCCTTCTGACCCACAGCAAAGTTATGCCATAAAAGCCAAAGACTCATCGTAAGGAAGAATTTTAAAAAATGCTTTAGCTGAACAAGGTTGGCAGAAAAAAATTTGGTTCTCATAGGTTAACAGGCTTTCCAAAAATAAATTATATATATAATATATATATGAGCTCTCAACAGGAGGAAGGATGCGGACATGAGGAAAAGAGTTACCTCGAATTACAGGACTATCCCCACATATGAACTAGCCAAGAGAGCAGCTTTCGTCTCAGAGGTTCTCTCTGTTGGAGGCACAACACTTCTTTTTCGCCAAGGCACTGCAGTTTTCCATATGCTAGCAGAAAATTCTTAGAACTTAAAAGGCAACGACAAAGCTAGCTAAATTAGGTCACAATTATTGGCCTTGGAACACTGACTAGTGGCAGCTGACCCAGTTAACAAGAAACTCCATTATCGGCTAAATGTTTGGCTGGTTTTAAGTTAATAAGCTAGTTTTTGTTTTAATTAGTATGGAGCTACCCATCTTATTTAACCTTACTCTGGCTAACAGCATATTAAAATAGCAATGAGTGAAATCTAATTTCTTTCAAAGGTTGGAACAATTCCAGCCGAAGCTAAGTGATTTAACGGCAAAATTTGTGAGGTCCTTCCAGTACTTTTGTTTCAATCATCCTCAAACTGCCAGATTGATATAAGGCCTAATAAAATACAGCATTAGGATTGTTTACATTTTTGTTCACAAGAAATGTGAGGCCTGATTGTCTCCCTCAAGTTATAACCTTCCACTGACTATTTTGTTCCTATCTAACTGTACAGTTTCAACGTTCATCCAGACTTGTGTTGTGCAGCAAGATGTAACATTTCAAGAGCAGATTTTTTTTTTCAGATGGACTTTTAATAGGCTTCGTGAAGCCAAAGAAAACTGTACAAGAAATCCTTTTTCACCACTTCAAAGTTACAACAATTGAATTAGGCATACTTTCTTTCAGTAAAAAAAGGACAATAGAAACAAACATTTTTCCAATGAACCCTTTGGGTAGTAAAATCTGCAGAGTCTCTCTGGGTTAAATTTTATGGCATACAAATTAAAGTCTCTTAATGCAGGTTGAACATACAAGCAAAATTATTTCTTTAGATATATCAAGGTGGGTTGCCTTTTAAAATTCATACCCAGGCTACAGTACCTTGCTACACTAAAGGTTGATTAAATTTTTAACAAAAACGATTGACTAAACAAAAAAAGTTCACAGCTTGCTCAGCTTCTACTGAACAATTAAGGTCCTTTCTTGCTCGAAAGAAAAACAGATATGGGGCCCCAAACCTTCCGGTCTTCTCTTTAAAAAAAAAAACACAAAAAAAAAAAACTAAAACACATACACGCCTTTGCTCACAAATGAACTAAAATCTTAAGTGCTTTAAAAAATTAAAACACTCGAGAAAAACCCAACGCTTTCTTTGAGTCTGAACAGACCATTACATATTAGAAGCTGTCAAGGCTGTGTTATTGACAAGATCAGAATTGCGAGTTTACTACAAAAGTGAGAATACAAAGGAGATGACTACACAAGAACGATTTCAGCGAAGCTCCAAAAATCTTTATAAATACAGCCAATGGAAGGACGATCTTGAGCCAGGAAGGTTTTTTATTCGTTGTGTGTAGCTGAGGACAAGAAGCAGGCAGAGTTGTAAAGGCACTGAAGCACAGACAAGTTCCAGCAATTTTTCCTCCCCTACTTGTTTGCCAAGCACTTCAAACACTAGCTTGCTATCTCGTCCCACCCATTCTGTATTCTTTTTCCTTCTGGCCTTGAGGATTCTGGGTGTTCTTTTCAGCTTCAAAAAACTAGTTATGGATGCTTTGCCTTTGGATCCAACTAGAGCTACACATGCATTAAATGAAGATTTTTGCTTTTCCGTGGCACAAGTGCTTAGGGCCTGCCAAAGGAGTGGTGCCTCTCATGGGCAGAGAAAGGCTGCCAGCAAAAGCTCCAAGCAAACCTTAAAAGTATTTCCAAAGTTGTCACTGCAAGATCAAGAGTGGCTTCATACATTCCCATGTCAGCACATCCGCCTTCCCTCATGATTTAAGACTTACCGTAACTGTCATAACTGTCTCTATAGGACCCTCCGGAAGGCCTGTCTCCATAGCTTCCTTGACTTCTGCTAAGGAAGGCAGAAAGAAGGCAAAGGTTCACTAAGCATATCAGTAGCTACAAAGTACACAGGACTTCCAGATTACATTGCATCTCACTTGTCAGGTATATACCTGCTTCCATAATAGTCTCTGGATCCACTGTATCCCCCACTTCTAGATTCAAATCTGCTGCCCCCATAACCTCTGTCTCCAGAACCTGGAAGAGGGAACAATGCAAACATTGAAATAAATTCAACCAACTCTAAACCAGATGCTACAAATTACTGGAAAACAGAACCTCACCTCTAGAAAATCCACGGCCTCTACCTCGGCCTCCACGGAAAAAGCCTCTGCCTCCAGCTGATCCCCCTCTATATCCACGAGACCGGTTTTCAGAGGACTTGCCTGCTTGATCAACTCTGATCTGGCGGCCATCAACAGACTAAAAAACAATGAAACTTCAAATCAACAGGGTGGTTCACAAGCCTCTTTTATACAGGTTAATATTAGTTTTTACTACCACCAGTTCTGGTATCAAATGACAATGATTATGAATCAATCTTGTTGTGTTTACCAAAATTACCTATGTGGTAATTTAAAAAGGTTTTTAATCAATAGTAAATATGAAACATTAACCAACCACAAAGTTTATGGATCTATTCAACATACAGCATGCTGTCTCCCTTGCTTGCTAAAAGTGATAGTAAGAATTCCTCACCTTCCCATTCATGGCCATCATTGCATCTTTTGCATCATCAATGTTCTCAAAAGTTACAAAGCCAAACCCTCTGGATCTCTGTGTTTCCCTGTCTTTTACAACGACAACTATAGGGAAGAGAAGACAAGGTCTGTTTAACTTTATTCCCATAAAATTTCCATGTAACAAATGCTACATTAAGAAGAAAAATTCTGTAAGGCTAAACACCCTTGGATTTTCAAAAGAGAAACCATCTTCCATAAAGTTCCAGCAGTATAAATAAGAGGACATTAGGGCTTTTTTTTACCTTCAGATATCTGTCCATATTTAGAAAACACTTGCTCAAGTGATTGTTCATTGGTGTCAAAACTGAGTCCACCAACAAATAATTTTCCCTCATCGGATGCCATTTCTTTTCTGCAAAAGAAATCAAAGTCAATTTTAGTATTCACCAAGGGAGGGACATACTAAAAGCACATTGTTTTGAAATCTAAGCCCAGTAAACACTGTTCCATTTTCGATTGGATCAAAGATTCAAAAGTATAATTTTGGTCATTCATATAAAAATGACTTAATTCCTATTAACTTCAGCAAATTTGTATTTAAATCTTGGGTAAGCAAATACTGAAAATGTTTTGTGAAAAATGAGTGTCAAACTACACCATGTATTTTTTTTAATTCCTCAGCTTTGTTTTCCTTGTTTTGACACTTTAAACACGTAAACAAGTTCTGTAGCTATGAGCACCTTTCAAGTTTACTTGAAGTACTCGGAATATCGATTTATTAAGAGCTGCAATGCACTATCGCGTCAAAAACATTAAAATTTGGGAAAATGAAGCTATTTGACTATAAATAAAATTAACGATCGATGCAGGATACATGTTAATATATTGAAATATTCCACGTAAACGTTGCAATAAGGGATAACATTTAGTCTTGCGTCATACAGTCTGGTTTCGTATTTAATTATATTTATGTCCCGTCAATCGAACTTCAAAAATAACGGTACCCTTTCCGCGCCTGCGCGCCGGGCACCAGTTCTCCAGCAGAGGGCGCGCGGTAATTGAAGCGCATGCGCAGATAAAATCTTTTGCTAGTCCGCTGTTCCGCGCATGCGCTTCCGTTATCCATCAGTCCTTTCAGACGCCATTTTGAGGTTTGCCCGAAAAGCCGGTTGGAAACCATTTTGTCTTTTCCGCAGACTAACATCCAACTCACTACCAGCTAAAAACAAAAATTCTCGCACTAAAATAATAACCTTACCTATATTTTACCATATCCACCACCTGTCCCAATTATATTAATTAAAATTTATTTTCCGACTTCCCTCTTTGTTTTGAGTCTATTTACATCATTTTTCTCGTACGCTTTTCCTTTACGACCACCACGCGCGGCCCCCCTTACCAATGTAGTTTAGCGGCGGCACAAATCAAAGTATAACCCTCGAAGTCCCAGCGCGAACTACCGGACAGTTTGCGCGCGCTTCTCCTTATATACTTTCTATGAGGCCCGCCTACTTCATGAATATGCAGATAAACTCGCTTTGTAAAACAGACCTAACTCTTCACCCAGCACGTTCCGCAAGCATGAGGTAATCAGAAAGAACGCTTCCCATTGGTTAGCTACTCATTAAATATTCATAACGAAAAAAAGAGGAGGTGGGGTAGTGAAAGTCACAGCAAGAAAAAAGCCCCCTCGTCTGTTCGTTGTCACGTGGCCCCATGAGTCACAAAAAGAAAGACGTGATTGGGTGAAGGAAGACTAATACGATAGGTTGGTAAGGGCAACAAGCCGCCCCAATTCGCTTCTCGCAAGCTGATTGGTTAACATCCTCTCCCTCAACAACTGCAGTAGCCGGTCGCTAGGAGAAAAGTGGGCGTGGCATCAACGACCTACTTTCCCGCCCTTGTCAGCAATGCGGCGTCGCTTTGCCGCAGCAGACAAAGAGGATTGCTTCGACTCGGGTGGGGGAGGGGAAAGGCGGGAGTCGAGCGCCATCTTGGGGAAAGTTCGCGGCCCTTGAGACCCCAATCCATAGTGTGAAGACACCTCACCAACCAACACGAAACAATAAAAAAAAAATAGCCGCTATAAACTCTTAAAGCGCCCCTGATTCATTTTACTGTGGGGAAGGGAAGACAATCCTTTCAGCCATGCCTCAACCAAGCGATGTATAAGTCTTGGTGGCGGCCAATTTGCAACCCAATAACCGAATTCAAGGCACTGGGCCGAAACCCACATGGCTTATTTTGACTTAATATTCCACCTGAGAGCCCATCCCAGCTGGCCACTAACCCCTGTAGCTGTGTTAACTGGCCTACAGTGATGGCTTGCTACCTGTTGCGGCTGCCAAAAATGCCAAGGCAAACCTAGGCTGCATTCGCAGGAATAGTATCAAGATCTGAAGAAGTATTAGTACTGCTATATACTGCTTTAGTAAGACCACACCTGGAATACTGTGTCCAGTTCTGGTCACCACAATGTTAAAAAAAAAAAGAGGTTGAGAAAAGCAGCAAAAACGATTAGTAGCCTGGAAACTAAATTTTATGATGAATGGTTGAGGGAACTAGGGATGCCTAACAAAGAGAAGGACTACTAGGGGTGACATGATAACCAGTCTTCCAATATTTGAGGGGCTGCCACAAAGAAGAGGAAGACAATCCATTCTCCAAAGCACCTGAAGAAAGAAGTAACAAGTGGACGATCATTAAAGAGAGATGCAATCTAGAACAAAAGAAAAATTTCCTGACAAAACAATTAAATCAGTGGAATGGCTTGCCCAACAACAATTGTGGGTGCTGCAACGCTGGAGATTTTTCAAGAAGAGATGAGACAACCATTTGTCTGAAATGGTATAGCATCTCCTTCTTTAGGGGGTTGGACTAGAAGGCCTTTAAAGGTTCCCTTCCAACCAACAGTCTGTTATTCTGTTCAAGCCATGATAGCTTCAGGTGCATGTCTCAGGATGTCATTGTGTACATGAGGCATCGTATTTAACGTGGATGAGGACATCATGCATATGAAGTCATTCCTTTCCCTCCCATAAAAGATGAAAAGAGCAGCCAATAGATTTAAACTTAATGTCAACCGCTTTAATCTAGATTGCAGAAAATATGACTTCTGTAACAGAATCATCAGTGCTTGGAATACTTTACCTGACTCTGTGGTCTCTTCTCATAATCCTAAAAACTTTAACCGAAAACTTTCTACTATTGACCTCACCCCATTCCTAAGAGGACCATAAGGGGCGTGCATAAGCGCACAAACGTGCCTACCGTTCCTGTCCTATTGTTTTTCTTTTCTTCTTCCTATATATATATAAAACCATGGTTTTCTTTTCAGCAAAATCCATTTCCTTCAATGCACAAAAACTACCCCTTCCTTCAGACATTAGGGTGGCATTCCGAAGTCCTTGAAGTGCTGCCGGTGTGGTTTGAGATATTAGATTTTTATCCCAACTTTTTATAAATAAATCAAGGCGGTAAATATACCTAATACTCCCTTCCTCCTCATTTACCCAAAGCAGCAGCCCTTTGAGGTGAATTAAATGAACTGTGATGGGAAAGGAGAGAATGCAATATAAGGGTGTCTGTCTTTTCTCATATCGAATTGACGTCTATTATTGGTGTCACGAGGCATCTGATACCACTCCTCTCCCTTTGTACTGTGGTCCAAAACATTTCTTTAGCACAGCTCATTGAGTTAAGGGATGCACCAAGAATTACTTTGCCACTCTCTGGTTGAAGTCCATATATCTTAAAAGTTGCCAAGGGTCAGGAACATTACTCTAGAAGCTCCTTTCCTAGGCTAGATGACACAGTGGGCCCTATACAATATAACCCTGTGCTAAAGTTTTAAAGGTACAATGGCAAACGAGTAGAAAAAACTACTGTATTATTATAGGTAGCCGCTTCTCTGCTCTTTAGGAATCCTACTGTTTGGTCTAACAAACTTAACAGTTATTTGTGCATTTGTAAGAATCCACCAGCATTAAATATGCCTGGACTTTAGAAGTGTAACCCTAGAAGTGTGATTTTGTCTATAATATTCACCTGAACCTCCAGGAAACTGGAACACCAGTAGTCCAAATAACCCTATAATACAGGTAGTATTATTGGATAGGCAATTTGATAAGGCCAAACAAAAATTAGCAGAGGATTGCAGGGAACATCCTGTCCTCCCTCGATTTACAACAGTTCGCTTTAGTGACTGTTCAAAGTTACACCGGCACTGAAAAAAGTGACTTGAGACCATTTTTCACACTTATGACCATTGCAGCATCCCCGTGGTCCTGTGATTTACATTCAGAAGCTTGACAACTGGTTCACATTTATGACAGTTGCAATGTCCTAAGGTCATGTAATCCCCTTTTGTGACCTTCTGACAAGCAAAGTCACTGGGGAAACCAGATTCACTTAACAACCGTGGTGCTAACTGGACAATTGCAGTGATTCTCTTAACAAATGTGGCAAGAAAAGTCGTAAAATGGGGCAAAGCTCGCTTAACAAATTTCTCACTCAGCAACGTAAGTTTTGGCCTCAACTGTCATACGTCAAGGACTACTTATATTTATGTGTTCAATTTATACACCCACCTATCTCATTGTAACAATTCTGATTGGCTAGCAGGTTTAAAAACATTTAAAAACAACATAGCAACAAAACAGTATTGGATACTGATACATTCTTCTTCATTTACAATACAGATTTTTCTAGATTGAGAGATTTTCAGACTCCCTTCCTATCTACCCACTTCCCACAATATGTTAAACCCTCCATTTGTGCTAAAACGATCCAGTGACTCTGTTTGCCTTGCATCCCATGTGACACTGAAAACTACAAAGAGTTTGGCCTTTTTTTTTTAATCTCAACGCAGCCAGTTTTCTGGGAATCTTAAGCAATCCTCTGGATTATAGTGTCAGTTCTTTGGGGGGGAAAAATAAATCCTTTTTTTCAGGTAAATAGGATACAATGGCTAGAGAGCCAATCCAGCAAGGCCAGTTCCAGGCACCCTGGAAACTGTCCTTCAGCAGCCTCTGGAGAGCCGATTTTGCTTCCAAAGATAAACATTGTCTTTGTCTTTAACAAAAGGCTAATTTAAAAGAAAGCTAGGAATCTGCATTATTTGGGTATCCCTTATGCGATCCAGCCTGCTTCTGAACTATTTCCATAAAAAAGCCACTCAATGTCCATTTGAAGTTAAGGGACTGGAATGTTTTCCTTCTCCATTCTAGTATGGAAGCTGGGGTAAAACGGCTAATGAGAGAAAGAGAGCAGGTAGCCTTTAAAAGGATCCTTTCCTCCCTGCTCTGCATAAATTAACGTATAGACGTAATTAGCAGTGTGCAAAAGGAGGAAAGAGGAAGAAAGTGGACCAGCGACAGGAAACAGACCGGTCAATTGTGGTTTGAAAAGGACAAAACGATGCCTCGGGCTGCCTTCTCCCTCTGATTGAGCAAATCCATCTGGCCGCCTCTTCCTGATTATAGAATAGCTACAGGAAATCTGGGTGAGGCTAGATTCCAGGATTCCAAGGATTAGGGCTTCCCACATGACCACCCAGCCAGCTGGCATATGAAGGAGGAGGGAAGAAGCAAAGCCCTGGCGCCAGCACCTGGTCTGGTATGGGGCCCCTGAAGGGTGAATACCACTCTTTGCAGCATCTTTTCTGCTGATTTGTGGTTTTTTTGGGAGAAATGTTTTAATTAGGACTGCTGTCCAGGCATGGTTAGATGCTAATTTTACGGACTTCTATTTCCTCCTGCTACCCCCCTCTTTTACACACCACAGCTTATTTTTCACCGAAAAAAGTATTTGTATCGAAGCAGTAAAAACAAACTCCGTTTTATTTGTCTAATCACAACCCTGCTATCATTTAGGTGATTTAAACTCTAGGACTGCACATCACGCTCAGCCCATTTATTTAATCGGGGTTAGCAAACAGATTTTGCATTACTAAATACATCAGGCGGAACCTTGGAATGACAATATGATGGGGCGGAGGGGGGTGGGAGGAGAAAAGAAAATTTAAACACATGATCTCGGCAGAGAAGAAGCCATGATAAGACTCTTAAGTTCAGAGTAAGATGCTAACAAGAGGAGACTGCATCAGATGTCTTCCAAGCATAGTTTGTTTTCTTGCACTTGTAGAGGGTTTACAAGTGCAGACTGTGTGGATGTTTGCACGACAAAAAAAGAACAAGATTTTTTTTTAAAATGCAGATAATCACAATCAAGGGTTATATTTTAATTATTTATCTCCTCTTTTGGTGATGTCGAGGACTCTTCCAGGTTCTGAAAACAGAAGTTATGGGGGCAGCAGATTTGAAACTAGAAGTGGGGCACATAGTGGATTCAGAGACCATTATGGAAACGGGATGACGTGAGGTGAGGCAGGGGATGGGGCAACTGCTGCCAGAAACCATCGCCCCCTCCCCACAGACGGCGGTGAGCACGCAGTGGCCAATGGCAGCAGCTGCCCCACTCCCTGCCTTGTCTCACCTCACCCTGCAGGACAAACCTCGCGCCCACTGCCCCATCTGCTGGAGACCCCTGGATTCCCTCCCTAACCCCGCCTGACAGCCACCTTGGCCATATCCCCCACCCCAGCCCCCAAGGACAACCACAGTGCTGATCTGGCCCTCAATGAAACCAAGTCTGACACCCCTGGTATGGGGGTCTCCTGTTTGAGCAGGGGGCTAGACTAGAAGACCTCCGAGTTCCCTTCCAGCTCTATTCTGATAGATTGATATCCAATTCCAATCCATTTCAATTTGCTGACGGCTAAGATGTTAATATGTCATTGATTCATTTCATCTTTCTTTGTGTCAAGATTTGTTCATGTACCATATTTCCACTATAATTCTGCAGCTTCAGATATTTTTTTATCCTCCGTGACAACATCAGCAACTAGACATCCCAGAGGCTTTAATCTAGCAGTTTCACAAACACCATTACTACTTTAAAAGAGCCTAAATCCCTCCTCAATGGCATGTTGTTTTTAAGCCTCTCCATCAGCAGCATTTCTTGGTCTTCTGCTTCTCCTTGAGACTTCCTCATTCTTCTTTCACGTATCTGTTTTGCAGTTCAATCCTTGCTCATTCTCTCTATGTCTTTCTGACTTGGTAGACCAGCAGCAGCCTGGGGTGAAATGCTCCCAGTTCAGACCGGATCGCACGATCCGGTAGCAATGGGGGTGGGTAGCTTGGAGAACCGGTAGCAAAAATCCCTGCCGCCCCCCACCACTCACGCCTCGCTGTTCCTCTTCTCTGTCCCTGAAGCTCTCCGTGGTGATATAGCTGCAAACGGCCTTAAATGACTGCCGCGGCGCTTCGAAGGGCCGCACTACAGCTGATCAGCGCTGTAGGCAGTTAGTAAACCGGTGCCTCTATTTTTGAAGAAGGTAGACAGGTGCGCTCCCAAAAAAAAGGCAATTAGTAGACCGGTGGCTCTATTTTTAAAGAAGGTAAACCGGTGCGCTCCCAAGTTTTGTATACTTTATTATTTTTATTATTTATTATTATTGGCCATGCCCATTCAGTCATCTGACCACCAAGCCACACCCACCAATTAAGCCACGCCTACAGAACCGGTAGGGAAAATTTTTAGATTTCACCCCTGGCAGCAACAGGGTGTTGGTGGTGTGTGGAACAGGGTATGGTTTCATGTGCTCATGTGTGTCTCTTTCACAAATGCAGCTTCGCATGCACATGCACACTTGTGCTCACCCCCAGTTCCAAATGAGCTATGGCCCAGCCGCAGTCCCTGAGTTGGGGATCCCTGCACTACATGACTGAACAAATCCTCAACTTCCTTCAAATTACTTTTTACATATGGGACACTCCTTTTTTTTTTATTTTAACATACTCCTCCCATCCCATTCAATTTTGTTTAAAATTTATCCTGACCTTCCGAGGATCAAGTTCATATCAATAGTCCTCGACTTATGACCACGATTGGAACCAGAATTTCTGCTGCCGAGCAAAGCAGTCGTTCAGTGAGTTGCACCAGATTTTATGAGCTTTTTTGCCACGGTTGTTAAGCGAGTCACTGCAGTTAAGTGAATCATGCGGTCGTTAAGCGAACCCAGTTTCCCCTATTAATTTGCTTCTCAGAATCTGCCTGGAAAGGTCACAAATGACAATTACATGACCCTAAGATGCAGCACTTGTTGCAAATACATGTCAGTTGCCAAGCATCCAAATTTTGATCATGGGAATGCTGTGACAGTCATGCGGACTTTCCCCCCCCCCCCACTTTTTCAATGTTGTTGTAACTTTGAACAGTTGCAAGTTGAGGACTCCCTGTAATTATTCTACAATTGTTCATTCTTAAAAACACTGATCCTAATTGAAGAAATATGATCCCAACTTAGCCAGTAGTGGGTTTCAATTTTGGCCACTACCAGTTTGTTTGTGGGCACTCGTGCTCGCGCATGACACTTCTGCACATGCGCAGAAGCTGCGCATGCACAGAGATGTCCGGGCGGGTGGGTGGAGCCTCCTGCTGCCTGTTCACCCAATACGGGGCGAACCAGTAGCAACCCATCACTGCACTTAGCCATGAGCCCAGTGCTTAGCCTTCGATCACTCCCAGCCTAACCTGTCCCACAAGTTCATGGGGATAAAATAAGGAGAAAAATATATATTTTGGACTCCTTCATTTTGGACTCCTTCATTTTGGACTCCTTCAGAAATACAAATAAAAATATAAAGTTACTTAATACCTAAGCTTATAATTCTAATTATAGAACATAGAATAATGGTTGGAAGACAAACTGGAGATCTTTTAGTCCAACCCCCTATTCATTCTGGACAAATGGCTGTCCAATCTCTTTTTAAAAATTTCCAGTGTTGGAGCACCCACAACTTCAGAAGGCAAGCCATTTCCCTGGCTAATTGTCCTGTCAGGAATTTTCTCCTTAGTTCTTGGTTGGATCATTCTTTGATGATTTTCTACTTGCTACTCCTTGTCCTACCCTCAGATGCTTTGGAGAATAAGTCCCCCTCCCCTTTTCTCTGTGACAGCCCCTCAAGTACTAGAGCAGGAGTCTCCAACCTTGGCAACATTAAGACTTGTAGACTTCAACTCCCAGAGTTCCTCAGCCAGCTAAACTGAGCTAAACTGAATTGAAGTCCACAAATCTTAAAGTTGCCAAGGTTGGAGACTCCTGTACTAGAGCAGAGATTTCCAACCTTGGCAACTTTAAGACTTGTGGACTTCAGCTTCCAGAATTCCTCAGCCAGCTTTGCTGGCTGAGGGATTATGGGAGTTGAAGTCCACAAGTCTTAAAGTTGCCAAGGTTGGAGACTCCTGTACTAGAGACACCTAGCGGTGGCGCAGTGGTTAAAATGCAGTACTGCAGGCTACTTCTGACTGCCAGCTGCCTGCAATTTGGCAGTTCGATTCTCACCAGGCTCAAGGTTGACTCAGCCTTCCAGCCTTCCGAGGTGGGTAAAATGAGGATCCAGATTGTTGGGGGCCATAGGTTGACTCAATAAACTGCTTAGAGAGGGCTGTAAAAGCACTGTGAAGTGGTATATAAATCTAAGTGCTATTGCTAAGTGCTATCATGTCACCCCAAAGAATTCAGTGAGACACAAACCAATTTCTGTTCAGTTTACTTTATATATAAAGAACTAAGACAGGTTTATGCAAAATTAAATTCTCAAGTGAAGTAATTAATCTGTGTCACGCAAAAGTGAGGGAAAATAATATTTTTTATATTAATAGTCTTTTCTAGTTTCAGAACTGGTGATCTGTAAATTTTAATAAGTATTATAAAGGTAAAGGTAAAGGTTCCCTTTGCACATATGTGCTAGTCGTTCCCGACTCCAGGGGGCGGTGCTCATCTCCGTTTCAAAGCCGAAGAGCCAGCGCTGTCCGAAGACATCTCCGTGGTCATGTGGACATGACTAAACACCAAAGGCGCACGGAATGCTGTTACCTTCCCACCAAAGGAGGTCCCTATTTTTCTACTTGCATTTTTTACGTGCTTTCGAACTGCTAGGTTGGCAGAAGCTGGGACAAGTCACGGGAGCTCACTTTGTTACGCGGCACTAGGGATTCGAACCGCTGAACTGCCAACCTTTCAATCGACAAGCTCAGCGTTTTACCCACTAAAAGCCATCGCGTCCCTATGTGAGTATTATAGTTTGCTACAAACAAACAAGATCTGCAGAAAGACCTTATGAAGAAAATATCACTTTCCTGTAAATTGTTTTTTTGCCTTTATCGCACAGTTACTCTAAAGCAGGTTTCCAAACCTTACAGGGAATTCTGGGAGTTGACGTTTACATGTTTTAGAGTTGCCAAAAGTAGGAAACTCTACTCTAAGGTGACAACTTTTTAGAATGGAGGTGAAGCAAGTATTGAGATCTTGGTAGCAAAGAATGGACAACAAAGGACAATAAGGACAACAAAGAATGTTCTTTCTGCGCCAACTCAGTAAGCTCAAACTGCCCAAGGAGCTGCTGATCCAATTCTACAGAGGAATTATTGAGTCTGTCATTTGCACCTCTATAACTGTCTGGTTCGGTTCTGCAACCCAACAAGAAAAACACAGACTTCAGAGGATAATTAGAACTGCAGAAAAAATAATTGCTACCAACCTGCCTTCCATTGAGGACCTGTATACTGCACGAATCAAGAAGAGGGCCGTGAAAATATTTGCAGATCCCTCGCATCCTGGACATAAACTGTTTCAACTCCGACCCTCAAAACGACGCTATAGAGCACTGCACACCAGAACAACTAGACACAAGAACAGTTTTTTCCCGAAGGCCATCACTCTGCTAAACAAATAATTCCCTCAACACTGTCAAACTATTTACTAAATCTGCACTACTATTAATCTTCTCATAGTTCCCATCACCAATCTCTTTCCACTTATGACTGTATGACTGTAACTTGTTGCTGGCAATCCTTATGATTTATATTGCTATATGGATCATCAATTGTGTTGTAAATGTTGTACCTTGATGAACGTATCTTTTCTTTTATGTACACTGAGAGCATATGCACCAAGACAAATTCCTTGTGTGTCCAATCACACTTGGCCAATAAAAAATTCTATTCTATTCTATTCTAAAATTTGAATTATGCAAGGAAGAGAAAAGAAAAGATACTATACTAAATCTTGCAGTGAGAAGAAATGGTAAATCTCAACAATCCGCACCCAATCCCACTAGCAGCTCTTACAAAACAACCCTTATTGTTCCACTTTCTCCTTCAACAATACAGCGGCCTTGCTACAACTGCAAACCATATAACTATGACAACGTTCTACTGAGTTCTGCAGATGCAGATAATCTTCTGAAGAGCCCCTAGGTAAATCAATTTTTGCGAATGTAGGAAAATAGCCACTGCCTTGCGTTCATGCATGGAAAAAGGTGGCCGCCATTTTCACATCCCCTTGTATAACATCAGATTGATATAAGCCAGGGCTTATGTAAATTGCCAATTACCAACAGAGAGTTTTTCCTCGCTAGTATCTAACCCAGGGGTGAAATGCTCCCAGTTCGGATTGGATCGCCCGATCCGGTAGCGATGGCGGCAGGTGGTTCGGAGAACCGGTAGCAAATAATAATAATAATAATAATAATAATAATAATAATAATTTAATTTTTATACCGCCCTTCTCCCGAAGGACTCAGGGCGGTGAACAGGCAAATAAAATAATACAATATATTACAATAAAACACATTTTAAAAAACTTATTCAAAATAGCCTAAATTTAAAATACCGTACAAAATATAAAAAATAAACCCCAATAAAATCCATATTTAAAAACCCCATTTAAGCCAGTCCTGCTCGAAAGAATAGATATGTCTTCAGCTCGCGGCGAAAGGTCCGGAGGTCAGGAAGTTGTCGAAGTCCTGGGGGAAGCTCATCGAGAAGGCTCTCCCCCTGGGGGTCGCCAGCCTACACTGTTTGGCTGACGGCACCCTGAGAAGACCCTCTCTATGGGAGCATACCGGCCGGTGGGAGACATGTGGTAACAGAAGGCGGTCCCGAAGATATCCCGGTCCTATGCCATGGAGCGCTTTAAAGGTAGTAACCAACACCTTGAAGTGCACTCGGAAAACCACAGGTAGCCAGTGCAGCCTGCGCAGGATCGGTGTTATATGGGAGCCACGAGTGGCTTCCTCTATCACCCGCGCGGCCGCATTCTGAACCAACTGTAGTCTCCGGGTGCACCTCAAGGGGAGCCCCATGTAGAGAGCATTGCAGTAGTCCAGGCGAGAAGTGATGAGGGCGTGAGTGACTGTTCATAAGGCATCCCGGTCTAAAAAGGGGCGCAACTGGCGGACCAGGCGAACCTGGTAAAAAGCTCTCCTGGAGACGGTCGCCAAGTGTTCTTCAAAAGACAACCGTCCATCCAGGAGAACACCCAGATTGCGCACCCTCTCCATCGGGGCCAATGACTCGCCCCCAACAGTCAGCCGCGGTTGCAGCTGACTGTACCGGGATGCCGGCATCCACAGCCACTCAGACTTGGAAGGGTTGAGTTTGAGCCTGTTTCTCCCCATCCAGACCCGTACGGCCTCCAAACACCGAGACAGCACAGACAAAAATCCCCACCCCAGCTGATCTGCACAATCATCAGAGATTTTTTTTTTTTACTTTTAAAAGCATTTTTTCTTCCATCGAAAAAAATGCTTTTAAAAGTAAAAAAAAAAAAAGCCTCTGATGATCGCGCAGCTCAGCTGGGATCGTCAGAACTCTTTAAAAGCTTTTTTTCGTCTGGCGATTCCAGCTGAGTTGCCTGATCATCAGAACCCTTTAAAAGCATGTTTTCTACAAGCTCTTTGGCCGAAGAGGTTGTAGAAAAAATGCTTTTAAAAGGAAAAAAAAAGGTTGGCCACGCCCACCCAGTCACATTACCTCCACTACCAAGCCACGCCCACAGAACCGGTAGTAACAAATTTTACATTTCACCCCTGATCTAACCTCTCTCTTCTGCTATATCCTCATGACTTGCCTTTTATCAGATCCGCTGAGATAGCTTTAACCCACAGGTAGCCCTCAACGTATGACCACAGTTGGTCAGAAGTTGAGAACTTGATCATAGGTTGAGGTCATGTTGAGTGACTTACAGGTGGTCCTTGCACTTACGATTGTTGCAGCATTCCCAGGGTGATGTAATCAAAATCCAATCATTTCGCAACCAGCATCTATTTATGGCAGTTGTGGCATTCCCGGGATCAGGTGATCACTATTTGTGACAAGCAAAGTCAGTGTCGGAAAATGGATTCACTTAACCGCCATGTTATTCCCCTAACAACTGCAGGGATTCAGTAAACAACCATGGCAAAAAAAAAAAAGCCATAAAATCAGGCATGACTTATTTAACAACTGCCTTGCTTAGCAACAGAAATTCTCGCCCCAACAGTGGTTGTAAATCAAGAACGACCTGTAGGCTTTCCTCTTGGTATACTTTCCTCCTGACTCAACCATGGGACGAGACCATACTGCCATTGCTCTGGGGATAAGGTGTATGTTAATCGCAACTGGCTAAGGAAACCCAACCCAAGTCGTAAGCTGTGATTTATTTTTATTTTTATTTTTTATTTATTTACATTTATATCCCGCCCTTCTCCGAAGACTCAGGGCAGCTTACAGTGTATAAGGCAATAGTCTCATTCTATTTGTATATTTACAAAGTCAACTTATTGCCCCCCCCCCAACAATCTGGGTCCTCATTTTACCTACCTTATAAAGGATGGAAGGCTGAGTCAACCTCGGGCTGGGCTTGAACCTGCAGTAATTGCAGGCTGCTGTGTTCTAATAACAGGCTTCTAACAGCCTGAGCTATCCCGGCCCTTGCAAATTGGCTGTGCTAATTTAATTACAAATTGGCTGTGCTAAATCCAAAGTAGATGACATTAAAAGGTGTCAGGTAGTCCTTGACTTATGATCATAATTGAGCCCAAAATCTCGGTTGTAAAGTGAGAATTTGTTAACTGAGCTTTGCCCCTTTTTACGACATTTCTTGCCACAGCTGTTAAGTGGGTCACTGCAGTTGATAAGTTAGCAACCTGGTTGTTAAGTGAATCTGGCTTCCCCATTGATTGTCACAAGGGCGCAAAAAGGGGACCACTGAACTTTGGGAGGCAGCAAAGGTCATAAATATGAACCAATTGCCAAGCATCCGACTTTTGATCATATGATGATGATGGGGATGCCGGAATGGTGATAACTATGAAAAATGGTCCTAAGTCACTTCTTTCAGTACGGTTGTATCTTTCAACGGTCACTAAATGAACTTTTGTAAGTCGAGGACTACCTGTACAGTATTGCATGAACTGGGTAGCTTTCAGTTTTAGGCATTCTTTCCAGACAAGCATTTCAGTCAAAATGGCTGCTGCAATCAAGAAATTTCCAGAGCTTGTTGAAAAAAGAATCTTGCAGAGCGAAAGAAAAATGCTGATTATTGTTCCATAATAGGTTTCTGTTTCTGTTCATTCTTGTTTAGTTGCAGACAGTGAGAACAATTAACCAGTGGAACGGCTTGCCACCCGAAGTTGTGGGTGTTCCATCACTGGAGGCTTTTAAGAAGAGATTGGACAGCCATTTTTCTGAAGGGTCTCTGGCAGTCTGTTATTAAACAGCAGCTGCTTGCAATTACTGCAGGTTCAAGTCCCACCAGGCCCAAGGTTGACTCAGCCTTCCATCCTTTATAAGGTAGATAAAATGAGGACCCAGATTGTTGGGGGCAATAAGTTGACTTTGTATATAATATACAAATGGATGAAGACTATTGCTTGACATAGTGTAAGCCGCCCTGACTCGTCGGATAAGGGCGGGATATAAATGCAAATTAAAAAAAATGCCCTATACCTCTCCTGCATGAACAGGGAGTTGAATTAGATAATAATCTCCAAGGTCCCTTCCAAATCTATTGTTCTGATTCTACTTTTTAGCCCCCGACAGTTAAGCATTTCATATTTTTTTATTCCATTTTTCTCTTCAGTATTTCACAATCGTGAAGCCTTTGGCCTCAGTCATTATCTTACTTTATTGTCTTTCAAATCCCCATTCAAAAATATCTACTGTATCCTGTTCTTGCTTTATCTTCAGGCAGAGCCATCCACGAAAGCATTCTGTGCAACCTGAAATCTTGCATATTCGGTCCGGGAGCATTAATACTCGTCTACTGGCTATTTTTATCTGCCTCACAGAGGCCCAATGTTTAAGATCCTCAGCCTAAATCGTTCTCTGAAGCTTCTTTAGCTTGGATTGCTTCCTTGCTCAACAGCTGTCGATATCTGATTATATGCTTGGCCATTCACAAAATAGTGTACAAGAGGGTTAGGCTTTCTGTTCCAAGAGGCTTACTATTTCTAATTTGGCACAGGGAAAGCTCATGGAGGTCAGGGTGTGTAGTTACCAGCATCACCACAATAAAACAAATATTGCAATAAAATGAGTTATGCAATTTGTTTGGTTTCACATTGCATGTGAAAATTATGTTTGTACCAGGGGTGAAATGCTCGTGGTTCGGACCGGATTGCCTGATCTGGTAGCGATGGCGGCGGGTGGTTCGGAGAACCGGTAGCAAAAATCCCTGCCCCCCATCCTGCCCAGCTGAGCCGCGCAATCATCAGAGGTTCTGCCGAAAAAATGATTTTAAAAGTAAAAAAAAAGCCTCTGATGATTGCGCGGCTCAGCTGGGATCGTCAGAGCCTTTTAAAAGTGTTTTTTCTACAACCTCTTTGGCCAAAAATGCTTTTAAAAGGCTCTGATGATCCCAGCAGAGTTGCCTGATCGTCAGAGGCTTTTTTTTTCTTTTAAAGGCAAAAAAAATGTTTTTAAAAGAAAACAAAAACCTCTGATGATCAGGCAACTCAGATGGGATCATCAGAGCCTTTTAAAAGCATTTTTTTGCAACCTCTTCGGCCGAAGAGGTTGTAGAAAAAAAAAATTTTTTTTTTGCATTTATATCCTGCCCTTCTCCGAAGACTCAGGGCGGCTTACACTATGTCAAGCAATAGTCTTCATCCATTTGTATATTATATACAAAGTCAACTTATTGCCCCCCCAACAATCTGGGTCCTCATTTTACCTACCTTATAAAGGATGGAAGGCTGAGTCAGCCTTGGGCCTGGTGGGACTTGAACCTGCAGTAATTGCAAGCAGCTGCTGTTAATAACAGACTGCATTAGTCTGTTGAGCCACCAGAGGCCCTAAATGGTTTTTAGGGCTTTTAAAATGCTTTTAAAAGTTAAAAAAAGATTTTAAAAAAAGTTGGCCACGCCCACCCAGACAAATTACCCCCCCACCAAGCCACGCCCACAGAACCGGTAGTAACAAATTTTACATTTCACCCCTGGTTTGTACTATACTGTTGTTTATTAAGTGTGCAATAGCTTTATGTTTTTAAAAAAAACCCAAGGTACATACGGTTAAAAATACTTTTACATTTAATCCTCGATATTAAATGACCTGATCATTTAGTGACTGCTTGAAGTTACAAACAAACCTCCCTCCCTATACAGATAATCCTCAATTTAGAACCACAATTGAGCCCAACAAATTTCTGTTGTTTAGTGAGACATTTGTTAAATGAGTTTTGCCCGATTTTACAGCCTCTCTTGACACAATTGTTAAGTGAATCCCTGCAGTTGATAAATTAGTCACCCAGTTGTTAAGTGAATCTGGCTTTCCCATTGACTTTGCTTGTCAGAAAATCCACAGGTCTCTGGGACACAGCAATGGTCATGAAGTATGAACGAGTTGCCAAGCATCTGAATTGTGATGACATAGAGCAGGGGTCTGCAAACTTGGCTCTTTTAAGACTTGTGGACTTCAACTCCCAGAGTTCCTCAGCCAGCAAAGCTGGCTGAGGAATTCTGGGAGTTAAAATCCACAAGTCTTAAAAGAGCCAAGTTTGCAGGCTCCTGACATAGATCATGGGGATGCTGCAAAGATTGTAATGATGAAAAACGGCCATAAGTCCCAATTTTCAGTGCCGTTGTAACTTTGAACCGTCACTAAACGAACTGTTGCAAGTTGAGGACTGCCTTTATCTGCTTCTGACCTGTTTTTAAAGTTAGGATGACTGTACCCGCCCTCAGGACACATCATTGCATTTTGAGGGCTTGACAGCTGGCTCTTCTTTACGGCTATTTACAGTGTCTCGTAGTCATGGGACCACAATTTGCCACTTTTTTGGGGGGGCTTGTTTCTGATGTTTACTTCTGATTTCCGGAAAAAAAAAAATGCCCATTGGGAAAAACGGATTTTCTTAGCAATCCAACATTTGCTTACTGGCCAATTAATAAAAACTGTATTTGCTTAATGTTGCAAAAAACGTTGAAAAATAGGTCCAGTCCTGGGATGCCTTGAATTACAACCATCATTTCAGGCTCAGTTACGGTCATAAGTTGAGGACTACCTTCATTGCTGTAAAGGCTAATCATCCCCTTCATCTGAGCATTCAGCAAGTTGTAATCTTTTTGCCTGGTAGAGGGATGTGAATTTATATGCTGACAAGGCAACTCTAGGTGGCTTAGATTTTAGCACTTTTCTAGCAGAAAAGCCCAACTCTTAGCCAGTGGTGAGATTCAGCCAGTTCACACCACTTCGGGAGAACCGGTTGTTAACTTTCTGAGCAGTTTGGTGAACTGGTTGTTGGAAGAAATCATTAAGGCAGAAAACCGGTTGTTAAATTATTTGAATCCCACCACTGCTCTTAGCTGAGAGTTGAGTCCCTTTGAATATTCCTGAGCACAGCAAGTCTGGACAGATGGCTAAATTCCTCTGGCCAGCCATCAAAATTAACCCCATCCCTAGTCACGGACCCATCTCCCTGTTAAGAAGGATTAGGGTACCATTTCTGAGCCTCAGCAACCTGAAGACAAAAAAGAGAAAAGAGAAACAATAGGGCAGGAACGGGTAGGCACGTTTGTGCTCTTATGCACGCCCCATATGGTCCTCTTAGGAATGGGGTGAGGTCAATAGTAGAAAGTTTTTGGTTAAAGCTTTTGGGATTATGGGAAGAGACCACAGAATCAGGTAAAGTGTTCCAAGCACTGATGATTCTGTTACAGAAGTCATATTTTCTGCAATCAAGATTAAAGCGGTTAACATTGAGTTTAAATCTATTGGTTGCTCTTGTATTATTGCAATTGAAGCTTTAAGTAGTCTTTAACAGGAAGGACATTACAGTAGATGATTCTATGAGTTAAACATAGGTCCTGTCGAAGGCGACGGAGTTCTAAGTTTTCTAAACCTAGGATTTCAAGTCTGGTGGCATAAGGTATTTTGTTGTTTTCAGAGAAGTGGAGAACTCTTCTTGTAAAATATTTCTGGACACGTTCAATTGTATTGATGTCAGAAATGTGGTAAGGGTTCCAGACAGGTGAGCTGTATTCAAGGATTGGCCTAGCTAATGTTTTATATACTCTGGTTAGTAGTGTAGAGTTTTTGGAAAAGAAGCTACGCAAGATTAGGTTTACAACTCTTAGAGCCTTTTTTGCTATGTAGTTGCAGTGGGCTTTGACACTTAGACCATTTGACATGAAAACTCCAAGGTCTTTAACGGGATGGGGGTCATCTGTAAGGTAATGTCCATCAAGCATGTACTTAGTGTTTGGGTTCTTTTTTCCAATATGTAAGACTGAGCATTTGCTGGTTGAGATATATATCTCTCATATATATATATATATATATATATATATATATATATATATATATATATATATATATATATATATATATATATATATATATATATATATAAAATTAAAAAAATATATACATATATATATATTTTTTTAAAAAACAAGATTAACTCATATAGGTTAAAGGTAAAAAAAAAATCAAAAAGCTAAAAAGTTAGCAACGCTTAAAGACAAGGATTTGGAAGATGTACCGAAGCTGGGCAGAAAAAGCTGGGTGAGAGGTAGAATTAGAAAGCAGGAATGTCGCCTTCCTCATCTAATTGGTGAGTTTAGACCTCAACAACCCTGGGTGAGCTCCAGCATAAGGATCTTGGGAGAAGAAAAGCAAAGGGCAGCGAGGAAATAATCCAGGAATAAGAGGCAGGAAGGAAGAAACAGCAGAGAACAAGAAGCTAAGATATAATGTGTGAGCCACAGTGGAAGGAAGGGGAAGTACAGCTATCAAGGATATTGAAGGCAAGGACCAAGGAGTGGCCTGGGAAGTAGAAGGAGGAGGACAGGAGAGGGAGGGGGGAAGAAGAGAAGGAGGGGGAGGGAGGGAGAGAAAGGAGGAGGAGAAGGAGAGGAGGAAGAGGACAAGAAGAATGGGAGGGAAAGGAGGAGGAGAAATGAGGAAGAAAGAAAGGGGAGAGGAGGAGGAGAAGTATGGGAGGGAAAGGTCGAGGAAGAGAAGGAGAATGTGAAAGAAGGGAAGACGACACAAGAAGGAAAGGAATGGGAAGGAGGGAGAGAGGAGAGGAGGAAGAGGATGGGAGGGAAAGGAGGAGAAGGAAAAATGAGCGAATTCCTGCATTTTTCTATACCTTCCAACAGGAAGTCTTTTTCCAGAGCCCCAGTGAAAACAGGGCGATGATACCCCATTGGGGTTTCATAGACAAGGCCTTATCCCTGTCTGGCCCTGCCCCATACACAGAATCAAACGGATAACTTCCAGCAGTGATTTTTCAGATTTGGCAACTTTAAGATAATGCATGGATTTCAACTCCCAGAATTCCCCAAGCCTGCATGCTAGAGAAATTGAAGTCTACACATTTTATAAAGTTGCCAAGTTTGGAAAACGCTGATCTGGGATGGCCACTGCCATTCATACGTTCTTCCGCCTCACTCCTCCTGCTGCTGCCCCAGTTCAAGGAAGAGGGGCTGCCCAGCCACCTTCAACCTTCTCAGATCTCTTCCCTCGCAGTGCTAGCCTCCCTCAGAAAAGCTGGTCCTTCTTTTGCACCATTGCCTGAGGAAACTTAACTTCAGCTTGAAAAGGGAAACAAAGCCAAAAGTTTTCAAGAACTGAACCCAGGGGAGAACACTCCCCCGCTTCCAGCTGAGGGCAGCTGCTCGGCTTCTCTTGTTGACCATATAAGGCTTTTAAAATAGGTTGAGCCAAACTTAGAAATGCAGAGTTCTGGCTTTGTCCCGGGGAAAGACAGAAAAAAGGTGGGTTTATTCTCTACTTATAGCAGCTTCTCCAAACTAGGGCAGCCACGTGCAATTGCGTGCAAAACCACTGAAGGATAACTCGATGAGCAAGATTAATTTCCAACTATTTTGCTCCTGAAATAGAGCAATCCGTCTATCCCCCCCTGCCCTAGTTTTCCAGCACAGGAGGAATAAAAGTACAATATGGATACTGGCTGCCATTTATCACCCACCCACCCAAATAAGCTGTTTGGGACAAATATCTATGCAGATTCTCAGTCATCCAGGTCATGCTTATCCCAAAGGTGTTTTTCAAAAAGCAACTGGACTTTCTTGGGGTTTTTTTCCCCTTGAAAACATTTTGCTTTTCATCCAAGACACGAAGAAGCTTCTTGGATGAGAAGCGAAACCTTTTCAAAGGAAAAAAAAACAAGAAAGCCAAGTTGGTTTTTGGAAAAAGCACCTTTGGGATATCTGGGGCAAACCTTCAGTTTACCTAATACAGGTAGTTCTCAACTTACAACAGTTCATTTAATGACCGTTCAAAGTTACAACAGTATTAAAAAAAAAGTGACCTAGGATCGTTTTTCACACTTATGAGTGTTACAGCATCCCAAGATCATGTGATCAAAATCCAGATGCTTGGCAGCTGGTTCATATTTATGATGGTTGCACTGTCCCCAGCTCATGGGATCCCCTTTTTATGACCTTCTGACAAGCAAAGTCAATGGGGAAGCCAGCTTCACTTAAGTACTGTGTTACTAACTTAAAAAAAATGCACTGATTCACTTAACAACGGTGGCAGGAAAAGTCGTAAAATGGTGCAAAATTGACTTAATGTTTCACTTAGCAACATAAATTTTGGGCTCAACTGTGGTCATAAGTCAAGGACTACCTGTAGCACAGATAATAACCTCAGTCTGCTCATTCATTGAAATGAAGCATAGTGCATCGGAATGTGCTAGTCTGATGGAAATCAGTTAAAAGGAAAAAAGGGGTATTGAATATCTGGTTTGTAATATACAGGTAGGCCTTGACTTGCAACCATTCATTTAGCAACTGTTCGAACATTTTTTTCAACAGCAATGAAAAAAATGACTTACGGCCCAACCTTACACCACTGTTGCAGCAGCCCTACGGACACATGATTAAAATCCAGATGCTTGGCAACTGGCAGGTACTTACGACTGTTGCAGTGTCCTGGGATAATGTGATCGCCATTTGTGACTTTCCCAGCTGGCTTCCCACAAGCAAAGTCAATGGGGGAAGCTGGATTCACTTAATAATTGTCAAACACAGGAAATCGGCAGCCAAAGCAGTTCTAGTGAATATAAGTTTAACAGAATAGCAGAATAGCAGAGTTGGAAGGGACCTTGGAGGTCTTCTAGTCTAACCCTCTGCTCAAGCAGGAGACTCTATTCCATTTCAGACAAATGGCTTTCCAACATCTTCTTAAAAACTTCCAGTGTTGGAGCATTCACAACTTCTGCAGGCAAGTTGTTCCACTGATTAATTGTTCTAACTGTCAGGAAATTTCTCCTTAGTTCTACGTTGCTTCTCTCTTTGATTAGTTTCCACCCATTGCTTCTTGTCCTGCCTTCAGGTGCTTTGGAGAATAGTTTGACTCCCTCTTCTTTGGGGCAGCCCCTCAAATATTGGAAGACTGCTATCATGTCACCCCAATCCTTCTTTTCATTAAACTAGACATACCCAGTTCCACCAACCGTTCTTCCTATGTTTTAGCCTCGAATCCCCTAATCAACTTTGTTGCTTATATCTATATAACTTGAATGGATACTCTGTCTATAATTCATTGGCAGACACCATAAAATTAGCATTGCAATATGTGTGGGTATAATCTTCACTTGTGCGTTCTTCAATGGAATGGACTTCAAACCCCAGAATTCTTAGCAATGGCTAACTGGAAATTTTAGCAGTTGAAGTTCACATATCTTAAAGGTACTTAGATTAAGTAAAACTGATGCAAAGTAAGAATAAAGTTGTTGTTTTTTTTAAATATAAAAATCCTTTCCTTTGGAGTTTCGGGAAGCTTCAGAAAGAAGGAAGTCAGAAATGGTCTTTTTGAGATTGGTCATTTTAAAAACCACTGGGGGAAAAAAGGCAGAATGCACCTTTTAAGAATGGCCCATATCCTGACATTAACGGTAAAGAATCAAAATTAAGTGCAAATTTTGCTGCAATGAATTCTAATATAAAGTCCAGAGAAATGGTTTAAAGTAACCTCAACAGCTTTAAGACACATGGGCTTCAAGTCCCAGAATTCTGGGAGTTGAGGTCCATACATGGTTCAATTGCTGAAGCTGGGAAATATTAGTTTAAAGGATGCAGCCCAATCCAATCCAGTAGCAAATAACATCCCACCCATCTCGGGTAGGATAAATCTGTGGGTTTAATCCATTGGCCACTCTTATTGCAAGATCAGAGAAAATACAGATCACCCCAACGAGGGATCTGCCGATTAAAATCTGCTTTTTAGCTAGTCCAGCTATTCATCAGCACAGCTCAGCTTGCGGCCTCTGGAATGATAATAACCAAATCTGCCTTCAGTGTTGCCATGGCAACTGCAGCGAGCAGGGCTGGCGAAGAAGCAGCAGCTGTATCTTTGTTTCCTTGGGGGTTTCTGCACACACACACACACACACACACACACACACACACACACACACACAGAGGGAGAGGGAGGGAGAGAGAGAGAACGACTTGTGCCTGCATACATTTTCTGCGGGTTTGCAAGGGAAGATCTTATTACGTTCTTCCCAACACCCTTGGTTACTGAATTAACTTGCTTTCCAAGTTTCTGAATATTTAAAACCAAGAGCTCAATATGTCTGTGGAGATTCTTAGTCATCCACATCCTGGTTGCCCCCAAAGATGGTTTTTCAAAAGGCAGCTGGACCTTTATTTATTTATTTATTTATTTATTTTATTTGAATTTATATCCCGCCCTTCTCCGAAGACTCAGGGCGGCTTACAATGTGTCAAGCAATAGTCTTCATCCATTTGTATATTATATACAAAGTCAACTTTTATTGCCCCCAACAATCTGGGTCCTCATTTTACCTACCTTATAAAGGATGGAAGGCTGAGTCAACCTTGGGCCCGGTGGGACTTGAACCTGCAGTAATTTTATTTTATTTATTTATTTATTTATTATTCATATTTGTATACCGCCCTATCTCCCGAAGGACTCAGGGCGGTTCACAGGCATATAAAACATTTATATACAAATTAAAATAATCATTAAAAAGCTTATTCTAATGCTCAATTATTAAAAATAGAAATATAAATATTAAAACCAATTTAAAACCCCTATAAATTTAAAATCTAAGCCAGTCCTGCACAGATGAATAAATGTGTCTTGAGCTCGCGACGGAAGCAATTGCAAGCAGCTGTGTTAATAACAGACAGACTTAGTCTGCTGAGCCACCAGAGGCCCCTCTCTTCAGGAAGCTTGAAAGAAGGGTCAAAGAGGGCCATCTACATTAAAAAAATTTGAACAGGCCCTCTCTCATCAGAAGGGGAGGGATACAACACTGCCTATATCTCCTGTTTCCCACACAGTCCTTGCAGCAGTTCCAGAACTCCATTTGCATTCTTCAGGTGACACCAAGGGCACAGATCAACCTCCAAGTGGCCCAAATGACTCTCAGAAAGAGAACCAACAACCAGAGGACTGCAAGGAATACAAACCCTTCCATCCTCCACCATTCAGTCAGAACTGAAGAAGCTTCTTGGATGAGAAGTGAAACGTCGTCAAGGAAAAACAAAAGAAAAGTCCAGTTGCCTTTCGAAACAGCACCTTTGGGGCATGGACTCAATCGATTGCTAAAAAGGTTGGCTTTGCAAACCACGTAGAAGGTTTTTTCCGGATGGCACTGCTAAAAGATATCCATGAATTGCATTGCCTCCGTCCAGTGGTGGAATTCGATTTTTTTTTTACTACTGGTTCTGAGGGCGTGGCTTGGTGGGCGTGGTGTGGCTTGGTGGGCGTGGCTTGGTGGGCGTGGCAGGGGAAGGATCCTGCAAAATCTCCATTTCCACCCCACTCCAGGGGAAGGATCCTGCAAAATCCCCATTCCCTCCCCAGTCGGGCCAACCGGAGGTGGTATTTGCCGATTCTCCGAACTACTCAAAATTTCCGCTATCGGTTCGCCAGAACCTGCTGAATTTCACCCCTCCCTCCGTCCATTGAGCCTTATTCTGACCCCGTAACAAGCTTGGTGACCTCTTGCCGTCTTAATGTGGACCAAGTAAGTGAAGCTGACTGGCAGATTTTTCTTCATTTTCCTGTCCACCTACAGTTGAGGAAAAGAACCATCTATCCCACAGATATCTCTAGATAGGTAGTGTAGAAAGTTAGCACCCACCCCTCTCCTAGAAGAATGAAATATTTTGAGAAATATTAAAAAGGCAGAATATTATATTTCCCTAAAGGAGGAATGGAGAAAGAAACATGCTCTTGGAAATCATCCCCCACCCCTTTCTTAATAACCCCCAGCAGGTATTTTATGCCCATTGAGAAAGATTGGGCCAGCCTATCTACAAAACAAAAGATCTTCAGCTCCAGGGTGATGAGATTAAGACATGACTCTTCAGGACATAATAAAATTAACCCACTACCATTTAGCAGCAGAGCTCACTACGCTGCACCATCTCCTAACCTACATTGCATCAGCAGTCCAAACTTCAACCAAATCTGGGAGCTCAGACAACCTACCGAGCCAGCTATGACCCCTACAACAGCCAACAGAATACATCTTCTTGCATAGAAACAGGAAGCTCAAGTTCAAAACCCAAGGGATGATATAAATACCCCTCAAATGTTTTACCTTGATGAACGTATCTTTCTTTTATGTACACTGAGAGCATATGCACCAAGACAAATTCCTTGTGTGTCCAATCACACTTGGCCAATTAAAAAAAAAAAAAATTCATTCTCAACTCTGGTGGCTCAGACTGCTAAGACAGTCTGTTATTAACACAGCTGCTTGCAATTACTGCAGGTTCAAGTCCCACCAGGCCCAAGGTTGACTCAGTCTTCCATCCTTTATAAGGTAGGTAAAATGAGGACCCAGATTGTTGGGGGCAATAAGTTGACTTTGTATATAATATACAAATGGATGAAGACTATTGCTTAACATAGTGTAAGCCGGCCTGAGTCTTCGGAGAAGGGCGGGATTTACATGCAAATAAAAAAAATAAAATAAAAAATAAACTCCATGTGGTCAGCTGCCCAGGACCTCAAACCCATGTGGCCCTGTTCATCAATAAACCATCTTTCCAGCCATTAGTCCAGAATGGTATATAGGGCAGAGGTGGGTTTCAGCAGGTTTGGACCAGTTCTGGAGAACTGGTAGCGGAAATTTTGAGTAGTTCAGAGAACCGGTAGTAAAAATTCTGACTGGCTCCACCTCCATCTATTCTCGGCCTCCTAACTCCCAGCTGATCAGGAGGGAATGGAGATTTTACAGTATCCTTCCCCTGCCATGCCCACCAAGCCACACACGCCCACCAAGCTACAGCCACAGAACTAGTACTAAAAAAATTTGAAACCCACCACTGATATAGGGTCTCTTGCTCGAGCAGGGGCTTCCAACTCTGTTATTCTGTATTCTATATTCCCGTGATGGTGAAACTATGGCACACGTGCCACAGGTGGCACGCAAAGCCATATCTGCAGGCACGTGAGCTGTTGCCCTAGCTCAGCTCCAGCACGCATGTGTGTGCCGGCGATCTGATTTTTGGCTGTCCCTCCCCTCCCAGGAGTCTTCATGCGGCCTGTTTTGGATGCCAGGTAAGTACAGGGCTTGCACGGAGGCTCTGGGAGGACGTTTCGGCCTCCGGAGGGGTGGATGAGACCGTTTTCGCCCTCCCCAGGCTCCAAGAAAGTCTCTGGAGCCTGGCGAGGGTGGAAAACGGGCCCACCGGAAGTCAGGAAATGGGCTGTTTCCGGTCTCCAGAGGCTTTAGTGAGGCCTGCTAGGCCAAAACAGGGTGGATCATGCACGCATGCGTGGGGGAACATGGGGGGTTGTGTGCAAATGTGGGGGGGGGGTTTGGGCACAGGGGGGTGTTGATTTATGAGATGGGTACGAGCACACGTGACCCCCCCCCCACTCCCCCTCCCACTTTTGGCACGCGATAGCAAAAAGGTTAGCCATCACTGCTATATTCTATTCTTAGAAAGTTCAGAAAGTCTGTTGATTATCTGCTGACTCGCCCACATGAAGACACCGAAGTACAGGTGGTCCTCGCCTTACAACCACAATTGAGCCCAAAATTTATGTTGCTAAGTGAGTCATTTGTTAAGTGAGTTTCACCCCCATTTTGCGACCTTTCCTGCCACAGTCGTTAAGTGAATCATTGCGATCGTTGAGTTAGTAGAATCGTTTTTTTAAGTGAATCTGGTTTCCCCGTTGTCTTTGCTTGTCAGAAGGTGGCACAAACTTGATTGCATACCCGGGACACTGCAACCGTCGTAAACATCAGTCAGTTGCCAAGCATCCAGATTTTGATCACGTGACCATGGGGATGTTGCAACGGTCATAAGTGTGAAAAAAGATCCTGAGTCACTTTTTTCAGTGCCATTGTAACTTTGAACGGTCACTAAATAAACTGTTGTAAGTTGAGGACTGTTATAAGTCTAGAACTAATACTAACCCCTAGCAATAGCTACTTTTGTTGTTAGCTGCGAAGTCGTGTCCGACCCATCGCGACCCCATGGACAACGTTCCTCCAGGCTTTCCTGTCCTCTACCATCCTCTGGAGTCCATTTAAGCTCACGCCGATTGCTTCAGTGACTCCATCCAGCCACCTCCTTCTCTGTCGTCCCCTTCTTCTTTTGCCCTCCATCGTTCCCAGCATTAGGCTCTTCTCCAGGGAGTCCTTCTTTCTCATTAGGTGGCCAAAGGATTTGAGTTTCCTCTTCAGGATCTGGCCTTCTAAAGAGCAGTCAGGGTTGATCTCCTCTAGGACTGACTTGTTTGTTCACCTTGCAGTCCAAGGGACTCGCAGGAGTCTTCTCCAGCACCAGAGTTCAAAGGCCTCCATTCTTTGGCGCTCAGCCTTCCATATGGTCCAACTTTCACAGCCATCCATTGCAGCTGGGAAAACCATAACCTTGACTATATGCACTTTTGTTGGCAGGGTGATGTCTCTGCTTTTTAGTCCGCTGTCTAGATTTGCCATTGGTTTCCTCCCCAGGAGCAAGCGTCTTTTAATTTCTTGGCTGTAGTCCTCATCTGTGGTGATCTTGGAGCCCAGGAAAATAAAATCTGTCACTACCTCCATTTCTTCTCCATCTATTTGCCAGGAATTGAGAGGGCCAGACCCCTTATTATTGCTGCTGTTCTTCTCTGCACTCTTTCTTGATCTCCTCTAGGACTGATCGGTTGGATCGCCTTGCTGTCCAAGGCAGCGGTCACCAACTGGTGGTCCGTGGACCACTGGTGGTCCTTGAGAAAATTTTGGTGGTCCGCAGAAAAATTATTTGCACTTTTTATGTTGCACTAAATCAGGGGTCCTCAAACTATGGTCCCTGGACCAGATATGTGCAAAGAACATTTGTGTTGCTGCAGAGAATCTCCCCCTTCGGGTCTTTTTGTGCAGGTGTGTGGGGGGGGAAGATATTCTGACTCAGGGTCTGCTTCAGCCTCCTGGTGTGGGGCTTTGGGCGAAGGCTGGAGGGAAGCACTGCTGGTGGCAAAGAGCCAGAGGGCCTCGTTCCAGTGGGACTGTATCATGGCCTGGAACTGGCTGACCTCTCAGCCCACTGAGCCTCCAAGTGCCGGTACCTGGCCTTGCACTTTTTTTATTATTATTTTTTATTTATTTTTGCCACAAAATTATATACAAGCACATATAATGAAAGAAAACAATAGGACAGGAACAGTAGGCACTTTGTGCATTTATGCACGCCTCTTATAGTTCTTATACTTCTGCAGGTCTTCCCTCTGCTTGGAAAGCCTATGCTCCTAGTCCTCAGTGAGGTGCTTCTGCTGAGCCTCCTTCTCAAGTCAGATCCAATTTGAATTGAGCCAGCTGTTTTGCCAACTCTTTCGCCTGGTGGCTGCTTAGCTCCAACAACTGCTTCCTGTTGGGGCCCTAAGGAGCTCAGGTATGCAGGCGATAAGTGGCTGGGAGGGGAGGGGTGAGTAGAGCCGATGAGGCGCTCCTCGAAGTGAGTGACATTGAGTTGGCCACGTCCATCCAGTCACATGACTACCTAGCCATGCCCACCCAGCCGGTCATTAGGCAGATTGTATTAGTGGTCCGCGGGATTTAAAATTATGAATTTAGTGGTCCTTGAGGAGTGAAAGGTTGGTGACTCCTGGCCCAAGGGACTCGCAGGAGTCTTCTCCAGCATCAGAGTTCAAAGGCCTCAATTCTTTGGTGCTCAGCCTTCCTTATGGTCCAACTTTCATAGCCATCCATTGCAACTGGGAACACCAGAGCCTTGACTAGACGCATTTTTGTTGGCAGGGTGATGTCTCTGCTTTTTAGCATGCGAATAGCTACTAGAGGTTAGTATTAGCAGCACTCATTAATTTTGACCCATACTGACGGACAATCTTGAGAAGAGATCAGGTTTCACTCTGCTCCCCCCCCTCCCCAAATTCCTGCTGCCTGGGAAATATGCCAACTTAAAAGATCTTCAGCAAGGTTTAGTTCCAAGGTCATCCTCTGGAGGCTGCATAAATACACAACTTATTGTCCATTGTCAGACAGATGGACAGACGGATGATTTACAAACGTTTCCTTTGGACCAACGCAATGCATACATTTTCCAAAGCTGAAGACCAGAATTTCCATGGCTAAACCAAATGATCATGAAGTGAGTCGCGCCTGATTTTATGGCCTTTTTTCGCCGGGGTCGTTAAATGAAATCACTGCAGTTGTTTAAGTGAATCAGGTGGTCACTAAGTGAATCCGACTTCGCCCGTTGACCGCTTGTTGGATGCTGGTTGGGATGCTGGTTGGGAAGGGCATGAATGGTGATCATGTGACTCCACGTCGTAAGTACGGTACATGCCAGTTGCTAAGCATCCTCATGTGCCCTTGGGGAATGTCGTGACAGACATTAAGTGTGAGGACTGGTTGTAAGTCACATTCTTCAGTGTTATTGCAGCTTCGTACAGTCATTAAACAAATGGTCATAACTTGAGGACTACCTGTAACCAATGTTTTCGATGAGGGCTACTGTGTCTGTTTTAGGTTTCTCTTTGCTGCCATCTAGTGGCCGTCTGTAGGGTTGCCACCAGAATAGCCCCAGAGACTACTACAAAGCCAATCTGGACCTTGCTGAATGTAAAAACTAAAGAAGAAATTTAAAGGCTGGTTGAAGGCGCCACCTGGTGTTCAGAATATGAAGCACATTTACAATTCAATGCTCAAATGGCTGGAGACATTTAGTTAGTGTGGAGCCATCAAGTCAGATTCAACCTTGATGAGTGAGTGCATGGAGAAGAGCTTCCAAGAACTCTATTATCCAGTATTTGTCAACCTTGGCAAGTTGACGATGGGTGGACTCCATCTCCCAGAATCCCCCAGCAAGGTCTTTTAAGTTGCCAAGTTTGGACATCCTTGATTTAGAGTGACCGTGGTTCCCCAGGCTGGCTGGGGAATTCTGGGAGTTGAAGTCCACCCATCTTCAACTTGCCAAGGTTGACAAACGCTACTCTTGTCGGATCTGTCTTCCCTTGTTCCTTCCTTCAATCTTGCCAGCCTAGCAACATCTGCTTGGGTCACAGTCCCAACATCTGTGAGTTTTGGAAGAGGGCATAGAGGATGACCTTGAAGTACAGAAGGAAAAGCGGTTCCCAAGCCAAGGAACAGATAAGGTGGTCCTGAGCCCCAGCCAATAGAGTAACCTGAAAAAACCATCTTCGGACAAGCCGCTCCCTGCTTCTCACGAAGAGAAAGCGAGGAAATACATCCAGACGAATGAAGACGAATATATGTGTCCCCGGGATAATGTTACAGGATCCAATATGGGTCGGTTAACAGGACCAGAGGTTTAATCTTCTGATCTATCGGACTCATGTTGGAGCCCATCTTCAGGGAATACTCTCTAGAACACGGGTCTTCAACCTTGGTCCCTTTAAGACTTGTGGACTTCAACTCCCAGAGTCCCTCAGCCAGCAAAGCTGGCTGAGGAACTCTAGGAGTTGAAGTCCACAAGTCTTAAAGGGACCAAGGTTGGAGACCTCTGCTCTAGAACAGTGATGGTTAACCTTTTTGCCATCGTGTGCCAGGCGGGGTGGGGGTGGGGTCGTGCCCACACCTATAATTCTATGCAGCCCTCCCCCACGCATGGCACGTGTGACCCCCCTCCCCCTGGTCCTGGCACACGATGGCTCAGTAGGCCCGTTTTCCTCTCTTACCTGGCTCCAGAGCCTTTCTAGGAGTCTGGGGGGGGCAAAAACAGCCTCCCCCACCACCCTGGAGCTCCTCCGGAGGCCAAAAACGACCCATTTGCCAACTTCCGGTGGGAACGGAAGGCCCATTTTTCTCTCTCACCCGGCTCCAGAGCCTCTCTAGGAGTCGGGGTGTGTGTGAAAATGGCCTTCCCTCCCCCGGGAGGTCCTCTTTGCCAACCTGTATTTGTATCCTGCAAATACATCCAGAGTTGCCAGATTCAGTTACTAAGGCTCTACAATAAAGGCAATCCTGACCTACATGGCATTGGTTTCCTAATCTGTCAACCTTACTAAAACTGACATTTTCTGCTTCCTTGCTGATCATTGCCTCTGGGGATCATTGCCTGGCTGGGGAATTCTGGGAGTTGAAGTCCACCCATCTTCCACTTGGTGAAACACTGGGTTATTGAATTATTGGTAAAAGGTAAAGGTTCCCCTCACACATATGTGCTAGTCGTTGCCGACTCTAGGGGGCGGTGCTCATCTCCGTTTCAAAGCCGAAGAGCCAGCGCTGTCCGAAGACGTCTCCGTGGTCATGTGGCCGGCATGACTCAACACCAAAGGCGCACGGAACGCTGTTACCTTCCCACCAAAGGTGGTCCCTATTTTTTCTACTTGCATTTTTACGTGCTTTCGAAACTGCTAGGTTGGCAGAAGCTGGGACAAGTAACGGGAGCTCACCCCAGTACACGGCAGCACTAGGGATTCAAACCGCTGAGCTGCTGACCTTTCGATCGACAAGCTCAACGTCCTAGCCCCTGAGCCACCGTGTCCGTGAATTATTGGACGAGTTATTAATAGAATAGAATAGAATAGAATTTTTATTGGCCAAGTGTGATTGGACACACAAGGAATTTGTCTTGGTGCATATGCTCTCAGTGTACATAAAAGAAAAGATACGTTGATTGATCCAGGACTCATTGAGTAGGTCTTTTCATCGGTCATGATATAGGACGTAGTCCTCGACTTATGACCACAATTGAGCTCAACATTTCTGCTGCTAGGCTGTTAAGTGAGTTTTGCCCCATGTTACAACCTTTCTTGCCACAATTGTTAATTGAATCAGTGCAGTTGTTATTAGTAACACGGTCGCAAAGTGAACCCGGCTTCCCCGTTAACTTTGCTTATCAGAAGGTTGCAAAGGGGATCACATGACCCCGGGACATTGCAACCGTCATAAACAGGAGCCGCTTGTCAAGACCTGAATTTTGATCATGTGACCATGGGGATGCTGCAATGGTTGTGAAAGTGTGAAAAGCGGTCCTAAGCCATTTTTTTCAATCCTGTTGTTAACTTTGAATGATCGCTAAATGAAATGTTGTAAGTCAAGGACTGTTGTAACTCTAGAACTAATACTAACCCCTAGCAATAGCTACTTTTGTTGTTAATTGCGAAGGTGTTTTTTTTTTAATTTGCATTTATATCCCGCCCTTCTCCGAAGACTCAGGGCGGCTTACACTATGTTAGCAATAGTCTTCATCCTATTTGTATATTTATATACAAAGTCAACTTATTGCCCCCAACAATCTGGGTCCTCATTTTACCTACCTTATAAAGGATGGAAGGCTGAGTCAACCTTGGGCCTGGTGGGACTAGAACCTGCAGTAATTGCAAGCAGCTGTGTTAATAACAGACTGTCTTAGCAGTCTGAGCCACAGAGGCCCCTTGGTTATAAGTCAAGGGCTACCTGTACTTTCCCTTAATAGTCCTCTCTTTAAGTATTGTAATTTTTGGAGTATAAGACGCACCTTTTTCCCCCAAAAAAGAGGGTGAAAATCTGGGTGCGTCTTATACTCCGAATGTAGCCCCGCCCAGCTTCTCAAACGGAGGTTTCAGAGGCTGAAAAAAGCATCAGAAATGGAGCTTCAGAAAAGAAGCCCCCAAACAGAGCTTCAGAGTCTTTTTTTCTGAAGCTGTTTTGGAGGCTTTCAGAGGCAGAAAAAAAGTTTTTTCTGAAACAGAGTTTCAGAAGTTTCAGAGGTAGAAAAAAAAAGCAAGAGGCAGAGCTCACAGCCAAGGAACTTGTTGCTAAAATTCACCTCTGGGAACAGCTGACTGGGGGTATTTCTGGAGGCCAATCCACCTGCCAATCAGTTTTTTTCTTATTCTCCTCCCCAAAAACTAAGGTTTTTATACTCCGAAAAATACGGTACTCAATTTGATGGCATTTATCCTCTTTCTCAAATGTTCACTTTTCAAAGCAGTAAATTATTACCGGGGACAACATGTTTAATTATTCTGATCTTTTGGCGTCACAGAAATATCTTTACTCTTCATTATCTTGCCTGTTCCGTCCTTGCCGTCTCCCTGAAGATTAATCTCTCCTTGAATTCTCCAGCACATGGATTTTATCTTCCTGTTTTTATCGTCATCTGTTCTTGCGGCTCAAGAAAACAAAACTTCACTATTAACGTTGAGTTCACCAAGCACCCTGCAAGTCCACGTTGTCTTTTTTCCTATTTCAGCATGCCTGTTTTTTCACTTTCCATTTTTACTTTCCCAGTAAAACTTTCTTAAGTTTTCCTTACTTTGGGCTAACTAATTTCTTCTGCATACAGGGACAAGGAGTCCTCAACTTACAACCATTGATTTAGTGACCGTTCAAAACTACAGCAGCACTGGGGGGGAAAAATGACTTATGACCATTTTTTCATACTTACGACTGTTGCAGCATCCCCATCAGAATTCGGACAATTGGCAACTGGCATGTATTCATGACGGTTACAGTATCCCAACTTCATGTGATCCCCTTTTGCAACCTTCTGTCGAGCAAAGCCAATGGGAAGGCCAGATTCGCTTAACAACCGTGTTGCTAAGTTAATAACTGCAGTGATTCACTTAATGCCTGTGGAAAGAATAGAATAGAATAATAGAATAGAATTCTTTATTGGCCAAGTGTGATTGGACACACAAGGAATTTGTCTTTGGTGCATATGCTCTCAGTGTACATAAAAGAAAAGATACGTTCATCAAGAATCATAAGATACAACACTTAATGATAGGAATAGAATAGAATAGAATAGAATAGAATAGAATAGAATAGAATAGAATAGAATAGAATAGAATAGAATAGAATAGAATAGAATATCCTTAAGCATAATCTTTAATAAAGCCTTCAAAACTAGTTCCCTTCCAAAACTCTGGTCTCTAGCCACAGTCATCCCTATCTTCAAAAAAGGAGATCCGAGCCTAGTTGAAAATTACAGACCTATCTCTCTATGCTGTGTCTCATGCAAAGTAATGGAATCTATCATAAACCAATCCATTACACTCCACCTTGAAACAAACAACCTTCTCTCTAATAAACACTTTGGTTTCAGAAAAAAATTGTCTTGTAACTTACAACTTCTTCATTGCAAAAACATATGGACTACCAACCTTGATCAAGGTAAAGCAATAGATGCAATCTACATAGACTTCTGCAAAGCTTTTGATTCAGTAGTACATGATAAACTACTCCTCAAACTAAAATCCTACGGCATTTCGGGACCTCTTCACAATTGGATAAACGCCTTCCTGTCAAACAGACAACAAGTGGTCAAAATTGGCAACGCTATATCAAATCCTGTTCCTGTCAAAAGTGGCGTTCCCCAAGGTAGTGTTCTTGGTCCAACGCTCTTCATACTATACATAAATGATCTCTGTGACCTCATCTCAAGTTATTGTGTTCTCTTTGCTGACGATGTCAAACTATTTAATACCACTAACAATACTTCTACCCTTCAAGAAGACCTCGACTTAGTTTCCGATTGGTCTAAAACTTGGCAACTCCAAATCTCTACCAGCAAATGCTCAGTCTTACATATTGGAAAAAAGAATCCTATCAACAAGTACAAACTTGTTGGTCATTACCTTACTGACGACCCTCACCCTGTCAAAGATCTTGAAGTGCTCATATCAAATGACCTAAATGCCAAAGCCCACTGCAACTACATAGCAAAAAAGGCTCTAAAAGTAGTTAACCTAATTTTACGCAGCTTCTTTTCCAAAAACTCTACACTACTAACTAGAGCATACAAAACATTTGCCAGACCTATTCTTGAATGCTGCTCATCAGTCTGGAACCCACACCACATCTCTGACATAAATACAATAGAACGCGTCCAGAAATATTTTACTAGAAGAGTTCTTCACTCCTCCGAAAACAACAAAATACCTTATGCCACCAGGCTTGAAATCCTGGGATTAGAAAACTTACAACTACATCTTCGACATGACCTGTGTTTAACACACAAAATCATCTATTGCAATATCCTTCCTGTAAATGACTACTTCAGCTTCAATCGCAATATTACAAGAGCAAAAAATAGATTCAAGCTTAATGTCAACCGCTTCAAACTTGATTGCAGAAAATATGACTTCTGCAACAGAGTTGTTAATGCTTGGAACTCATTACCTGACTCCATAGTCTCTACAAAAAATCCCAAAATCTTCAACCAAAAACTGTCTACTATTGACCTCACCCCATTCCTAAGAGGACTATAAGGGGCGTGCAAAAGAGCACAAAAGTGCCTACCGTTCCTGTCCTATTGTTCTCTTTATTATATCTAATTAATATAGCTATGCATATCCTTTTGTCAGCCTCCACTCCAGTCTTCATATGCTTTTGAATGATTATATCAGTAGATAGAATGTAAACTGTTTATTTCTGTATTATAAACTGTTAAGGAAATGAGATGTATCATACCTCCGTCCAGGGTGAAGGAAAGGAGCCTATTAAGGGTGTCGGCTGACATAACAGGGGGAGGGATAATTAACTACTGTGTTTTATCAGCGCGCGCTTTTCTAACCGACACTGCATTCCTAAGTTGACTGACATCCAGAGACCTGTGGAAGAAGATTACCACGAGGGGCCGTGAAGGAGTTGGCATTGGACCAGACCAGCCTGACCTCCTGGAGGAGGAGGGACAATTGGGGGGATATGATATGTTAGCTATATTTTGTCTCAGTTCCAGCTTTGCTTGGCTGCAATCCAGACTGTAAAAGTAAAAGTACTTGTTTTCATTCCAAATGAAGTCAAGGTGAATTCTTTCCTTTTTATCGTCGGAGGTAGCTTGACACCTTTACATATATATATATAAATTGCTCCCAGAAGCACGAAGCTGAAGCCTGAAGATGACGAATGAGACTTCGTCGAAACGTCGCCAAGACACTTCCAATTTTACACGGGAGAAAACCCGAACAACCAAAGACCTATATACAAACACCCGTGAAAACCTCAGAAAACAAATATATATATATATATATATATATATATATATATATATATATATATATATATATATATATATATACATATATATATATATATATATATATATATATATATTTTTCTTTCATGATGTTTTTTTTTATGACGATGTTTGTGTATACTGTTGTGACAAAAATAAATTTAAAAAAAGAATAGAATAGAATAGAATAGAATAGAATAGAATAGAATAGAATAGAATTTTTTTATTCGCCAAGTGTGATTGGACACACAAGGAATTTGTCTTTGGTGCATATGCTCTCAGTGTACATTAAAAAAAATACATTCATCAAGAATCATAAGATACAACACTTAGTGATAGGAATAGAATAGAATAGAATAGAATAGAATAGAATAGAATAGAATAGAATAGAATAGAATAGAATAGAATAGAATAGAATAGTCCCACCAAGCCCAAGGTTGACTCAGCCTTCCATCCTTTATAAGGTAGGTAAAATGAGGACCCAGATTGTTGGGGCAATAAAAGTTGACTTTGTATATAATATACAAATGGATGAAGACTATTGCATAACACAATGTAAGCCGCCCTGAGTCTTTGGAGAAGGGCGGGATATAAATTCAAATTAAAAAAAATAGAATAGAATAGAATAGAATGTTTTATCGGCCAAGTGTGATTGGACACACAAGGAATTTGTCTTAGGTGCATATGCTCTCAGTGTACATTAAAAAAATACATTCATCAAGAATCATAAAATACAACACTTAGTGATAGGAATAGAATAGAATAGAATAGAATAGAATAGAATAGAATAGAATAGAATAGAATAGAATAGAATGTTTTATCGGCCAAGTTGATTGGACACACAAGGAATTTATCTTGGTGCATATGCTCGCAGTGTACATAAAAGAAAAGATACCTTCATCAAGGTACAACACTTACAATACTTAATGTTAGTCATAGGGTACAAATTAACACTTAATGATACAACACTTAATGATAGTCATAGGGTACAAATAAGCAATCAGGAAACACTATCGATATAAATCGTAAGGATACAAGCAGCAAAGTTACAGTCATACAGCCATAAGTGGGAGGAGATGGGTGATGGGAAGGATGAGAAGATTCATAGTAGGGCAAAAGTCATAAAAGGGAACACTTTACACTTTATATGACATTTTCCTTATTTAGTATAGGTGTATAGTCTGATCTTGCAAATTCTGGGCTGCCCAAACTTCTCTAATCGTTGATATAGTCTTCTCTTCCCTTCCCCTCCTTTCTCCTCTCCTCCCCTCCCCTCCCCTCCTCTCTTTTCCTCTCCTGCAGCTTTGAACCTTCAGATAGCTCTTTCATTGTCCCTGCGCTTTGCTTTTCCTGTTTGACAGCTGGAGTAAGATCCTGCACAGGTCTCGGTCTGCAAACCTTTCTGTTCTTCTACAATCTCATTTGCAAAGAGTGGGCTGAGCCCTTAGGCACTCCACTACAGGGTGCAAACAGGGCTTAATTCTCTCCCCTCCCCACCCATTCTGTTTAGTATCTATCTGAAGCTGCAGGGCAAGTCATCCATCAGTTCAGGATGTGGTAGCATCAATATACTAATGATACCGAACTGGGCATTTTCACCCTGAATCAAGCAGGAGATGGAGTGGAAATTTTAGCCTGGTATCTGGAAGTTATCAGAGCTTAGAAGGTTGGGGGAGGAACAGCGCCAGCCTCAACCAATGCAAGAGGGGGTGACTTTCTGGGATGGCTCTGAATGGGGTTGGACTCTCTCCCAAAAGAAGGCATTCAAATCAAGAAGTGATTCCTCCCCCCTTACTCACCTCCCCTGCACATCCTGTTCCTTCCCTCCCCATCTTTTAACTGTATTTTATCTTGACTTCTATTTTTAAAAAATTTTTTAAAGTTATTTATGTGGTAGGATTTTAATGTTGGAAGGGTCATTTCACTACAATAGGGATCCCGAATCCCTGCTGGGCTGTGGTCTGTTCAGAACCGGGTCGCACAGGTGGCAGGCGAGCATGTCCTCATGCACCAGAGATGGGTTTCAGCAGGTTCTGACCAGTTCTGGAGAACCGGTAGTGGAAATTTTGAGTAGTTCGGAGAACCGGTAGTAAAAATTCTGACTGGCCCCATCCCCATCTATTCTCTGCCTCCTGAGTCCCAGCTGATCGGGAGGAAATGGGGATTTTACAGTCTCCTTTCCCTGCCACGCCCACCAAGCCATGGCACGTCCACCAAGCCACACCCACAGAACCGGTAGTAAAAAAATTTGAAACCCACTACTGACATGCATGTAGGTTACCTTGCATGAGCAGCGGCCGTCTTACACAAATGTGCAAAGCTTTCATTTTGCGTCCCTGGCCACTCACAACAAACTATCCCCTCTCCTCCCTCCCCCCGCCGAAAGCTTGTGGATCGCTGCACTACAGGATGGCCAGCAAATAAATTCAGTGAATGAATCAGTAAATGCAAACTGGGCGTTCTCTTGGATTTCCAGCTCTTCCTGGAAGAGCAGCTGGAAGCCATGGATCTTCACCTAGCTGTGGCTGGTGTGCCAATTATGGCTTTCCCTGGAACAAGAGGCCCTGATCCCGATCAGCTGGCTGGCGCGCATGCACAGGCTGGTTTTCGGCACTGCTGCACGCACGAAGGGGTCGCGCTCTGAAAAAACCGAAACTCTGGGTTCTGGTGCTCATGCTCACCTGACAATCAGCTGGCCGGCGCAAATGCACACACCGGTTTTTGCCACTGCTATGAGCGCGAAGGACGGCTGATCGCCGCGCGAGCATGCGGGCCATAAACCCGGAAGACAAACAGGCAAGGTCGCGCGTGCCGGGTGACATGGCTGCGCGTGCCACTTTGGGCACTCATGCCATAGGCTTGTGTTAGAGAGTGCTGTAAAGTGGTATATATAAGCGCTATTGCTGGTATGTTGCTGTAATTCACTTTCTCTGGGGCTGCCTTTAAAAATCATCCAGCAACTTCACCTATGGGAAAGTGTATTTCCCTATATGCTTATAGGTAAAGTAGATTCTATGATAGAGCTAGTCTTCCATATACAGATGGTACAGCAGTTAATTTAGTGCAGGGGTCTCCAACCTTGGCAATTTTAAGCCTGGTGGGCTTCTGAGCACTGCACAACAGAACAACTAGACACGAGAACAGTTTTTCCCCGAAGGCCATCACTCTGCTAAACAAATAATTCCCTCAACACTGTCAAACTATTTACTAAATCTGCACTACTGTTAATCTTCTCATAGTTCCCATCACCAATCTCTTTCCACTTATGACTGTATGACTGTAATTTTGTTGCTGGCAATCCTTATGATTTATATTGATATATTGACCATCAATTGTGTTGTAACTGTTGTACCTTGATGAACGTATCTTTTCTTTTATGTACACTGAGAGCATATGCACCAAGACAAATTCCTTGTGTGTCCAATCACACTTGGCCAATAAAAAATTCTATTCTATTCTATTCTATTCTATTCTATTCTATTCTATTCTATTCTATTCTATTCTATTCTATTCTAATTCACTTTCTCTGGGGCTACCTTTAAAAATCATCCAGCAACTTCAGCTATGGGAAAGTGTATTTCCCTATATGCTTATGGGTAAAGTAGATTCTATGATAGAGCTAGTCTTCCATATACAGATGGTACAGCAGTTAATTTAGTGCAGGGGTCTCCAACCTTGGCAACTTTAAGCCTGGTGGGCTTCTGAGCACTGCACAACAGAACAACTAGACACGAGAACAGTTTTTTCCCGAAGGCCATCACTCTGCTAAACAAATAATTCCCTCAACACTGTCAGACTATTTACTAAATCTGCACTACTGTTAATCTTCTCATAGTTCCCATCACCAATTTCTTTCCACTTATGACTGTATGACTGTAATTTTGTTGCCGCAATCCTTATGATTTATATTGATATATTGACCATCAATTGTGTTGTAACTGTTGTACCTTGATGAACATATCTTTTCTTTTATGTACACTGAGAGCATATGCACCAAGACAAATTCCTTGTGTGTCCAATCACACTTGGCCAATAAAAATTCTATTCTATTCTATTCTATTCTATTCTATTCTATTCTATTCTATTCTATTCTATTCTATTCTATTCTATTCTATTCTAATTCACTTCTCTGGGGCTGCCTTTAAAAATCATCCAGCAACTTCAGCTATGGGAAAGTGTATTTTCCTATATGCTTATGGGTAAAGTAGATTCTATGATAGAGCTAGTCTTCCATATACAGATGGTAAAGCAGTTAATTTAGTGCAGGGGTCTCCAACCTTGGCAACTTTAAGCCTGGTGGGCTTCTGAGCACTGCACAACAGAACAACTAGACACAAGAACAGTTTTTTCCGAAGGCCATCACTCTGCTAAACAAATAATTCCCTCAACACTGTCAAGCTATTTACTAAATCTGCACTACTATTAATCTTCTCATAGTTCCCATCACCAATCTCTTTCCACTTATGACTGTATGACTGTAATTTTGTTGCTGGCAATCCTTATAATTTATATTGATATATTGACCATCAATTGTGTTGTAACTGTTGTACCTTGATGAACGTATCTTTTCTTTTATGTACACTGAGAGCATATGCATCAAGACAAATTCCTTGTGTGTCCAATTACACTTGGCCAATAAAAAATTCTATTCTATTCTATTCTATTCTATTCTATTCTATTCTATTCTATTCTATTCTATTCTATTCTATTCTAATTCACTTTCTCTGGGGCTACCTTTAAAAATCATCCAGCAACTTCAGCTATGGGAAAGTGTATTTCCCTATATGCTTATGGGTAAAGTAGATTCTATGATAGAGCTAGTCTTCCATATACAGATGGTACAGCAGTTAATTTAGTGCAGGGGTCTCCAACCTTGGCAACTTTAAGCCTGGTGGGCTTCTGAGCACTGCACAACAGAACAACTAGACACGAGAACAGTTTTTTCCCGAAGGCCATCACTCTGCTAAACAAATAATTCCCTCAACACTGTCAGACTATTTACTAAATCTGCACTACTGTTAATCTTCTCATAGTTCCCATCACCAATTTCTTTCCACTTATGACTGTATGACTGTAATTTTGTTGCCGGCAATCCTTATGATTTATATTGATATATTGACCATCAATTGTGTTGTAACTGTTGTACCTTGATGAACATATCTTTTCTTTTATGTACACTGAGAGCATATGCACCAAGACAAATTCCTTGTGTGTCCAATCACACTTGGCCAATAAAAATTCTATTCTATTCTATTCTATTCTATTCTATTCTATTCTATTCTATTCTATTCTATTCTATTCTATTCTATTCTATTCTAATTCACTTTCTCTGGGGCTGCCTTTAAAAATCATCCAGCAACTTCAGCTATGGGAAAGTGTATTTTCCTATATGCTTATGGGTAAAGTAGATTCTATGATAGAGCTAGTCTTCCATATACAGATGGTAAAGCAGTTAATTTAGTGCAGGGGTCTCCAACCTTGGCAACTTTAAGCCTGGTGGGCTTCTGAGCACTGCACAACAGAACAACTAGACACAAGAACAGTTTTTTCCCGAAGGCCATCACTCTGCTAAACAAATAATTCCCTCAACACTGTCAAGCTATTTACTAAATCTGCACTACTATTAATCTTCTCATAGTTCCCATCGCCAATCTCTTTCCACTTATGACTATATGACTGTAATTTTGTTGCTGGCAATCCTTATAATTTATATTGATATATTGACCATCAATTGTGTTGTAACTGTTGTACCTTGATGAACGTATCTTTTCTTTTATGTACACTGAGAGCATATGCACCAAGACAAATTCCTTGTGTGTCCAATTACACTTGGCCAATAAAAAAAATTCTATTCTATTCTATTCTATTCTATTCTATTCGATTCGATTCGATTCGATTCTATTCTATTCTATTCTATTCTATTCTATTCTATTCTATTCAACTCCCAGAATTCTGGGAGTTGAAGTCCACCAGGCTTAAAGTTGCCAAGGTTGGAGATCCCTGATTTAGCGACTGTTCAGTTGCAATGGCTCTGAAAAAAGGGACTTATGACCTTGTTTCACACTTAGGACCACTGCAGCAACCCCGTGGTCATGCGATCAAAATTCAGACGCCTGGCAACTGACTCGTATTTATGACGGTTGCAGTGTCCCGGTGTTGTGTCTTGCCCGCCCTCAGAGCAGCCGGGGCCTTCTTACCTGCTCCCCAACACTGAGGAATGTATGCCTTCCGGCCCAAGTCCTGGCTCCATGCCCCCACAAACTGCAGAAGAAGGAGCATCTCCCTGCCCCAGCCCTGACTCCATGCCCAGGCAAACGGAGCAGCTAGACCCCTCCCCCTCCTCCACAGCAGGTGAGCCTGAGGAGGGTTTACTCCCAAGAACAGCTGATTGGAGTGACCCTCGCATCAGAAGATTGGAGAGGCGGAGGCAACAGAGGGAAGGGAGGGGCAGGCCTTAATGAGTACTGAGTCATGGAGCCACACCCCATGGCCTATATAAAGGATCTACTTTCTGGCAGTCTCTGAGTCAGGCAAAAGTCAAACTTATCTTGCTGAAGTCACTTTCTGGTCTCCTGCCTGCTCTGAGGACTTTGCTAGGACTTTGGGCAGAGCTGCAGAGGCAAGCCTGATTCGGATTTCCCGGACCCAGCCGTCAGCGGAGGAGTGGGACACGACATCCGGGGTCACGTGATCCCCTTTTGCGACCTTCCGACAAGCAAAGTCAGCGAGGAAGCCAGATCCACTGAACGATCCTGTTACTAAGTTAACAGCTGCAGCAAGTCACTGAACACCTGTTAAGCAAGAAAGGTCGTAAAATGGGGGCAAAACGGTCCTAAGTCACTTTTTTTTTCCAGTGCGGTTATAACTTTGAGCGGCCATTAAACGAACAGTTGTAAGTCGAGCACTCCCTGTAAGTTACCTTAAGGCTAGTATGATGGGTAATAGAGAAGGTTGTGTCTTCCATTGCTTTTCAACATCCATGCCTTTTCTTCTGTTTCAAGGTGTTGATCGTAACTTAGGACATCCTACCTGACTTGGGACCATTGTTATCACTGAGACTGATTAACCCAGGTAGAGTCTGCCTGACCCAGGCACCCCGATAAGGATAAGCTGATGAAGGTCTCTATTTTGGGGGATGTTTGGCAAAATTGGGCATGAAAGCTGGCATTTGACCTGGGCCCCTAACTGTTGTGACCCAGACCCAAGTAGGTAGCAACAAACTCAGTCCTTGATAAAATAAACTTTATTCGAACAGCTGGGAATTACCTCATTCCCGGCGTTGTTCACCTCAAAGTAAAACAAGGGCCTCCCAAACACAAATCCTTCAGTTATCACAAACCTGAGTCCAATTAGGCCAACTGCCAAAGGCCCTTCCTGATAAATGTCCAGAAGTCACAAAAAACACAAAGCAGAGGACGCAGCTACAACATTGTTTTCCGGCAAGCTGAAACACCGGTGCTGGTCTGTTTTAAGCCTTACGGGAGGGGCCAATCATCTCCTGGCCTTACTCCCGAGTTGTCCTCTCTGCTTGAGCTGCTCTTGCCTTCTGGTAGCTCTTCTCATGCATGCATTAGGAACAGGATCCTCCTGTTCCTCTGCCTCACTATCAGTCTCTGGAGGCTCTGGAATCCACACCTCACTTCCCGATGGCCCTGGCCCCACCTCAGCCTCATCGCTGTCCGACTCCGTTGCCAGCACTGTAGGCTGCTGACAGACCACAACACTAACCCTGGGGCCTCTTTGGATCAGCTTCAGTGGTGGGTTGCTCCCGGTCCCTTCCGGTTTGGGTGAACTGGTAGCGGCAGCAGCAGGAGGTTCTGCCCACCCGCCTAGACATCATCAAAAATGCTCTGCAAAGTAAGCACACCCGGGCAGTACCGATAGCTAACCGGTACCGCCAGGATTTGAAATCCACTACCGATCAGCTTGCCCTCAAAATCAAATGTCACCCTTCTCTTACAGCCTTCTGAAAAATGAATTGAGCTTTTATAACATATCTGGGCGTTGGCTCTTGTTCCGAGTGGAATATGACATCACACATGTCATTTTTGGAAGTATTTATTATTTCATATTGCAGTTTTTATTGTTTTACTGGTCCGCTGATAACGGCAAAGAGCAGAGAAGGGTGGAGCTGGTACCCAAATAGCTGCCGGTAAATATATTTAGTGTAAATAAATTGCGGGAATCTAAAGAACGTAAAAATAATCTGAGCGTACCTCTAACCTTGCCAAGCTGACATAGGGCAACCTGTCTTATTGTGTCGCTTCTCAGGCTCCCTTTGTGCATCAGTTAAACAAATTAAATCTGTTCCTTACAGTGATCTTACATTCTGATTACATGTTCTCTCCAGATCAAATCTTGCTGGCACACCTGTTCTCTTTTCTTTTCTACGTTTCACCTGTACAGGGAGAACAAATGCATTCCTGAATCGAAAGGTTACACACCGGAATCGTGTGAGAAGACCTCAACTGAATTTTCTCGTTGCTTAAGACAGTGGGCTCCAACCTTCGGCTCGGCAGACCGGCAGAGAAGGGGAGGGGGAGAGGCGATGGGTTTCGCATGTGGGTGTACTGTCCGTGGGATTTTCATGGCAAAGATACTAGACTGGGTTGCCATTTCCTTCTCCAGAGGATGACGTTTTGTCAGAACTCTCTGCTATGACCTGTCCGTCTTGGGTGGCCCTGCATGCCATAACTCATAGCTTTATTGAGCTACGCAAGCCCCTTCGCCACGACAAGGCAGTAATCCATGAAGGGGATTATGGTGCTGGAGAAGACTCCTGCGAGTTCCTTGGACTGCAAGGTGATCCAACTGCTCAGTCCTAGAGGAGACCAATCCTGACTGCTCTTTAGAAGGCCAGATCCTGAAGAGGAAACTCAAATACTTTGGCCACCTAATGAGAAGGAAGGACTCCCTGGAGAAGAGCCTAATGCTGGGAATGATGGAGGGCAAAAGAAGAAGGGGACGACAGAGAAGGAGGTGGCTGGATGGAGTCACTGAAGCAGTCGGCGTGAGCTTAAATGGACTCCAGAGGATGGTAGAGGACAGGAAGGCCTGGAGAATGTTGTCCATGGGGTCGCGATGGGCCGGACACGACTTCGCAACTAACAACAGCAACAACTGCTTTCACAAATGCAGCTTTGTGCATGCTCACTCATCACTTCTGCAGCCCAGTTCCAAACGGGCTACAGCTCAGAATTGGGCATGAGGACCCCTGGCTTAATATTAACTATGGGGGGGGAACCCTCAATTTGGAGCAGGCCTGTGATAGAAGGAGGCTAACCTCCCTCCCTGCCCTTTCTCTTGTTTAAACCCTGCCCCCTTTCTAATTGGTAGTGTTTGGATGGGGACCCAGCAAAATCCAATGACCAAGAGCAGGAGTCTCCAAACTTGGCAACTATAAGACTGGCTGGGGAATTCTGGGAGATGAAGTCCACCTATCTTAAAGTCACCATGGTTGAGAAACCTTGGTGTAAATAATTGAACCACAACAACAACAACAACAACAACAACAACACAACAGAGTTGGAAGGGACCTTGGAGGTCTTCTAGTCCAACCCCCTGCCCAGGCAGGAAACCCTACACCATCTCAGACAGATGGTTATCCAACATTTTCTTAAAAATTTCCAGCGTTGGAGCATTCACAACTTCTGCAGGCAAGTCGTTCCACTGATTAATTATTCTAACTGTCAGAAAATTTCTCCTTAGTTCTAGGTCGCTTCTCTCCTTGATTAGTTTCCACCCATTGCTTCTTGTCCTGCCCTCAGGTGCTTTGGAGAATAGTTTGGCTCCCTCTTCTTTGTGGCAACCCCTGAGATATTGGAACACTGCTATCATGTCTCCCCTAGTCCTTCTTTTTATTCAACTAGACATACCGAGTTCCTGCAACCGTTCTTCATATGTTTTAGCCTCCATCTCAGCACCATTATTCCTTCTCATCGGCTACCTGCCTAGGGCTCTTGAGCATCTTCAAGAAAGACTAGGCCAGTGTTGGCGAATCTTTTCAGCACTGAGTGCCGAAACGGGAGCATGTGTGTGTGGGGGGACCGAAAAAGCAGCGCCCCGGCGCACACACGCGGGAGCGTGAGAAACCAGAAGAGCAACAGGTGACGGCTGGCATGCCCGGAGAGATAGCTCTGTGTGACACTTCCGGCACGCGTGCCAAAGGTTCACCATCACTGGACTAGGCTGATGGCCTCACTCCAGATGTTCAACCAACGTCAGAAGCAGACATTTCTGGAGGAGAGGGACTGATGGTTCCACACAACACCCATGCAACCAGGCTAAATTGAAGTTAGCCTGTTTATAGTTCAGCAGGTGGAAACCCAGGCACCCAAATGGGTAACTGGGTAAAAGAACCCTGGTCCAGAGGAAGGTTCCAAATCTCGTTGCTGCCGGTTTGCTCGTGCGCGTAGGCGGGGCGCTTCTGCAGATGCGCAGAAGCATCCGGGTGGGTGGGCGGAGCCTCCCACCGCCGCTGCCGGTTCGCCCGAACCAGTGCGAACCGGTAGCAACTCACCACTGCCCTGGCGGCACAGTGGTTAGAACTCAGTATTGCAGGCTAATTCTGCCCACTGCCAGCAGTTCGATCCTGACCGGCTCGAGGTTGACTCCGCCTTCCATCCAATTCATTTAGTGACCGTTTAAAGTCAAAACAGCACTGAAAAAGTGACTTATGTCTGTTTTTCAGACTTACAACCCATGGTCATATGATCAAAATTCCCCATAGTCACACGATCAAAATTCAGACTCTTGGCAACCGGTTCATATTTACGACGGTTCCGGTATGCCAGGGTCATGTGTTTGTCTTTTGCGACCTTCTGACAAGCAAAGTCAATGGAGAATCCCGGTTCACTTAACAACCACGTTACTAACTGAACAAATGCAATGATTCACTTAACCGCTGCAGCAAGAAAAGTCATAAAATGGGTCAAAACTCACTTAACCAATGTTTCACTAGCTACATTTTGGGCTCAATTGTATTCGTAACTGGAGGACCACCTGTATTTTGCAACTTAATTGTTTCATAGTTTTTTCAACCATTTTCAGCTTCGCTTATTTTTAAAGCGGGAAAGATTGAGAACACCTAAACAAATAGTAAAACCCAGTTTTATTACAGAACGTGAAAATCATTCAGATTCTCCCTAAGTGACTATTTTTAAATTGAATTAAATATTTATGCTTTGAGCACTATCTCTTCAGTATTATGCTTTTATTGCTTTAATAAAGCACTTTTGAGGGAAAAACAGAATACATGTATTTACAGCCTCCATTATGTAAATTTTTAAAAATTTCCTCCTGGAGGAGGACAATAATATAGAGGGGACTTTTCCTGTCAAGAAAACAGCTAATTTTTGCTCATTAAACCCCAAAGCTCTGAGTCCACCTGAAAACCAATAAATACTATTACCAATTAAGATTTTCCCAGAGGAAACATTGCATATTAGCGGTTATAAATCATTCCTTGAATATTTCATTTGACGCTTCATTTAGCTGCAGAGTACAGGCAGCCTTCAACTTGCAACAGTCCATTTAGTGACCATTCAAAGTTACAAAAGCATTGAAAAAGGTGACGAATAAGGAGAGGAGAGGAGAGGAGAGGAGAGGAGAGGAGAGGAGAGGAGAGAATAGAATAGAATAGAATAGAATAGAATAGAATAGAATAGAATAGAATAAGGAATAAGAGTAGAGATAGAATAGAATAGAATAGAATAGAATAGAATAGAATAGAATAGAATAGAATAAGGAATAAGAGTAGAGATAGAATAGAATAGAATAGAATAAGGAATAAGAGTAGAGATAGAATAGAATAGAATAGAATAGAATAGAATAGAATAGAATAAGGAGTAAGAGTAGAGATAGAATAGAATAGAATAGAACAGAACAGAACAGAATAGAATAGAATAGGGAATAAGAGTAGAGATAGAATAGAATAGAATAGAATAAGGAGTAAGAGTAGAGATAGAATAGAACAGAACATAATAGAATAGAATAAGGAATAAGAGTAGAGATAGAATAGAATAGAATAGAATAGAATAGAATAGAATAGAATAGAATAGAATAAGGAATAAGAGTAGAGATAGAATAGAATAGAATAGAATAAGGAATAAGAGTAGAGATAGAATAGAATAGAATAGAATAGAATAGAATAGAATAGAATAAGGAGTAAGAGTAGAGATAGAATAGAATAGAATAGAATAGAATAGAATAGAATAGAATAGAATAAGGAATAAGAGTAGAGAGAATAGAATAGAATAGAATAGAATAGAATAGAATAGAATAGAATAGAATAAGGAATAAGAGTAGAGATAGAATAGAATAGAATAGAATAGAATAGAATAAGGAATAAGAGTAGAGATAGGATAGAACAGAACAGAACAGAACAGAACAGAATAGAATAGGGAATAAGAGTAGAGATAGAATAGAATAGAATAGAATAGAATAGAATAGAATAGAATAGAATAGAATAGAATAGAATAGAATAAGGAATAAGAGTAGAGATAGAATAGAATAGAATAGAATAAGGAATAAGAGTAGAGATAGAATAGAATAGAATAGAATAGAATAGAATAGAATAGAATAGAATAAGGAGTAAGAGTAGAGATAGAATAGAATAGAATAGAACAGAACAGAACAGAATAGAATAGGAACAAGAGCAGAGATAGAACAGAATAGAATAGAACAAGGAGCAAGAGCAGAGATAGAACAGAACAGAATAGAATAGAATAGAATAAGGAGTAAGAGTAGAGATAGAATAGAATAGAATAGAACAGAACAGAACAGAATAGAATAGAATAGGGAATAAGAGTAGAGATAGAATAGAATAGAATAGAATAAGGAGTAAGAGTAGAGATAGAATAGAACAGAACATAATAGAATAGAATAAGGAATAAGAGTAGAGATAGAATAGAATAGAATAGAATAGAATAGAATAGAATAGAATAGAATAGAATAAGGAATAAGAGTAGAGATAGATAGAACAGAACAGAACAGAATGAATAGAATAGAATAGGAATAGAGTAGAGATGAGAATAGAATAGAATAGAATAAGGAGTAAGAGTAGAGATAGAATAGAACAGAACATAATAGAATAGAATAAGGAATAAGAGTAGAGATAGAATAGAATAGAAGAATAGAATAGAATAGAACAGAACAGAATAGAATAGAATAAGGAATAAGAGTAGAGATAGAACAGAATAGAATAGAATAAGGAATAAGAGTAGAGATAGAATAGAATAGAATAGAACAGAATAGAATAGAATAGAATAAGGAGCAAGAGTAGAGATAGAATAGAATAGAATAGAATAGAATAGAACAGAACAGAATAAGGAACAAGAGTAGAGAGAATAGAATAGAATAGAATAGAACAGAATAGAATAGAATAGAATAGAACAAGGAATAAGAGTGAGATAGAATAGAATAGAATAGAATGGAATAGAATAGAATAGAATAAGGAATAAGAGTAGACATAGGATAGAACAGAACAGAACAGAACAGAACAGAATAGAATAAGGAATAAGAGTAGAGATAGAATAGAATAGAATAGAATAGAATAGAATAGAATAGAATAGAATAAGGAATAAGAGTAGAGATAGAATAGAACAGAACAGAACAGAATAGAATAAGGAATAAGAGTAGAGATAGAATAGAATAGAATAGAATAGAATAGAATAGAATAGAATAGAATAGAATAGAATAGAATAGAATAGAATACGGAATAAGAGTAGAGATAGAATAGAATAGAATAGAATAGAATAGAATAGAATAGAATAGAATAGAATAAGGAATAAGGAATAAGAGTAGAGATAGGATAGAACAGAACAGAACAGAATAGAATAGAATAGGGAATAAGAGTAGAGATAGAATAGAATAGAATAGAATAGAATAGAATAGAATAGAATAGAATAAGGAATAAGAGTAGAGATAGAATAGAACAGAACAGAATAGAATAGAATAAGGAATAAGAGTAGAGATAGAATAGAATAGAATAGAATAAGGAATAAGAGTAGAGATAGAATAGAATAGAATAGAATAGAATAGAATAGAATAGAATAGAATAAGGAGTAAGAGTAGAGATAGAATAGAATAGAATAGAACAGAACAGAATAGAACAGAATAGGAACAAGAGAGAGATAGAATAGAATAGAATAGAATAAGGAGTAAGAGCAGAGATAGAACAGAACAGAACATAATAGAATAGAATAAGGAATAAGAGTAGAGATAGAATAGAACAGAATAGAATAGAATAGAATAGAACAGAATAGAATAGAATAAGGAACAAGAGAGATAGAATAGAATAGAATAGAATAAGGAACAAGAGTAGAGATAGAATAGAATAGAACAGAATAGAATAGAATAGAATAGAACAAGGAGCAAGAGTAGAGATAGAATAGAACAGAATAGAATAGAATAGAACAGAATAGAACAGAATAGAACAGAATAAGGAACAAGAGTAGAGATAGAATAGAATAGAATAGAATAGAATAGAATAGAATAGAATAGAATAGAATAGAATAAGGAATAAGAGTAGAGATAGAATAGAATAGAATAGAATAGAATAGAATAGAATAGAATAAGGAATAAGAGTAGAGATAGGATAGAACAGAACAGAACAGAACAGAACAGAATAGAATAGGGAATAAGAGTAGAGATAGAATAGAATAGAATAGAATAGAATAGAATAGAATAGAATAGAATAGAATAAGGAATAAGAGTAGAGATAGAATAGAACAGAACAGAACAGAATAGAATAAGGAATAAGAGTAGAGATAGAATAGAATAGAATAGAATAGAATAGAATAAGGAGTAAGAGTAGAGATAGAATAGAATAGAATAGAATAGAATAAGGAATAAGAGTAGAGATAGAATAGAATAGAATAGAATAGAATAGAATAGAATAGAATAGAATAGAATAAGGAATAAGGAATAAGAGTAGAGATAGGATAGAACAGAACAGAACAGAATAGAATAGAATAGGGAATAAGAGTAGAGATAGAATAGAATAGAATAGAATAGAATAGAATAGAATAGAATAGAATAAGGAATAAGAGTAGAGATAGAATAGAACAGAACAGAATAGAATAGAATAAGGAATAAGAGTAGAGATAGAATAGAATAGAATAGAATAGAATAGAATAGAATAGAATAGAATAGAATAAGGAATAAGAGTAGAGATAGAATAGAATAGAATAGAATAGAATAGAATAGAATAGAATAGAATAAGGAATAAGAGTAGAGATAGAATAGAATAGAATAGAATAAGGAATAAGAGTAGAGATAGAATAGAATAGAATAGAATAGAATAGAATAGAATAGAATAGAATAGAATAGAATAGAATAAGGAATAAGAGTAGAGATAGAATAGAACAGAACAGAACAGAATAGAATAGAATAAGGAATAAGAGTAGAGATAGAATAGAATAGAATAGAATAGAATAAGGAATAAGAGTAGAGATAGAATAGAATAGAATAGAATAAGGAATAAGAGTAGAGATAGAATAGAATAGAATAGAATAGAATAGAATAGAATAGAAGAATAAGGAATAAGAGTAGAGATAGAATAGAATAGTCCCGTGATGGTGAACCTATGGCACGCCAGCCATCATATCAGCCCAGCTCCTTCCAGCCAGCTGGTCTTCGGGTCTCTGCCATGCATGTGCGGTGGGTCTGGGCATATGCAGGGGACGCACGCGCGGGGGGGTGAGGCGCATGCACGGGGGGGGTGCAGGTTGGTGCAGGAGGGTTTCCAGGCCCAAAACGGGGCACGGGAGAGCATGCACGCATACACGGGGGCGCTTTCATTGGAATTTGGGGGTTTGGGCACATGCGTGTGCATTCGCGCATGCATGCTTGCGCTTTGGGCACTCGGCACCAAAAAGGTTAACCATCACTGTTCTAGTCTAACCCCCTGCTCAGACAGGAAACCCTAAATCAGTGATGGTTAACCTTTTTGTGGTTGTGTGCTGAAAGCGTGCATGTGCGCCCATAATGCAATGCTTGCCTGTCTCCCAGCGCCCCCATGCATGCACATGCAACCTTCCCGCATGTGCCCTGCCCCCTGCGCATGCGTGCACAACCCCCTGCGCCAATCTCTTTCCACTTATGACTGTATGACTGTAACTTTGTTGCTGGTAATCCTTAAGATTTGTATGGATATATTGACCATCATTTGTGTTGTAAATGTTGTACCTTGATGAACGTATCTTTTCTTTTATATACACTGAGAGTGTATGCACCAAGACAAATTCCTTGTGTGTCCAATCACACTTGGCCAATAAAAAATTCTATTCTGTTCTGTTCTGTTCTGTTCTGTTCTGTTCTATTCTATCTCTACTCTTATTCCTTATTCTATTCTATTCTATTCTATTCTATCTCTACTCTTATTCCTTATTCTATTCTATTTTATTCTATTCTATTCTATTCTATTCTATCTCTACTCTTATTCCTTATTCTATTCTATTCTATTCTATTCTATTCTATTCTATCTCTACTCTTATTCCTTATTCTATTCTATTCTATTCTATTCTATTCTATTCTATTCTATTCTATTCTATTCTATCTCTACTCTTATTCCTTATTCTATTCTATTCTATTCTATTCTATTCTATTCTATTCTATTCTATTCTATTCTATTCTATTCTATTCTTTTTGTAGACTTTAGTTCAGCATTCAATACCATCATTCCAGACATTCTTCTAACTAAGCTAAACCAGCTACAGGTACCGGAACAGACTTGTAAGTGGATCACAAGCTTCCTAACAAACAGGAAGCAGCAGGTGAAGCTAAGCAAGATCACATCAAATACCTGTACAATTAGCACAGGGGCCCCCCAAGGCTGTGTGCTCTCCCCACTTCTCTTCTCTCTGTATACCAATGACTGCATCTCCAATGATCCATTTGTTAAGCTACTGAAGTTCGCAGATGACACAACAGTGATTGGTCTCATTCGAGACAATGACGAATCCGCATATAGACGAGAGGTCGAACGACTAGCCTTGTGGTGCAACCAAAACAATCTGGAACTGAACACACTCAAAACCGTAGAAATGGTGGTAGACTTTAGGAAAAACCCTTCCATACTTCCACCTCTCACAATACTTGACAACACAGTATCAACAGTAGAAACCTTCAAATTTCTGGGTTCTATCATATCGCAAGATCTCAAATGGACAGCTAACATCAAAACATCATTAAAAGGACAACAAAGAATGTTCTTTCTGCGCCAACTCAGTAAGCTCAAACTGCCCAAGGAGCTGCTGATCCAATTCTACAGAGGAATTATTGAGTCTGTCATTTGCACCTCTATAACTGTCTGGTTCGGTTCTGCAACCCAACAAGAAAAACACAGACTTCAGAGGATAATTAGTACTGCAGAAAAATAATTGCTACCAACTTGCCTTCCATTGAGGACCTGTATACTGCACGAATCAAGAAGAGGGCCGTGAAAATATTTGCAGATCCCTCGCATCCTGGACATAAACTGTTTCAACTCCTACCCTCAAAACGACGCTATAGAGCACTGCACACCAGAACAACTAGACACAAGAACAGTTTTTCCCGAAGGCCATCACTCTGCTAAACAAATAATTCCTCAACACTGTCAGACTATTTACTGAATCTGCACTACTATTAATCGTTTCATAGTTCCCATCACCAATCTCTTTCCACTTATGACTGTATGACTATAACTTGTTGCTGGCAATCCTTATGATTTATATTGATATATTGACCATCAATTGTGTTGTAAATGTTGTACCTTGATGAACGTATCTTTTCTTTTATGTACACTGAGAGCATATGCACCAAGACAAATTCCTTGTGTGTCCAATCACACTTGGCCAATAAAATTCTATTCTATTCTATTCTATTCTATCTCTTATTCCTTATTCTATTCTATTCTATTCTATTCTATTCTATTCTATCTCTACTCTTATTCCTTATTCTATTCTATTCTATTCTATTCTATTCTATTCTATTCTATTCTATTCTATTCTATCTCTACTCTTATTCCTTATTCTATTCTATTCTATTCTATTCTATTCTATTCTATTCTATTCTATCTCTTATTCCTTATTCTATTCTATTCTATTCTATTCTATTCTATTCTATTCTATTCTATTCTCCCCCTGCCCCCCATGCATCCGTGTGTGCCCCCATGTGTGTGCAACCCCCACGCATGTACACGTGACCCCTACATGTGCGTCCCGCCCCCCCACATGCACACACGTCTCCCGCATACTCCCCGCCCCTTGTGCATGCGCGGCAGAGACCCCAAAACCAACTGACTGGCAGGAGCCGTGCGTGCATGTGCGGTGGAGCTGAGCTGGGGCAACGGCTCACGTGCCTTGGTTCACCATCACGGTCTTATACCATGACTGTTATATGACTGGTTTTCACATTATGACCATAGTAGCATCCCCGTGACACGTGGTCAAAATCCAGATGTTTCGTACCTGACTCATATTTATGACCGTCGCAGTGTCCTGGGGTCATGTAGATCCCCTTCCGACAGGCAAAGTCAGTGGGGAAGCCAGATTTGTTTAACAACCGTGTTGCTAACTTAACAACGGCAGTGATTCATTGAACAACCATGGCAAGAAAGGCCGTAAAATGGGGCACAACTCCCTTCACAAATGTCTCACTTAAGCAACAGAAATTGTGGGCTTCATTGTGACCGTAAGTCGAAGACTATCTGTACACTGAATGAATGCAATACGGAGGGCGGGGGGGAGAATCCAAAACGTTCTCAAGAATTTAAACGTTTGTCTTTTTGAGTATCCAACACACCATTCCAATCACCCATTAATATATATGATTTATAATCCCAAAATACTATTCTTTTATGTAAAAACTTGAAAAAATTTTCTTGTTGTTGATTCGGAGCATAAACTCCTATTAATAATGTCTTCTTTCCCTCCAACAAAAGTTCAATAGCAATGTATCTTCCTTGCTTATCCACCTCAATTAATTTTGCTGATATATCCTTCTTTATATATATAACTAAACCATTTTTTTTTTCCAAAGAGGAGGCAACAAAATGTACTCCCAGTTTTGAATTTATCAAATATTTCTGGTCTAAAGATCTAATATGTGTTTCTTGTAAACAGGTAATGTCATTTTTAAATTGTTTCAAATAGTGAAATACTTTCCTTCTCTTCTGCGGTGAATTCAAACCATTAACATTCCAAGATAATAGTTTAATTGCCATTATCGGCCAAAGGAAACTTTTGGAACACTAGCCGCAGATCACATTTTGCTTTAGGCCTTGCTTATCTCACTGTTTCCGTTGTAATAGTTGCCAGTTGTTGTTGTGCCTTCATCTCTTGTTCCTTGCGTTTAGCAGCAGCTCTTGTCAGCCTTTGTTCTTTTGAGTCTGAACCCGTCGTAGGTATTTCCAACACTTGTAATAAATCTTCTTCCATCACAATCTGTTCTTATAACCCTTAATGTAGGGTCGGGTCTGCCCAGTTACCATTTTAGAACGGTGGGGAGGGAGAAAAGAGAGAGTAGGAGGTAGGAAAGAGGAGAAGAGGAAGGAAGAGGGGTAGAAGAGGGAGAAGGAAGGTGTAGGGTGGAGGGAGGAGAGGATGTAGATAAGAGAAGGAGAGGAAGGTCTGGAAAATAAAAGAAGGTAGAAGAAGGAAGAGTGTTAAAAAGGGGGGTGGTGACTGGGCAGGCCCGACTAATTGTATATAACTGTACATTGAATGAGTTGTTTGATATGATTGTAAAAATAAAACTTTTTTATGGAAGAAAAAAAAAGAATTTAAACATTTGTTTTTAAAGTAGACTTTTGGGAATCAAGATTCTCCCCCACCTCCCCATAACTCAGTTATTGAAATTCAGTTTCTGAAAATTGGGAACTGCTGCATGGAGTTTTAATTCTCACCTCTGCAGGCGCTGGGTGTAAAATTGCATCACAAGGAGCTGAAATGGCAGACCTGATTATTTGGAGATTACTCTGATTACTCCGTCGCTCCAGCCCTCTGTATCCCAACCTGGTGGCTGATGACTTCCATTTCTTTCCACTTGTATTGCTGCTGCCTGGGAATAACGGCAAACATCTGGAAGGCACCAAGTTGAAGAAAGAGGCAGGAGATTCCAAAGTCCTTGGCAGAGAAGGTGGGGTGGTGGTGTTTCCCCATCCATCTTCCTGATCCTTTTGAGGCATGGAATTCAGTACCCAGTAACAGAGTTGGAAGGGATCTTGAAGGTCATTTAGGCAAAAAAACCCAAAATGCACAGGTACCGTATATGTGGTACCTTGCTCAATAGTAGTAACTGTGAAAGGGATCTTGGAGTCCTAGTGGACAACCATTTAGATATGAGCCAGTAGTGTGCAGCAGCTGCCAAAAAAGCCAACGCAGTTCTGGGCTGCATAAACAGAGGGATAGAATCAAGATCACGTGAAGTGTTAATACCACTTTATAATGCCTTGGTAAGGCCACATTTGGAATATTGCATTCAGTTTTGGTCCCCACGATGTAAAAAAGATGTTGAGACTCTAGAAAGAGTGCAGAGAAGAGCAACAAAGATGATTAGGGGACTGGAGGATAAAACATATGAAGAACGGTTGCAGGAACTGGGTATGTCTAGTTTAATGAAAAGAAGGACTAGGGGAGACATGATAGCAGTCTTCCAATATCTCAGGGGCTGCCACAAAGAAGAGGGAGTCAAGCTATTCTCCAAAGCACCTGAGGGCAGAACAAGAAGCAATGAGTGGAAACTAATCAAGGAGAGAAGCAACTTAGAACTAAGGAGAAATTTCCTGACAGTTAGAACAATCAATAAGTGGAACAACTTGCCTGCAGAAGTTGTAAATGCTCCAACACTGGAAATTTTTAAGAAAATGTTGGATAGCCATTTGTCTGAAATGGTGTAGGGTTTCCTGCCTGGGCAGGGGGTTGGACTAGAAGACCTCCAAGGTCCCTTCCAACTCTGATATTATTATTATTATTATTATTATTATTATTATTATTGTTGTTGTTGTTGTTGTTGTTGTTGTTATTATTATTATTATTATTATTATTATCAAGGAGAGAAGCAACTTAGAACTAAGGAGAAATTTCCTGACAGTTAGAACAATCAATAAGTGGAACAACTTGCCTGCAGAAGTTGTAAATGCTCCAACACTGGAAATCTTTAAGAAAATGTTGGATAACCATTTGTCTGAAATGGTGTAGGGTTTCCTGCCTGGGCAGGGGGTTGGACTGGAAGACCTCCAAGGTCCCTTCCAACTCTGTTGTTATGTTATGTTATGTTACGTTATGTTACGTTATGTTTTGTTATGTCATCTAGTCCAACCCCCTGCTGATGCAGGAGACCTGTACCAAGGATTCGAACCACCGAACTGCCGACCTTTCTGATCGACAAGCTCAGTGTCTTAGCCACTGAGCCACCTAATCAGGCTGAGGCTCACTGCTTCTTAGGTTCATCCAACATGCGTCATACTATAGGTAAAGTTCTCAACTTACACCCATTCATTTAGTGATCATTTGACATTATAAAATAATTGCTACCAATCTGCCTTCCATTGAGGACCTGTATACTGCACAAATCAAGAAGAGGGCCGTGGAAATATTTGCAGATCCCTCGCATCCTGGACATAAACTGTTTCAACTCCTACCCTCAAAACGACGCTACAGAGCACTGCACTCCAGAACAACTAGACACAAGAACAGTTTTTTCCCGAAGGCCATCACTCTGCTAAACAAATAATTCCCTCAACACTGTCAGACTACTTACTGAATCTGCACTACTATTAATCGTTTCATAGTTCCCATCACCAATCTCTTTCCACTTATGACTGTATGACTATAACTTGTTGCTGGCAATCCTTATGATTTATATTGATATATTGACCATCAATTGTGTTGTAAATGTTGTACCTTGATGAACGTATCTTTTCTTTTATGTACACTGAGAGCATATGCACCAAGACAAATTCCTTGTGTGTCCAATCACACTTGGCCAATAAAAATTCTATTCTATTCTATTCTATTCTATTCTATTCTATTCTATTCTATTCTATTCTATTCTATTATAATGGCACTGAAAAAAATGTTTCACGACCAATCCCTGCACTTACAACCACTGCCCTATCCCCATGGTCATGTGATCAAAATCCAGGTGCTTGGAAAAACTGGCACGTATTTATGAAGGCTGCAGTTTCTGATGTCACATGATCACCTTTTTTGCAAATCTTCCCAGCTTGTTTTCGATAAGCAAAGTCAATGGGGGGAATCTGGATTTGTTCAACAGCCACATGATTCACTTAACAACTGCAATGATTTGCTTAGCAACCCGGGTCAAAAGAGCTCATAAAATTGGGAACAGCTCACTTAACAACTGCCTTGCTTAGCAACTCTGGCCCCGGTTATGGTTATAAGTTGAGGACTACTTACACACCTGAGCTTAAGAAAACACAGTTGGAAAAGTAGGGCAGTTCTTTTTTAAATCTATGATGGAAGATCTGAACCCAGGATTCCCCAGCTCACTTTCTTAGAGACGTGTCAATGCAGATAATCCTCAATTTACGACCATTGGTTTAACCACTCTTGAAAGTAAAAAAAGTGACTTCTGACCAGTCCTTGCATTTATGACAGCCACAGCATCCCGTGGTCATGTGATCAACATTCAATGCTGGCTTGGCAACCAGAATTTTTTTTTTTTTATGATAGTTGCAAAGTCCCCGGATCTCATGATCTCCATTTAGGATCTTCCCAGGAGACCCCTGACAAGCAAAGTCCGTGGGGGAAGCTGGATTTGCTTAACGACTCTAGCAAAATAGGTTGTAAAATTGGTTGCGCCTCACTTAATGATTGCATTGCTTAGCTATAGGAGTTCCGGTGCCAACTGTGGACCACCTGTAGGGAATTCCCCTTTGGAGGTTAATTGTGTGGGAGTCCCATAGCAAGCATTAATCCCCTTAGGACTGGTTTTATTCCACACTAAATCTTAGAACTGGCTTAGCAGAAGCCCCAGTGTTAAACTCTGGACCCAACTGAGCAAAATATCTATCACGAAACCCTAAAGTCAGCTAGGAAAACACTCGACCCAAGACCCAGGCACATTTGTTCACATCACAGGCCCCTCTTGAAGACTTCACATAAAAGCTTCCCATGATGACCTGGTTCCCATCACATGCCAAGACAAGTTCTGGATTCCCACAATATGCTGAATTGCAAACTACACAATCCTCCTCTTAGCTTCCTCTGGTGTATAATTCTTCCCACCCTCCTCCTCCTGCAATATGCAAAACTAATTTCTGGCTTTGGACCAGTCTGTCCCCAGAACACTAAAGGAAACATAGTTGAGTTTGGTGGTTTAAAGAAAAAGAAAAAAAAAAGAAATTTTTCGTGGCTGATGGATACGCAGCTATTCATTATAAGGCTGTTCCAGGCTCAGATAAAAAAAAAAAAAAACACCCATGCGTTCTGCCTTGTGCTTCTTAAGAGCAGCTTGACCTGCAGGCAATTAAACTCCAGGCCAGGTGGAACTAATTTCTGGCTTTGGACCAGTCGTGCAAAAGCTCCCTGCCAGCTGAGATGCCTGTTAAGGGCGGAAGAATAGGAGCCAGAAAGGGCATTGGCAGCTCAGGAGACTTTCGCCCGAAGAAATAGTTAAATTTTCTACCTGGTTTGGAAGGGAGGCTGGGGGCTTTATGGGGGAAGGGATTCTCTGCATGTCCTTGGATTTAGGTGGGGAAAGATATGATGGGGCAGCATAGAAAGGAAGAAGGGAGGGAGGGAGGAAGGAAGGAAGGAGTACCTTGTACGGAAGAGAGGGAGGGAGGAAAGGAGAAAGGAAGGATAGAAGAAAGAGGAAGAATTTAGTGGAGAAGGAAGGAAGGGAGGGAGGAAGGAAGGAAGGAAGGAAGGAAGACCTTGTAGGGAAGGAAGAGGGAGGAAAGGAGAAAGGAAGGATAGAAGAAAGAGGAAGAATTTAGTGGAGAAGGAAGGAAGGAAGGAAGACCTTGCAGGGAAGGGAGAGGGAGGAAAGGAGAAAGGAAGGATAGAAGAAAGAGGAAGAATTTAGTAGAGAAGGAAGGAAGGAAGGAAGGAAGGAAGGAAGGAAGGAAGGAAGGAAGGAGGGAAGGAAGGAAGGAAGGAAGGAGGGAAGGAAGGAAGACCTTGTAGGGAAGGAAGAGGGAGAAAAGGAGAAAGGAAGGATAGAAGAGGAAGAATTTAGTGGAGAAGGAAGAAAGGGAGGAAGGAAGGAAGGAAGGAAGGAAGGAAGGAAGACCTTGTAGGGAAGGAAGAGGGAAGAAAGGATAGAAGAAAGAGGAAGAATTTAGTGGAGAAGGAAGGAAGGGAGGGAGGGAGGGAGGGAGGAAGGAAGGACGGAAGGAAGGAAGGAAGGAAGGAAGGAAGGAAGGAAGGAAGGAAGATCTTGCAGGGAAGGAAGAGGGAGGAAAGGAGAAAGGAAGGATAGAAGAAAGAGGAAGAATTTAGTGGAGAAGGAAGGAAGGAAGGAAGGAAGGAAGGAAGGAAGGAAGGAAGGAAGGAGGAAGGAAGGAAAGAGGGAGGAAGTAAGGAAGGAGGAGGAAGGAAGGAAGGAGGAAGGAAGGAAGGAAGACCTTGCAGGGAAGGGAGAGGGAAGAAAGGAGGAAGGATAGAAGAGGAAGAATTTAGTGGAGAAGGAAGAAGGGAGGAAGGAAGGAAGGAAGGAAGGAAGGAAGGAAGACCTTGTAGGGAAGGAAGAGGAAGAAAGGATAGAAGAGGAAGAATTTAGTGGAAAAGGAAGGAAGGAAGGAAGGAAGGAAGGAAGGAAGGAAGGAAGGAAGGACGGAAGGAGGAAGGAAGGAAGGAGGAAGGAAGGAAGGAAGGAGGAAGGAAGGAAGGAAGACCTTGTAGGGAAGGAAGAGGGAGAAAAGGAGAAAGGAAGGATAGAAGAGGAAGAATTTAGTGGAGAAGGAAGAAAGGGAGGAAGGAAGGAAGGAAGGAAGGAAGGAAGGAAGGAAGACCTTGTAGGGAAGGAAGAGGGAAGAAAGGAAAGAAGAAAGAGGAAGAATTTAGTGGAAAAGGAAGGAAGGAAGGAAGGAAGGAAGGAAGGAAGGAAGGAAGGAAGGACGGAAGGACTACCTTGTAGGGAAAGGAGAGGGAGGAAAGGAGAAAGGAAGGATAGAAAAAAGAGGAAGAATTTAGTGGAGAAGGAAGGAAGGAAGGAAGGAAGGAAGGAAGGAGGGAAGGAAGGAAGGAAGACCTTGTAGGGAAGGGAGAGGGAAGAAAGGAGAAAGGAAGGATAGAAGAAAGAGGAAGAATTTAGTGGAGAAGGAAGAAAGGGAGGAAGGAAGGAAGGAAGGAAGGAAGGAAGACCTTGTAGGGAAGGAAGAGGGAAGAAAGGATAGAAGAAAGAGGAAGAATTTAGTGGAAAAGGAAGGAAGGAAGGAAGGAAGGAAGGAAGGAAGGACTACCTTGTAGGGAAGGGAGAGGGAAGAAAGGAGAAAGGAAGGATAGAAGAAAGAGGAAAAACAGAGGGTTTCTGTGGGGAAGGAGAAAGAAAGAAAAAAGGTGGGGAGAGAAAGAAAGAAAGAAAGAAAGAAAGAAAGAAAGAAAGAAAGAAAGAAAGAAAGAAAGAAAAGAAAAGAAAAGAAAAAAGCCTGCCACGTTGCCACTCGGCCTGAAGGAGGCAGCCTTTCGATGCGCAGAGCCGGGGGCAGAGTTGCGCCAGCGCTGCGCCCGCCCGGTGCCTGCTCGCCCTCTCTTTGTGTGAGGTCCTGGGAGAGGGTTGCCAGAGCCCAGCGCCAGCCTGGCTCGGCGCCTCCCACGGCGTCTGCTCTCCAGCCAGCCAGCCAGCTCGCTCCTCCGCTCGGCCGGCCTTTGTGTGGCTGACACGGAGGAGGACGGAGCGTCAGGGAGGAGGACTGGGGGGGAGGGGGGTGGACAGCCGCGGGGGGGGGGGTGTGGGGAGCCGGGGGGGGAAAGTCCGGTGATGCAAGAACAGACAAAAGAGCGCTGCAGGGCGAGAAGCCCCCCCCCCCACACTCTTCTTCACCCATCCCGGCTGATCCGATTCCGGGAAGCTCCCTCTTCCCTTTGCGCTGGGGACGGACGGACCCCCGAAACTCCGAAACTCCAGACACGAAACGGCCCTTCTTTTGCAATTCATGCTCTCTGCGCTGCCATCGCACTTTCTTAGCTTCTCTTCCTGCTTCTGCTGGATGCTCTGCTGGGTTTTACCGAAGATGCCTTGGCTTGGCTCTAGTGTAAACCAGGGGGGGGGGGTCTCCAACCTTGGCAACTTTAAGACTTGTGGGCTCCGACTCGCAAGAGTTTCTCAGCCGACTCTAACCTGTATAAAGGAAGAGGAAAATCCCACACCTTACGAACACTGATGATGTTCCCTAGTTGGGTAATGAAGCATCTACAAGCAAACAACCCAGCTCAGAGAGCACCAAGGACCCCCACGGGCATGGGTGTTGAGCAATCTTACCAAACTTTAGAGCAGAGGTCTCCAACCTTGGCAACTTTAAGACTTGTGGACTTCAACTCCCAGAGTTCCTCAGAGCTGGCTGAGGAACTCTGGGAGTTGAAGTCCACAAGTCTTAAAGTTGCCAAGGTTGGAGACCCCTGCTCTAGTCTAAAATCCCCCCACCCCAAAGCTCAATGATGCAAAATTAAATGTGTGGCTCTCCCAGCCTTAGGGGACACTTCCCCTCCCTGTGCAAAGGTGTCCCTTCCCCACCCCTCCCTTTTTAACGCAAGAGGCAGCAACTAAAACCTACCCTGTTTCTTGCCCCCTGGCCAAAAATGAGCGAAATTCCCGATGAAAATCTTTTAAAATCTGCTTGCTTTGGCAGATGCCGGGGGATAATACACAACCGGCAGGACCAAAACTAGGGCAGCCGATGAGAAACGGCACGGCACGGGTGGGCAGACTCAAAAGGACGGGTAGTCCTCGACTTAAGGGCCACAATCCGAGCCCGGCGTTGTGGTTGCTAAGTGAGAGTTATGTGAGGTTTGCCCCCTTTTTACGGCTTTTTCTCGTCGCAGTTGTTAAGTGAATCCAGTCTCCCCGTTGATGGGATGGGGCTTGTCAGGAGGTCGCAAATGGGGATCGATCGCAGGACGGTGGCGACCGTCATGAATATGAGCCAGTTGCCAAATGCCTGGATTCTGATCACGTGAGCATGGGGATGACACAACGGTCGCAAGTGTGAAAAACGGCCGTAAGTCACTTTTTTTCAGTGCTGTTGTAGCTTCGAATGGTCACTAAAAAAAAATATGGTTGACTAGCACCTTGGCTATTCCGTGAAGGATTTTAATGCTCTACGTGCTTGTGAGGACCTCACAACAACCCTGCAAGGAAGGCCATCATTAGCAGTGGCATAGGCTCTCCTGCTTGAGCAGGGGGCTGGACTAGAAGACCTCCAAGGTCCCTTCCAGCTCTATTCCGATTCTGAGATTCAGCGATTCCTGATAATCCTGATTCCTTTAACTCCCCTGGTTTGTTCCCCAAGGGACCACTTTTACCATGATAACATGCAAGTAGTCCTCAACTTAACGGCCATTTGTTTAGTGACCATTTGTTTGAAGTTGCAATGATGCTGGAAAAAAAGCGAGCCATGATTAGTCCTCAGCCTTATGACCATCTCAGCATCCTTGTAGAAACGTGATCACAATTTGTGGGCAGTGTCCCGAGTCATGTGATCACTTTCGTCTGCTTTGCTTGTCCAAAAAGGAGGGGTTGCAACCCCCATCATCCACAGTCAGGATGGGGTCCAGCCAAGAAGTCTGCTGTCGATGCAGGAAACTTGGCTACCACAGATCTCATAAACTTAATTTAAGGCAGTGGTTGGTTTTTTTTTTTAAACTTAGCAACTTTTAAGATGCGTGAACTTCAACGCCCAGAATTCATCTTAAAAGTTGCTAAGTTTAAAAAGTACTGATTTAAGACAAGGCTTACACGGTGACCTTGGTCTTTAGAGCCAATTCTCAAATTGCCCATTACTTAGACTTTACAGTTAACACAATCCAGATTTTTGTTTTCAAGCCTTGCCTGGAACAGCACAGGGTGGCAGTTTGTCACAAAAAGGCAGAAAGATGACAGGCGGTGTGTATCTCCTGGATGCCAAGCCCCCTTCCCTCCCGACCTGATAGGGGTGTTTGCCACCATCCCCGACTCAACCCGCAAAACCTGTTATCTCCAACACACACAGACAGCACAATACAAAGGGGCATGTTTACTGCACAGGAATAAGGTTGGGCCCTGCACAAGGCTACCGCTCCCTGCTTGGTTTGCAAAAAAACCTTTTGCAAATCTTTTGCAAACTACGACTGGTCATTTAAAAATAATAATAATAATAATAATCCATTGATCTAGCCGGCCAACTAGATGAGCATCTTCGAGCGGCAGACAATATTAAATAAAAACAATTCAAGTCTTAAATAAGCTAAAGTATTTACGGCCACAACTGAGCCCAAAATTTGTGAAGTCAAACATTTGTTAAGTGAATTTCGCCCCATTTTATGACCTTTCTTGCCACGGTTATTAAGTGGATCACCACCGTTAACTTAATAACACGGTCGTTACGTGAATCCGGCTTCCCCCATTGACTTGGCTTGCCAGGAGGTCACAAAAGGGGATCCCACGACCCTGGGACACTGCAACCATCATATATACAAGTCGGTTGTCAAGCATCCAAATTTAAATCCCTCGGGATGCTGCAATGGTCATAAGTGTGAAAAAGAGGCATAGGTCACTTTCTTCAGTGATGTTGTAACTTTGAATGATCACTAAATGAGCTGTTACCAGAACGACCTATACAATGATGTCCAAACATTGCAGGTGTGGTGAGATCGTTGTGCAAACCACATTGGTGGCACATTTGTGCAAAAGCAGTGTGGCCTACATCAGAGGTTTCCAACCTTGGCAACTTTTAAGACTTGTGGATTTCAACTCCCAGAGTTCCTCAGCCAGCTTAGCTGGCTGAGGAACTCTAGGAGTTGAAGTCCACAAGTCTTAAAGTTGCCAAGGTTGGAGACTCCTGGTCTAGTACTTGAGGGGGACTTATTCTCCAAGGCAAGACAAGGAGTAGCAAGTAGAAAATCATCAAAGAATGATCCAACCAAGAATTAAGGAGAAAATTCCTGACAGGACAATTAGCCAGTGAAATGGCTTGCCTTCAGAAGTTGTGGCTGCTCCAACACTGGAAATTTTTAAAAAGAGATTGGACAGCCATTTGTCCAGAATGAATAGGGGGTTGAACTAAAAGACCTCCAGTTTGTCTTCCAACCATTATTCTATGTTCTATGATTAGAATTATAAGCTTAGGTATTAAGTAACTTTATATTTTTATTTGTTTAATTTATTTATTGCATTTATAGCCTATATATTTGTATTTCTGAAGGAGTCCAAAATGGTATATATCTATATCTATATATCTTTCTCCTTATAAAATAACTTGTGGGACAGGTTAGGCTGAGAGTGATCAAAGGCTGAGCATTGGGTTTATGGCTAAGTGCAGTGCTGGGTTGCTACCGGTTTGCCCCGGATCGGGGCGAACCGGTAGCAGCGGCGGTGGGATCAGAACCAATCCAAACTCTTTCCATCCCTAACTTGATTCAAAAACATTTCCATGGCTAGCGGTGGCTCCATTTCTAGTCGTTCTTCCAGATCCCGATTGGTTTTGCAGATGTATAAATGCAGTCTGGGTTTCATTCTTCCTCCCCTGAATGCGCGCACACACATTCTCACAAATCATCACTGATCAGCAGATGAGCAACAGCCAAGGGAGGAGTTGGGGAGGAGGAGGAGGAAGAGATTCAACAGCTTTGGAAGAAGTTGGCCAGACAAAGCAAGCCGCATTTTGCAGCCACAGGGAGAGAAACCTGACAGGTCGGGACAGGTTTCCAAACAAACTGCATAGCCAGCAAGAATGTTTCTCTGCTGACGGGAGATCCCACCTGGGCGAACTCCAAAAAGAGAGAGAGAGAGAGAGAGAGAGAGAGAGAGAGGAAATGCTATTAAAGAAAAACAGAATCTCATCCAGGAATAACAAAAGTTGCAAGGGACTTTGGAGGTCTTCTAGTCCAGCGGTCACCAACTGGTGGTCTGCGAGAAAATTTTGGTGGTCCGCAGAAAAATTATTTGCATTTTTTATATTGCACTAAATTAGGGGTCCTCAAAACTATGGCCCCTGGACCGGATATGTGCAATGAACGTTTGTGTTGCTGTAGAGAGTCTCCCTTTTCGGAGTCTTTTTGTGAGGGTCAGAGTGGGCCAGAAATTCTGACTTGGGGTCTGCTTCAGCTTCCTGATGTGGGGCTTTGGGTGAAGGCTGGAGGGAAGAGCTGCTGGTGGCAAAGAGCCAGAGAGCCTCGTTCCAGTGGGACAGCATCATGGCCTGGAACTGGCTGACCATCTCAGCCTGCTGAGCCTTCAGGCGCCGGTACCTGGCCTTGCATTCCCGCAGATCTTCCCTGTGCTTGGAAAGCCTATGCTCCTAGTCCTCAGTGAGGTGCTTCTGCTGAGCCTCCTTCTCGGTCAGATCCAATTTGAACTGAGCTGTTTTGCCAACTCTTTCTCCTGGTGGCTGCTTAGCTCCAAAAACTGCTTCCTGTTGGGGCCCTAAGGAGCCCGGGTAGGCAGGCGATGAGTGGCTGGGAGGGGAGGGGTGAGTAGAGCCTGTAAGGTGCCCCTGGAACTGAGTGACATTGAGTTGACCACGCCCACCCAGTCACATGACTACCTAGCCATGCCCACCCAGCCAGTCATTAGGTAGTTTGTATTAGTGGTCCGCAGGATTTAAAATTATGAATTTAGTAGTCCCTGAGGACCACTAAATGGTCCTCATTTAGTGGTCATCCACCAACCAATGGTTGGTGACCCCTGTTCTAGTCCAACCCCCTGCTCAGGCTATGCCCAATTCCTGCAACCGTTCTTCATATGTTTTAGCCTCCAATCCCCTAATCGTCTTTGTCGCTCTTCTCTGCCCTCTGCACTATTTGGGGCAGGCTCTTCCAGTGAATATATGAAATTCAGTCTTTTTATTGGTTTTTTCCCCCCCTAGTTGTTCCCTCCTGTCCTAAGAAGTCCATCTCCTGAAATGTTAACCCACATTTTAATCTTTTTTTGTGCTATGGATCCTTTTGAGCAGTGGTGGGATTCAACCGGTTCTCTCCGGATCGCGCGAACCACTAGCTGCGACTGTGGGAGGCTCCGCCTATCCGCCCAGACATAATGCGCAACTACTGTGCATGCGCAGAAGGCCATGCGCACGCACAGAGGTGGCACGCGCACTCACATTTGCAAACCGGTAAGTGAATTCCATCTCTGCTTTTTTGAGTCTGGTGAAAGATTTCCAGACCTTCTCAGAAAAATATATCGAAATGACTATAATAATCTAGCTTTGCTGGCTGAGGGACTCTGGGAGTTGAAGTCCACAACTCTTAAAGGGACCAAGGTTGGAGACCCCTGATCTACACAGATACTGTACTACAAAGGAAGCCAATTCCGCTGAAAGGCAGTTCTCAAAATATATTTTTTTTTAAAAAAAGACCAGTCTAATAACTTTACTGACTTTATTGATGTGAATCAACCTTTCTGGAATCTAGAGACCTTCAATTACTAAGTACATTCATTCTTGAATTAAAAGTTTGATTTCAGTTGAAGGCTAACAAACTTATTTCCCACAAGAAGTTGACGGACTCCTGAAATCGCAAACCAACATATCCTGCAGCATTTTTATCGACTTATTTATTCAGCTCCTGCTGTATCGCTGCCCATCTCAATCGATGACTCTGGGCTGCTTACAATTCTCCCCCCCCCCAAAAGAGAAGAGTTAAAAACATAAAAAAATCATTTTATTGATCTGTGGGGTGCTTGGTGCTCTCTGAGCTCGGTGGTTTTCTTGCAGATGTTTCGTTACCCAAATTAGGTAACAGCATCAGTGGTGGCGATAGATTTGTATCCCGCCTTTATTATTCTTAGAAATAACACAAGATGGCGAACATATCTAACACACCTCCTATTTTCCACACAACAACAGCCCTGCCAAGAGTTATTAAATTTATTAAAAGAGTTGAGCTGAGAGAGGAGGATGGCACAAGGTCACCCAGGGGCTTTCATGTCTAAGGAGGAACTGGAATGTACTGTCTCCTGGTGATTGGCTGAAAGTCACCCAGCTGGCTTTCATGTCTAAGGCAGGACTAGAACTCACCATCTCCTGGTGATTGGCCGAAAGTCACTGAGACAACTTCCATGTCTAAGGCAGGACTAGAACTCACCTTCTCCTGCTGATTGGCTCAAAGTCACCCAGTTGGCTTTCATGCCTAAGGCAGGACTAGAACTCACCTTCTCCTGGTGATTGGCTGAAAGTCACCCAGCTGGCTTTCATGCCTAAGGCAGGACTAGAACTCACCTTCTCCTGGTGATTGGCTGAAAGTCACCCAGCTGGCTTTCATGCCTAAGGCAGGACTAGAACTCACCTTCTCCTGGTGATTGGCTGAAAGTCACCCAGCTGGCTTTCATGCCTAAGGCAGGACTAGAACTCACCTTCTCCTGGTGATTGGCTCAAAGTCACCCAGCTGGCTTCCATGTCTAAGGCTGGACTAGAACTCACCTTCTCCTGGTGATTGGCTGAAAGTCACCCAGCTGGCTTTCATGCCTAAGGCAGGACTAGAACTCACCTTCTCCTGGTGATTGGCTGATGTGCGCACATTGGCTGATGTGCGCATGCGCCAAGATGGCGCGGTGACGATCTTCGCGGTGCGGTCCGCGGCTTTTCCAGGGGGTCTGGGACCGAGAGGGGGGTCTTCTTTAGCCCTCCGGTCCCAGACCCTTCCGGCGGAACATCAGAGGAGGCGTTTGAGCTGAGGCCCGCCGAGCCGCGAGCCTCGGAACAGCTGATAGGCTCGGCGGTAGGCTCGGCGGTTTTCCTCAGCGTCTCCTCGGGGCGGTGGTTGTTTGGCGGTGGGCCCGGCGGCTTGGCGGCTCCCCTGGTGGCGCCTCTGACGTTTCTTGGTGGCGGCTCTGCCCGGACTCGGCGGCTCTGCTCTGGCGACTCTGCCCTGGCGCCTGTTATGGCGGTTTAGCCCCGGCGTTCTTTGCTACGGCCTGCCTGGGCCTGCGGGAAGATCGGCGGCCCAGTGACGGCCCAATGGCGGCTCTGCGGTCCTGCGGTAGCCCTTCGGTAGCTCAGTGGCCCCCTCGGCGGCCCGGCAGCTCCCTCGGCGTCTCCCCACCTTCCTGGGGGTGGTGGCCGTGGCCGTGGCGGGCGCTGCGGGCCTTTGGGTCTGGTGGCGGTGGCGGCGGCGGCGGCGGCCCCCCCCCAGGGGCTAGGGGCTTTTTTTTTCCAACGGTGCTGGATGGGACTTGGCCGGACTTCTCTCCCTTGGAGCCTGGCGTTTTCCTCGGCTTATCCTTCGGACTTCTGTTGGGGCCTTGCTGGGCCTCTGGCTGGGGTGATGGCCACGGCGGTCGCGCTTGGCTTCCGGGTATCGGCGGCGATGGCGGCGGCGGCGGATGGCCCCCCCACCCCCAGGGACTGAGGGTTTTCGATCAAGGCCGGAGAACGGTTTTTCCATCAATGCCAGAGAGGAGGAGAGACGAGAAGATCGTCCGCTGAGTGGTAGTGGCGGAGGGTCAAATGTTGCCATCTGGAGGGTTTCGCCCCTCGGAGGAGGACTCGGAGGTGTGGCTGGCCCTTTTTTAGACCCTCGGCAGCTCGGCCTAGGACTGTTCAAGATCAGGCCTGGAGCAAGCCTGGAGCAACTGGGTATGGAGTCCCTGACATCAAGGCCCATATTGACTTTAACACCAATTGACTGACTTGGCGGAGAATGGCTAGCCATCTGTACCTGGGGCGAGTGGGACCGTTTGGGTTAGAGGGCAGAATAACGGCCCCATGGAGCCCGGGAAGTCCACGGCTCATATCACCAGCCAGAGAGCCTAACCTTGCTATAATAACCGCGCTACAATAACATCTTGACATTTTGACCGGCCTGGATGGACTGCTGACCGTTTTGTACTTTATTTATTCATGCGAAGATTTTCAACCGCGGACCTTCTTGCCCTGCGAGACTCCCCTCTCTCGCAGGTCTGGCCCTCCACATTATCGAGGGCACATCTTGAGGACGGGTTTTGGAACCCCGAGAGATGGCATGCGAAATCTAGGAGGCTTAGGGGATTTTTAATGAACTCTTTTAGTCGTTTTTTATTGGGGGATTTTAAGGGGAATTTTAAGGGGAGGGATAGGGTGGGTGATGTGGGTAGCCTGTTGGGGGGGAAACCAGCTCCAGCGCATGCTCGTGGCGACTATCAAATAGGTTCGGAGGTTATGGGGGGGGAGTGTGTTCCTTTGTGTGAGGGTGAGTCCATCTGCACGGTAAGTGGGAGGGGCAGATATGGCGGAAGGGGGGGATTGCATCGGTTTAGGGGGTCACGCGTTCGATGTATACAGGCGATCGCGTGGCCCGATCCCCTGACTTCTCCTGCCTCGGATGGTCAAGACCCTCAGAGCCTGGGCCTTCGCCTGATGTTATGCAACGCACGGTCCGTGGCCAATAAGGCCCCCTAATACATGATCTGATTCAGGGGTGCCACGGATATTATAGGCGCACGGAGCCCTGGTTGGGCACTGAAGGGGGCGTGCCCCTGGTTGAGATGTGCCCACCGGGTTTCCGTGCATTCCATCAGCCGAGGGCCCAGGGTAGGGGTGGGGGGGTGGCGGTTGTTATTAAAGAGAGTCTAGAGCCGAAGGAGGCCACTGTACCTCAGATTGCCGGGTGTCAATCCCTTCTTGTGAGATGGGGTCATAGATGTCAGATGGGCTTGCTGGTCGCGTACCTGGCTCCTTGCTGCGTGACAGCCGCCCTGCCCGAGCTTCTGGAGGTGCTTGCCGGGGTGGCAGTGGAGACCCCCAGACTTTTAGTCATGGGGGACTTTAACTTGCCATCTGCTGGCTCGTCATCGACAGTAGCTCGGGAGTTCATGGCCTCCATGACGGCCCTGGACCTGACTCAAGTAGTGGATGGCCCTACTCACATCGGGGGAGGCACACTGGACCTGATTTTCATCTCTGGTCAGTGGTTGAAGGATCTGGACTTGAGAGATATAGTCACAGAACCTTTGTCATGGTCAGATCACATTCTCCTTCGCCTGGACTTTCTGACCGCTACCCAACACCGCAGGGAGACGGAACCACTACGTTGGTACCGTCCCAGGCGCCTGATGGACCCAGAGAGGTTTCGGACGGAGCTTGGGCCATTCCCTGAGGATCTGGCTCACGGCACGGCAGAGGAACTAGCCGCAGCCTGGGAACAGGCTGCGGCTGGGGCTTTAGACCGTGTGGGGCCTCTGCGGCCTCTGACCCGCGCAGATCCCAACCGCCCTTGGTTCTCCGAGGAGCTGAGGGGGATGAAACGCCGGAGAAGACGCCTAGAGAGTTCTTGGAGGTCCAGCCGCTCAGAGGTTGATCGGACACTAGTTAGATCCTATACTAGGACCTCCCTAGTGGCACTGAGGGAAGCGAGGCGTTGCTACCCCCCCCCCCCCATTGCGCCGGCAGATAACCGCCCAGCTGCCCTGTTTCGGGTGACCCCCCCCCTCCTTCACCAGGGGGAGCGGGATGACCCGTTGCAGGGACGTGCTGAGGAGTTTAACGGTTATCTATACGATAAAATCGTTCAGCTTCGAGACGGTCTGGACCAAAATTGTGGCGATTCGGACGGGCGCCTGAGGCGGTCTTGGTGATATTGTCTGGGATGAGTTTGACCCTGTGGCTCCGAGGACATGGACAGGTTGCTGGGTAGATTGAATGCCACCACGTGTTTATTGGACCCGTGCCTCCTGGCTGGTGCTGGCCACTCAGGAGGTGACACGAGGCTGGCTCCAGGGATTACGAGTGCTTCCTTGTTGGAGGGAGTCTTTCCGGCCGCCTTGAAAGAGGCGGTGGTGAGGCCCCTCCTCAAGAAGCCTTCCCTGGACCCGGCTGTTTTGGGTAATTATCGTCCGGTCTCCAACCTTCGCTTCGCGGCGAAGGTTGTAGAGAGTATGGTGGCATATCAGTTTCCCCAGCACCTGGAGGAAACTGTCTATCTAGACCCGTTCCAGTCCGGCTTCCGGCCCGGTTACAGCACTGAGACGGCTTTGGTCGCGTTGGTGGATGATCTCTGGAGGGCCAGGGATAGGGGTTGTTCCTCTGCCCTGGTCCTATTAGACCTCTCAGCGGCTTTCGATACCATCGACCATGGTATCCTGCTGCGCCGGTTGGAGGGATTGGGAGTGGGAGGCACCGTGTATCGGTGGTTCTCCTCCTATCTCTCTGACCGGTCGCAGACGGTGTTGACGGGGGGGCAGAGGTCGACCCCGCGGCGCCTCACTTGTGGGGTGCCGCAGGGGTCGATTCTCTCGCCCCTTCTGTTCAACATCTATATGAAGCCGCTGGGTGAGATCATCAGTGGCTTCGGTGTGAGGTACCAGCTGTACGCGGATGACACCCAGCTGTACTTTTCCACACCGGGCCACCCCAATGAAGCTATCGAAGTGCTGTCCCGGTGCTTGGAAGCCGTACGGGTCTGGATGGGGAGAAACAGGCTCAAGCTCAATCCCTCCAAGACGGAGTGGCTGTGGATGCCGGCATCCCGGTACAGCCAGCTGAGTCCACGGCTGACTGTTGGGAGCGAGTCATTGGCCCCGATGGAGAGGGTGCGCAACTTGGGCGTTCTCCTGGATGAACGGCTGTCTTTTGAGGACCACCTGACGGCCGTCTCCAGGAGAGCTTTCCACCAGGTTCGCCTGGTGCGCCAGTTGCGCCCCTTTCTAGACCGGGATGCCTTGTGCACAGTCACTCACGCCCTTGTGACGTCTCGTCTGGATTACTGCAATGCTCTCTACATGGGGCTCCCCTTGAGGGGCATCCGGAGGCTGCAGTTAGTCCAGAATGCAGCTGCGCGGGTGATAGAGGGAGCCCCACGTGGCTCCCGTGTGACACCTATCCTGCGCAGACTGCACTGGCTACCTGTGGCCTTCCGGGTGCGCTTCAAGGTGTTGGTGAACGTCTTCAAAGCGCTCCATGGCATAGGGCCGGGCTATTTACGGGACCGCCTGCTGCTACCGAATACCTCTCACCGACCCGTGCGCTCTCACAGAGAGGGACTCCTCAGGGTGCCGTCGGCGCGACAGTGTCGTCTGGCGGCGCCCAGGGGAAGGGCCTTCTCTGTGGGGGCTCCCGCCCTCTGGAACGAACTCCCCCCAGGACTCCGTCAACTTCCGGACCTCCGAACCTTTCGTCGCGAGCTCAAAACTCACTTATTTATCTGCGCTGGACTGGGTTAGTTTTAAATTTATGGGTTTTTAATGGGTTTTTATTCTAAATTTTTAATTTTGGCCAATTTAATAAGTTTTTTAAATTGTATTTTAATTGTATTCATATTGTATCATGATGTATTTTTACTTGGCTGTAAACCGCCCTGAGTCCTTCGGGAGAAGGGCGGTATAAAAATTTAAATAATAATAATAATAATAATAAAAGTCACCCAGCTGGCTTTCATGCAAAAGGCAGGACTAGAACTCACGGTCTCCCGTTTTTTTAGCCAGGTGTCTTTATCACCAGACCAAACTGGTTAGTTTTATAACAATAAAAACATCCTAAGTGTTAGGACACAGCAGCTGACGTAGTTATACTAATTAACCATCGTTCTACCATGGCCTTAACCTGATAACACCAAGACACAATAATCCCGCAGCATGGACACAGCGCGTGATAACAAGCTCTGTTTTTCATTAACCAGGTTTGAGCGTCTCGCCTTGAGCTAGCCTGAATCCTCGCCCCAGCGGTAGCGGGGCTTGAACTAGAGTTCCCTGCTTGCAAAACTTTGTGCTTGGCCCTGGATTGTGCAGCCCTTCCCTCGCACCCGGCAAGGGACATATCATTTCCATATTTGCAAAGGAAGGGAGGTGCTTTTCCCCAGCGGTTACCGCTGGGGTGGAGGGTGCCTCATCAAGGCGTCAGTTGTGCAAGTCAGTTGTGTTTGCATTCCAGCTATGCAGGCCTGGGGTGGAAACTGTGCTCAACTTTTGAGCTGGCACTGCCTGGGCTCAGCTGTCAGAAACAAAGTCAGAAGCGGGTCACCTTGATGCGCAAAGCGACATCACGAGGCTCTCGCAGTGCTGATTGGTGGAACTGACTGATTGACAGCAGTCCTGATTGGTCCCAAACCTTTATATTTACTTGGTTGATCTTGTTTGATATCTCACTTAACTTTCCATTTCCAAGGTCTTAACTTAATGCCGTGTTTCTCAACCTTGGCCACTTTTAAGATGTGCGGACTTCAACTCCCAGAATTCCCTGGCACAGCACAGCTGACTGGGGAATTCTGGGAGTTGAAGTCCGCACACCTTAAAAGTGGCCAAGGTTGAGAAACGCTATTCTAGTGGACTTGACTTGTCCAATTTGATCGTTTTAATTCCTTGAATAGAAAAATAAATAAATGAGGATGCTGGCCTGCTACGAACTAAGACATTTCAAGCACAATTCCCTGTTAGGGGCGTCATGTCAAATCCAGAGAGATTCGCCTTGTGGTGCAACCAAAACAATCTGGAACTGAACACACTCAAAACCGTAGAAATGGTGGTAGACTTTAGGAAAAACCCTTCCATACTTCCACCTCTCACAATACTTGACAACACAGTATCAACAGTAGAAACCTTCAAATTTCTGGGTTCTATCATATCGCAAGATCTCAAATGGACAGCTAACATCAAAAACATCATTAAAAAAGGACAACAAAGAATGTTCTTTCTGCGCCAACTTAGTAAGCTCAAACTGCCCAAGGAGCTGCTGATCCAATTCTACAGAGGAATTATTGAGTCTGTCATTTGCACCTCTATAACTGTCTGGTTCGGTTCTGCAACCCAACAAGAAAAACACAGACTTCAGAGGATAATTAGAACTGCAGAAAAAATAATTGCTACCAACTTGCCTTCCATTGAGGACCTGTATACTGCACGAATCAAGAAGAGGGCCGTGAAAATATTTGCAGATCCCTCGCATCCTGGACATAAACTCTTTCAACTCCTACCCTCAAAACGACGCTATAGAGCACTGCACACCAGAACAACTAGACACAAGAACAGTTTTTTCCCCGAAGGCCATCACTCTGCTAAACAAATAATTCCCTCAACACTGTCAGACTATTTACTGAATCTGCACTACTATTAATCGTTTCATAGTTCCCATCACCAATCTCTTTCCACTTATGACTGTATGACTATAACTTGTTGCTGGCAATCCTTATGATTTATATTGATATATTGATCATTAATTGTGTTGTAAATGTTGTACCTTGATGAACGTATCTTTTCTTTTATGTACACTGAGAGCATATGCACCAAGACAAATTCCTTGTGTGTCCAATCACACTTGGCCAGTTAAAAAAAAAATTCTATTCTATTCTATTCTGGAGAAATGTAATCAATGGATACTACAATCCAGGATGACCTTTGGGAAGTTGGCAGATCAACCGTCCAAAGACACAAAGATAAGTTCAGCATAGCAGGGATAAATTTCCCTTCCAGTCAATGGGTGGATTTGTGATTGAGGTTGCCAGTTACAGCAGCTATTTTGGGAGTGTGCCCATTCTGGTTCTCAAAAATCCAGTTCTTGCTGGATACAGGCAGGTCTCAACTTACAACAATTCATGTAGCGACAGTTTCAAGTTACAACAGCATTGAAAAAAAGCTAAAGAAAAACGAGAGTTGGAGGTCTTCTAGTCCAACCCTTTGCTGAAGCAGGAAACCATATATCCGTTTTGCACAACAGGCTGTACAATCCCGTCTTAAAAAACTTCCATCGTTGGCCAACCCACAACTTCTGAAGGCAAAAACGTTCCACTGATTTAATTGCTCTCACTCTCAGGAAATTCCTCCTTAGTTTTAAATCTCTCCATGTTAACTTTACATTCAACTTCCGCTTTGTCCTCCAGTGCTTCAGAGAATAATAGAATAGAATAGAATAGAATTTTATTGGCCAAGTGTGATTGGACACACAAGGAATTTGTCTTGGTGCATAACAACAACAAGAACAACCAGAACAGAACAACAAGAGTTGGAAGGGACCTTGGAGGTCGTCTAGACCACCCCCATGTTCAAAGCAGGAGACCTTATACCAGGAGTGTAAAAACTGGACTTCTTCGAGGGCCGGATCAGCATTGTACTTCTCCTCTGCAGACTGGGCGGAGGGCGGGGGGGGGACACGACAGATGCCTCCTGCAGCAGCCTGCCAGCCGAAATGGGGCACGGGGGGGAGGCATGCACGCCCCCCCCCCGTGGCCTTTGCCTGGGTGGCCTCCTGCAGCACCCTACCGGCCAAAATGGGGATGGGGGGGCCCACGGCAAAGTACTGCAGGAGGCTGTCCAGGCCAAGAATGTGCCGTGGAGGCGGGGAGCGTTTCAGCCAGGAGAGTGCTGCAGGAGGCCATCCAGGGTGAAAACGGGGCATGGGGCAGTCACCCGCATCCCCTGCACCCGATTTTAGCTGCCAGATGCACCGTGGAGGTGGTCCTTTGCTATTTCCAGGCCAGATTTAAGCCCCTTGAGTTGGACACCGGCTGCCCTCTACCATTCCGAACGAATGGCTGTCCAATCTCTTCTTAAAACCCCCCCAGTGTTGTAGCATCCACAACTTCTGGGGGCAAGTTGTCCCACTGACTGATTGTCCTCACTGTTAGGAAGTTTCTCCTTAATTCCAGTGTTGGAAGAAATATCCACCTGGGTTCAATTCCAAGTGGGGACAAAGACACTGGAAACGTGGAGGCTGCTTGGAAAGATGGTTTAATGGTGGCCAGGATCACATGGCTTGAGATCCTGAACAGAAAAAGGATGAGATCCTGTGCACTCCCTGGCTTTATGCTTTTTCTGAGCTTTGAACTTTCTGGGGCACAGGAAGAGTATCCTGATTGGTTGTCAAACTCCCAGGTGGTCTAGGGGTCTTAGCTAACGTTGTAGGTTGTCTCTCAAGCTTGCTTGAGCCTTGCCATGTGGTGAGTTTCTGTTGCTAGATGAGTCCTATTGTGTTGCAAATGATGGTCCATTGACAAAGGTGGGGGGATTGAGTGAGCTTGGCTGAAGCCTTAATTGCCCATTGACAAAGGTAGGGAGAATGAGTTTCTACCTTTGACCCATTGACACAGGTGGGGGGAAATGAGTGAGCTTGGCTGAGGCTTTAATGGCCCATTGACACAGGTGGGGGGAGATCAGGAAGCTGCTTTGTCTTTAAAACATGTTTCTCCATTTCTCATCCAGGGAAATATATTCTGCCTTTTTAAATATTTTCTAAAATATTTTATTCTTCTAGGAGGGGGGTGGTTGCTAACTTCCTACACCAGGTTGCTTCTCTTCTTGATTTAGTTTCCATGCATTGCTTCTTGTCCTGCCTTCAGGTGCTTTGGAGAATAAATTTGACCCCCTCTTCTTTGTGGCAGCCCCTAGCCAAGGAGACACATGTCTTCCTCTCTAAAAGTCCCCCTCTCAGCATCTCCACTCCTTTTTAGGTTGAGCAAAGGGTGAAGGACCATCAAAGCAAAAAGAAAACATCTTTCAAAGCCCCCCCACTGCAAATACATCTGTCCAGCTGGCCCAAATCTGATGCAGCCTAGCTTTTCCTTTCCTTTTTTTTTTTCTTTCTTCCTTCCCCTTCTTCTTTTTTTCTGGCCTGGAGACACTCCGTGACTCATAAGCCCAAAGAGGAAGCACCGAACGAGAAAGCGGGAAACCAGGCCAAAGCCGCAGCTGCTGGAAGTGCGGGGCCCTTACGTCAGGCCTTGCATCCCACCCGGGATGTGGCCTCCAGTTGGTCTCCATGGAAACGGTTACACACACACACACACACAAAAAACGGCACACACATCAGCCAACTGGGGTGGGGTGGGGGAAAGAGGAGAGGAAGGGGGAGGAAATTCCCAAAATGATCCATTTTAGGCTGCATTTTTCCGTAAGCGTGCTCACGTGCGCCAAGCGGGCAGGAAGGATGCCAACATGAGGTGAGCCGGAGGGGAACGGAGGGCGAGCTGTAATTTTTTATTTTATTTTATTTTTTTTAAGCATCCTGGAGCGGGGAAGAAGGCAGCCTGATTGACCGGAGTCTTGATTTGCAAAATTCTTGGCACTTTGCAAGAGATTTCAGGGTTGCTTTGCAATTCAGCCACGGCGGCTGCTCGGCTCCGGCTAAACAACATGATTTATTTTTTTATTTTTTTTTGGCAGAGAATTTGCTTGCTGGACTGCAGGTGCTGAAGAAGGGGGTGGGAGTTGGGTGGGGGAAATGAAGGTTAACGAGGAGGCAAAAGGAAGAAATAAAACAAAATCAGAGTAGTAAAGTTATTAATAAAATTACTCCCGATGGGAATTGAATAGAGGTGCTTGAAGTAAAGCCTGAGCAGCTGCTCGGCTGTTATGTAAAATCTTTTTACAATTTATTTATTTATTTATTTATTTATTTTTATTTACATTTATATCCCGCCCTTCTCCGGAGACTCAGGGCGGCTTACAGTGTATAAGGCAATAGTCTCATTCTATTTGTATATTTACAAAGTCAACTTATTGCCCCCCCCCCAACAATCTGGGTCCTCATTTTACCTACCTTATAAAGGATGGAAGGCTGAGTCAACCTTGGGCCGGGCTTGAACCTGCAGTAATTGCAGGCTGCTGTGTTCTAATAACAGGCTTCTTACAGCCTGAGCCACACCGCGGCCCTACAATACAGATCATCCTCAATTTGCAACCTCAACTGAGTCCAAATTTCGGCTGCCGAGACATTCGTTAAGTGAGTTTTGCCCCATTTTATGATCTTTTGTTCAGTGAATCATTGCAGTTAAGTGAATAATGTCATTGTTAAGTGAATCTGGTTTCCCTACTGACCTTGCTGGTCACAAAAGGGGATTACATGACCCTGGGGCACTGCAATCGTCATAAATATGAGTCAGCTGCCAAGTGTCTGAATTTTGATCACGTGACCATGGGGATGCTGCAATGGTCCTAAATGTGAAAAATGGCCAAAAGTCACTTTTTTCCAGTGTCGTCGTAACTTTGAATGGTCACTAAATGAACAGTTGTAAGTCAAGGTCTACCTGAATTGTATTTAATATATTGGTAGTCTTTGACCACAACTGGGACCTGAATTTCCATTGTTAAGCAAGACTGTTAAGTGAGTCGCACCCAGATTTACGGCCTCTTCCCTCCAGTGAATCACTGCAGTTGCTAAGTGAATCATATACGGTAGTCATTAAGTGAATCCAGCTTTCCCCATTGACTTTGCTTGGTGGAAACTGTCGTGTCCCACTCCTCCGCTGACGGCCGGGTCAGGGAAATCCGAATCAGGCGTGCCTCTGCAGCTGTGCCAAAGTCCTAGCAAAGTCCTCAAGGCAGGCAGGAGACCAGAAAGTGACTTCAGCAAGATATGTTTAGACTTTGCCTGACTCAGAGAATGCCAGAAAGCAGATCCTTTATATAGGCCATGGGGTGTGGCTCCATGACTCAGCACTTATCCAGGCCTGCCCCTCCCTTCCTTCTGTTGACGCCGCTTATCAATTCTCCTGAAGCGAGGGTCACTCCAGTCGGCAGCTGTTGGTAATAAACCTCCCTCAGGCTCACATGCTGTGTGGGAGGGGGAGGGGGAGGGGTCTAGTTGCTCCGTTTGCCTGGGCATGGAGCCAGGGCTGGGGCCGGGAGGTGCCCCCTCCTCCGCAGCCTGTCTGGGCATGGAGCCAGGGCTGGGGCCGGGAGGTGCCCCCTCCTCCTCAGCCTGTCTGGGCATGGAGCCAGGGCTGGGGCCGGGAGGCATACTAAGACATTCCTCAGCGTTCGGTAGCAGATAAGAAGACCCCGGCTGCGGTGAGAGCGGGCAAGACACAACAGAAACTGACAGAGAAGTCACAAATGGTGATAATGCGGCCCTGCAACCATTGTAAATACCTGCTAGTTCTCAAGCGCCTGAATTTTGATCACATGACCATGGGAATTCTGCAATAGTCATAGGTACGAGGATGAGTTGTAAGTCACTTTTATCAGGAACCTTGTAATTCTGAATGGTTGCTAGTATTCAGTGCTCCTTGCCTCTCATAAGCTACAAGAAAAAAAGCTCTTTTCTGAGAAAGATGTACTCTTTCTATGCTCAGAGGGACAGTGTCCTTTGTTCCACCGAAGTGAAATACTCAGGGGAAGAGCCTTCTCTGTGGAATGAATTACCTCTGGGACTACGCCTACTCCCCGACCTCCGGACCTTTAAGCGCGAGCTCAAGACCTTCTTGTTTCACCGAGCAGGGCTGGCCTAAGGGCAATTTTAATGGGCGGTTTTATTGTTGGCTTGGTTTTATAGTTTTACTTGTTATTTTAATATTTTGGCCTATGGAATCAGATTTTTAATTGAAATATTGTGTTTTAATTTTTGTATATGTTTATTTATTTTATTTTATTTTATCAAATTTTTATACCGCCCTATCTCCCGAAGGACTCAGGGCGGTTCACAGCCAGATAAAAATACAGAAATCATACACAATAAAAACTAATTAAAAAACTTATTTAAATAGGCCAGAATTAAAATTATAGTTAAAATGATAAAACCCCATTATCTAAAAATTAATAATTAACCCCGGGTAAAATTAAGTAAAACTTTTAGTCCAGTCCCGCTTGGATAAATAAATGCGTTTTCAGCTCACGGCGAAAAGTCCGAAGATCAGGCACTTGGCGTAAACCAGGGGGAAGTTCATTCCAAAGCGTAGGAGCTCCCACAGAGAAGGCCCTACCCCTGGGGGCCGCCAGCCGACATTGTTTGGCGGACGGCACCCTGAGAAGAGTGTTTTAACTTGGCTGTAAACTGCCCTGAGTCTTCGAAGAAGGGCAGTATAGAAATGCAAATAATAAATAAATAAATAAATTCTAGAGAACAACTCAAACATGAGTTCTTACTTGAGGTGCAAATGACTCAGTTCAAATTATCACATTTGAGACACGTTATATGAAGACCTGCTTTTTCGAGAGGCAACTGGACTTTCTGGGTTTTCTTTGAAGGTGTTTTGCTTCTCACTTGAGAAGCTGAAGAAGCTTCTTGGATGAGAAGCGAAACGTCTTCAAAGAGAAAAACAGAAAGTCCAGTTGCCTCTGGAAAAAGCACTTTTGGGGCAACCGTGACCCGGATGACTGAGGATCTCCATGGACATTATTTGAAGACCCAGCTCCCTTGAGAGTCCAGGACATTGGTGGAAGGAAAGTGAAATGACACCAAGCATGGGTGATGATGGATTCATAACTTCAGTGATGGATGGAAGACTTGATCTACCAGATCGGGGACAAATGGTTCTGAGGAAAGTTTGTTTTGGTAGTCACTAACTGTTGACCTCTCTTGATCACCCATCATCAATCAGCATTAAAACCAAGCTCTCTGAAGAAGTCCTTGAAGTTGGGAAAGAGTAAAAGAAGAGAAGCAGAAGATGACCAGCAGTAAACGTGATTCTCAAATACAATGGTGATGGGTATACCACTGAAAAACTTTAAGAACCAAATTGGAGACAGAATAACGGAGCTGAAAGGAACCTTGGAGGTCTTCTAGTCCAGGGGTCTCCAACCTTGGTCCCTTTAAGACTTGTGGACTTCAACTCCCAGAGTTCTGGGGGTTCAGGACTCTGGGAGTTGAAGTCCACAAGTCTTAAAGGGACCAAGGTTGGAGACCCCTGTTCTAGTCCAACCCCCCGCACAAGCATACCATTTCAGACAAACAGCTGTCCAATCTCTTCTTAAAAACCTCCAGTGTTGGAGCATTCACAACTTCTGGAGGCAAATCGTTCCACTGGTTAATTGTTCTCAGTATTAGGAAGTTTCTCCTTAATTCTAAGTTGCTTCTCTTCTTGATTAGTTTCTATCCATTGCTTCTTGTTCTGCCTTCAGGTGCTTTGGAGAATAGTTTGACCCCGTCTTCTTTGTGTCAACCCTTGAGATATTGGAACACTGCTATCAGGTCACCCCTAGTCCTTCTTTTCATTGGACTAGACATACCCATTTCCTGCAACTGTTCTATGTATGTTTTAGCCTCCGGTCCCCTAATCATCTTTTTTGCTCTTCTCTGCACTCTTTCTAGAGTCTCAACATCTTCTCAATCCATGCGGTTGCTAAGTGTGGACACCAACTTGACCGCATATAATCAATCCAGCTTCTTCAAGGAAAGTTGAGCATTGTCGAAGTGCTGTCCCGGTGTCTGGAAGCCGTACGGGTCTGGATGGGGAGAAACAGACTCAAGCTCAATCCCTCCAAGACAGAGTGGCTGTGGATGCCGGCACCCCGGCACAGTCAGCTGCAGCTGCAGCTGGCTGTGAGGGGCGAGTTATTGGCCCCAACGGAGAGGGTGCGCAACTTGGGTGTCCTCTTGGATGGGCGACTGTTGTTTGACGATCATTTGGCGGCCGTCTCCAAGAGGGCCTTCCACCAAGTACGCTTGGTGCACCAGTTGCGCCCCTTTCTTGACCGGGATGCCTTATGCACAGTCACTCATGCGCTTGTCACTTCCCGCTTGGACTATTGCAATGCTCTCTACATGGGGCTGCCCTTGAAGTGCACCCGGAGGCTGCAATTAGTCCAGAATGCAGCTGCGCGGGTAATAGTGGGAGCAACTCGTTGCTCCCATGTAACACCACTCCTGCGCAGTTTGCACTGGCTTCCTGTGGTCTTTCGGGTGCGCTTCAAGATTCTGGTTACCACCTTTAAAGCGCTCCATGGCTTAGGGCCTGGGTACTTACGGGACCGCCTGCTGTTACCTTATGCCTCCCACCGACCCGTACGCTCACACAGAGAGGGTCTTCTCCGGGTGCTGTCCGCCAGACAATGTCGGCTGGCGGCCCCCAGGGGAAGGGCCTTCTCTGTTGGAGCTCCTACGCTTTGGAATGAACTTCCCCTGGTACGTCAAGTGCCTGATCTTCGGACTTTTCGCCGTGAGCTGAAAACGCACCTATTTATTCAAGCGGGACTGGATTGAAATTTTATTGGGGTTATTTATATTTTAAGATTTTAAATTGTTTTAATTATTTCGGCCACATTATAATATGTTTTTTTTAATTTCTTTTAATGTTTATATAGTATTTTTACTTGGCTGTACACCGCCCTGAGTCCTTCGGGAGAAGGGCGGTATAAAAATCGAAATAAATAAAATAAAATAAATAAAATAAATAAATCTGGATCTTAGTGTACTGATGATGTTACCTAGATTGGGTAATGAAACGTCTGCAAGAAAATGACCAAGCTCAGAGAGCAACAAGGACTCAATAATAATAATAATAATAATAATAATAATAATAATAATAATAATAATAATAATAATAATAACAACAACAACAACAACAACAACAACAACAACAACAACCACCCCAACAACAACAACAACAACAGAGTTGGAAGGGACCTTGGAGGCCTTCTGGTCCAACCCCCTGCCCAGGCAGGAAACCCTACACCATCTCAGACAGATGGTTATCCAACTTTTTCTTAAAAATAATTCAACCCTGAGCTACAATTATTCTCCTCTTATCGGTGAGCTTAGTCCACCGTTGAAAATGAAGATTCTTCCACCCCAAAGATTGACACATAAGGAGCCCAAGCCAAGATTACATTCATTCGAGTAGAATGCAACCCAAAAAAACCATGCAAGAAGCCGGCTCACACCGCAAACCAAGAAAGGTTTTCATTTTGGTAAACCAAGATCGTTCTGTTCTTAGGTAAATTCTGTACGTAAGTCACCAGTTTGTTCCTAAATCCTTTTTTCGTTTGCCCAATCTAGCACCCACCCCCCCGCCCACTATGACTGGAAATACCATACGTGGATCTTGGGTGTGTCCGAAGGAGGTTTTTAAATCAGCAGAACGCAAACCGCCATCCTGTGACTTTCCTTGCAAGACTTGGGGGGAAGTGGGGGGGAAGGCCCCTTTGGGAAGGGTGACTGACTCACTCCCAAAGGAACTTTCTGTAGAAAACGCAGCGTCAGGGAACTTTCTGTCCAAAACGTGACACATCTTTTAAGTGGCTCAATCTCATCGGCTACACTCCGTTGGCAAGTGCAGGATTCGGGCACAAAATGTTTTAAAACCACTTGACCTTTAAGTGCGGGCACGTTTTTTTTCCCTGCGGGGGGGGGGGGAAATGAGATTTAGCTGAGCCAGCCTACTGGAGAATGACGAAGTCTGAGATGTTAAATGAACCGCGGAGCCGAACCAACCCTTCTGCACAACTGGATCACATTTTTTATTTTATTTATTTTTGTCACACAGTATATATAAGCATAAGTAGAATAGAATAGAATAGAATAGAATTTTTTATTGGCCAAGTGTGATTGGACACACAAGGAATTTGTCTTGGTGCATATGCTCTCAGCGTACATAAAAGAAAAGATACGTTCATCAAGGTACAAGTATGTAATAACTATACAATATATAAGCATATATATGAATATGTAATAACTATATTAATTGGATATAACAAAAGGAAACAATAGGACAGGAATGGTAGGCACGCTTGTGCTCTTATGCACGCCCCTTATAGTCCTCTTAGGAATGGGGTGAGGTCAATAGTAGACAGTTTTTGGTTGAAGCTTTGGGGATTTTGGGAGGAGACCACAGAGTCAGGTACTGTATTCCAAGTATTAACAACTCTGTTACTGAAGTCATATTTTCTGGAATCAAAATTGGAGCGGTTAACATTAAGCTTAAATCTATTGTGTGCTCGTGTATTGTTGCAATTGAAGCTGAAGTAGTCTTCGACAGGAAGGCCATTGTAATAAGATGATTTTATGAGTTAAACTCAGATCATGTCGAAAGGCGGCGTAGTTCTACATCCTGGCGTTGTCCTCCCTCAATTTTTTTCCTCGGGTCTGCTCCTCCCCACTTCAGCCGCACATGGTTTCCGCAGTTAGAAGCTGCCGCTCAAACAAACCCATCAGTCATAACTTCCAGGCAGCTGGGCCAGAAATAAAAGGAGGATGTTACTTAAGAATTTTTGGTGCATGGGTTTGTGTGTGTGTGTGTGTGTGTGTGTGTGTGTGTGTGTGTGTGTGTTTCAAAGCAGGGGAAGTAGCCCTTGCCATACTTCAACCTTGTACACATCAGATCGGCTGCTTCGAATTAGGAAGCTGAATCAAGCTTTGTCCCTGATTCAGCATTTGTTCTTAAGTCCTAACCCTTCCAGTTGAGTGTGTATGTGTGTCTTCCTGTCCACCCTCCCTAATGTTCTAGTAAGCGTACGTACCTTCAAGAAAAGGGAAACACCCGCGTTTTCTCTGCCACCTCAAACAGCACAAACATATTGTCATATCCTGGCTCTGTTTACGCAAGCCATTTAACCTGGTCATGTTTTCCCACCCGTATCCATCTGCTGATCACTGTCCAGCAGCCGTTGTTTTGGGTGAACTGGCCCTTATTAGGTGGCAGGGCCAGTTGGAACATCGGTTGGGCTGCTGGAACAATGATTCAGGTTTTCCTGAAGGATAAAATCACTTAGATTGGCTGGAACCTGAGCTGACTCGGGGGAATAGACTAAAATGCTTAGGGCATGGTCTGGGTGGTGCCTCTGCCAGCAAAAACAGAGCTTGGGAGGACGAGCTGGCCACACCCACCCTAGCCATGTCCGTTAGCCCAAGGTCAAACTCAACCCTGATGTGGCCCTCAATATAATCAAGTTTGATACCCCCGACCTAGACCAAGGGTCCCCATGCCCCGGTCCGTGGCATGCCAGAAACCGGTCCGCATGAACAAGCAAAGCCCCATCCACAGGATGCAGACAGCATGTGAAACAACGCCCCCTCTGGTCCACCGTAAAACCTTTTTCCGTGGAACCAGTCCCTGGTACCTAAAGGGTTGGGGGATAGTGATCTAGACTCGCTTCAGTTGTATTTCTAGCTGGGTTCTAGCATTGGGGACAGCCTGGGTAGTGCTTCAAAGGAGCCAGAACGGTGGTGGTACATCCATGCTTGTCTGTCTGTCTGTCTTTCTTTCTTTCTTTCTTTCTTTCTTTCTTTCTTTCTTTCTTTCTTTCTTTCTTTCTCTTTCTTTCTTTCTTTCTTTCTTTCTTTCTTTCTGTCTGTCTTTCTTTCTTTCTTATTTTATTTTACACAATCTGACAACGTATAACATATAAATATTTCCTATTTCTAAACAGCGTTTCTTAGTGGCCTTCTCTTGCTTTTATACCTTCCCCCCATATCACATTTGTTATTTTATTTTTTTTCTTATCCCTTTTTCTTTATTTACATTAAACGATCTAATATTAATAGCTTTACTTTTCTAGATTCTTATATATTTACATATTATACATTCCTAATAGATTCTGTACATTCTAATTTCTCCCCTTTATTTTTTTCTTTTATTTCTAGATTCATGCTTGTGTTTCTTGATCTCTTTGTGACTTTTGAAATCGTTAACCATGGTTATCCTTCTGAGATGGCTTTGTAGATTGGGGACACCATTTTAGGGTGATTCAGTTGGTGGTAGGTTTCAAAATTTTTACTACCGGTTCTGTGAGTGTGGCTTGGTGGGCGTGGCATGGCTTGGAGCAGTGGTAGTCAACCTGGTCCCTACTGCCCACTAGTGGGCGTTCCAGCTTTCATGGTGGGCGGTAGGGGTTTTTTCCGATACTGAAGCACTTTCCTTTTTTTTAAATTTAATTGACTTTTAAAAAAAAATTCATAGCATTATTTAAAAACATTTTCATTAGATTTTCATAAAATGCCCCACGACAATTTAAATTTCTGAAAATATACTATTTGTATCGCCTGCCCATAAGTTTAATTCATGTTACATAAGTGAAACTAAATGGCGCTATAGTGCGACCGCAAACAAAAGAGCCTCGTCCCAGAATAGCTCGCGCATCTCCCCTACCACCACCCAGCTGTAACAGACAAGCAGAGCTGGTAGCCAGCGCCCCCCCACAAACCCAATCCACGATGCGCGAGAGGCATGCGCAGACGATGATACACGGCGCATTACTGTGGAACCGGTGGGCGGTTAGAAAATTTTACTACTAACAGAGATACAAAAGTGGGCGGTAGGTATAAAAAGGTTGACTACCCCTGGCTTGGAGAGAGTGGCTTGATGGGCTAGGCAGGGGAAGGATATGTAAAATCTACATTCCCTCCCCCTCCAGGGGAAAGTTACTGCAAAATCCCCATTCCCTCCCCATCAGCTGGGATTTGGGAGGCAGAGAATAGATGGGGGCGGGGCCAGGCAGCATTTTTACTACGGGTTCTCCAAACCACTCAAAATTTCCACTCCCAGTTCTCCAGAACTGGTCAGAACCTGCTGAAACCCACCTCTGTGGTGGGGGGTGGGGAAGAGATTATTCCCTAAACTCCTTATTTGTGGGATGCTACAGGGTCCCACTCTTCAGTTCCCTCCTTTTTAACATCTAAACGAAACTCCCGAATGAGGTAATCTGGCTCATCATATCTATCGTATCTTCCAACTGTGGGCTGCCCGAGTGAGACTATCCAGTTCCTGTCTCAGTGTCAGGAAACTGTATAAGTTTGAATGGGGAGGAGGAACCATTTCCTGCTGGCTGGGAAATTCTGGGAGTTGAAATCCATTTGTCTTAAAAATTCCTCAGCTTGAGAAACACTGGATTAACGTCCATGGTGGTGGTGGGCGGACTAGCCTGGGGTCTCCCCATGCCTAGCTATCCCCTTCTTCAATCTCGCATCCTGACCTAGGAGAAAAAGATTGGATAGAATTTGCCTGGAACTGTTGTAATGTCCTCTCACATTTATTTAATGTTTTCAGTTGATCAGTACTTTCTCTAGAACAGGGGTTCCCAACCCCCAGTTTGGGAATCGACATCTGTTGTGATCCAGGCCCAAGTAGGTAGTAGGAAACTCAGTCCTAGACTCAGTCCTCAGTCTAGACCGGGATGCCCTATGCACGGTCACTCACGCTCTCGTGACATCTCGTCTGGATTACTGCAATGCTCTCTACAGAGGAGCACCCGGAGGCTCCAGTTAGTTCAGAATGCGGCTGTGCGGGTGATAGAGGGAGCCCCTCGTGGCTCCCATGTTACACCTCTCCTGCGCAGACTGCACTGGCTACCTGTGGCCGTCCGGGTGCGCTTCAAGGTTCTGGTAACTATTTTCAAAGCGCTCCATGGCATAGGTCCGGGTTACTTATGGGACCGTCTGCTGCCACCAAATGCCTCTCACCGACCCGTACGCTCTCACAGAGAGGGACTCCTCAGGGTGCTGTCGGCCAGGCAGTGCCGACTGGCGACACCCAGGGGAAGGGCCTTCTCTGTGGGGGCTCCCACCCTCTGGAACGAACTTCCCCCAGGACTCCGCCAACTTCCTGACCTTCGAACCTTTCGCCGCGAGCTTAAGACACACCTATTTATCTGCGCAGGACTGGACTAGAATTTTAAATTTTGAATTTGGTTTTAATGGGGTTTTATTATTTGTATTGCTATTTTTAAATATTCGGCCTTATGTAATAAGTTTTTTAATTGATGTTTTATTTTGTATTTATATGTATTTTTATTTGGCTGTAAACCGCCCTGAGTCCCTAGGGAGATAGGGCGGTATAAAAATGCGAAAAATAAAATTAATTAAATAAATAAATAAAAGTCCGTGAAAAAACAAACAAACTTTATTCGAACAGCTGAAAATTACTTCATTCCCAGCGTCGGTTCAACTCAAATTAAAGCAAGTTCCTCCCAACACAAATTTCTCAGTCCTATCGCAAACCTTGGTCCAATTAGGCAAACTGCCAAAGGCCTTTCTTGGCAAACGTTCAGAAGTCACAGAAATAAAAAGAAGACGAAGCTACCAACGTTGTTTTCCGGCAAAGCTCTAATGCCGTTGCTGGTCTGTTTTAAGCTTTATGGGAGGGGCCAATCATCTCTTGGCCCTACTCATGAGTCGTCCTCTCTGCTTGAGCTGCTCTTGCCTTCTGGCAGCTCTTCTCATGCGTGCATTAGGAACAGGCTCCTCCTGTTCCTCTGCCTCATTACTATCAGTCTCTGGAGGCTTTGGAGTCCGCACCTCACTCCCCGATGGCCCTGGCCTCACCTCAGCCTCATCAGTTGTCAGCTCCGCAGGTTGCTAGCAGACCACAACAGCACTAGGCCATGGCATGCCAGAAACCACGCCATGCAAACAAATAAAGCCCCATCGGCGGGATGCAGACAGCATGTGAAATGCTCCCTCCGATTTGCGGAAAAATCTCTCTCCATGGAACCCGTCCCTGGAGCCCAAAAGGTTGGGGGGGGGGCTGGTTTAGAAACTTTGGGCTTTGGGCAACCTAACCCTCTAACACGGGAGTGAAATCCTCCATGGTTTGCCACCGGTTCACTCCCCGCGCATGCATGGTGCAGGCCAAACACACGCTGCGTGCGGAAAAGGGTAAGTAGAACAGCGAGGGGGGGGGAACAGCTTGATCCGCGTGATTTAGATTCGCTAGAAAGCAGGATTTCCTGATTTCTAGTGGATCGAAATTGTGCGGCACAGCTGATCATCGGAAATACCATTTTGGAGAAACTGGTAGCTTTTTAATTACCGGTTAGCCTGAACCGGTAGCTTTTATTACTATTGGTTTGCCCAAACTGGTGCGAACACAGGGATTTCAAACTCAAGGCCCGGGGACTGGATCTGGCCTGCAGGGTCCTTAGATCTGGAACGTGAGACCACCCTAGAAACAGTGGAGGACCGGCTCGCGGTGTTGTGGTCTGCCAGCAGCCTGCGGACCTGGCAGCAGAGTTGGACAGTGAGGAGGCTGGGGAGGACAATGGGCCAGTCCTGGAGTCAGGGGAAGGCCCGGACAAGGGCTCTGCGTCAGAGGCAGAGATGGTGCCAGGGCCATCTGGGAGCGATGCATGGACTCCAGAGCCTCCAGAGGCGGACAGCAGAGAGGCAGAGGAACAGGAGGAGCCTGTTCCTAGTACACGCATGCGAAGAGTTACCAGACGGCAAGAGCAGCTAAAGCAAAAAGGACGACTCGGGAGTAAGGCCAGGAGATGATTGGCCCCTCCCATAAGGCTTAAAAGAGCAACAACATTGGGTTCTTTACAGAAAAGCAATGTTGGTTCCAGTGCTTCTTATCAGTGTCTCTTGAACTTTGTGGGGTTTTTTGCCAAGAAAAGCCTTTGGCAGGTTGCCAAAGACATGGAAGGTTGGTGATAAGGCCGAAGAATTTGTTTTGGACTAAAGCTGAGAAAGAATTAATTCTCAGCTGTTTTAATAAACTAAGTTTGTTCAGGACTGAATTGTGTTTGGTAATCACTACTTGGGCCTCGGTCACAACACGCGGTGCCTCTGCCAGTGAAAAGGGAACTGTCTGCTAGCGAAAACGGAACTCAGGGCAGCCCTCCCAAGTTCTGTTTTTGCTGGCAGAGGAGTGCAGGAGGATGTCGCGGCCCAAAACAGAGCCTCAATGGGTGACATCGAGCTGGCCATACCCGCCCCCCCCCCGGGCCCCCGGAGGTCAAACACAACCCTAACGCAGCCCTCAATGAAATCGAGTTTGACACTCCTCCTCTAACAACACAGGTAGTCCTCAACTTACAACCATTCATTTAGTGGCTGTTCGAAGTTACGACAGCACTGAAAAAAGTGGCTTATGATCGTTTTTCACACGTACAATATCCCCATGGTCAAAATGATCAAAATTCAGGCGCTTGGCAACTGGCATGTATTTATGACAGTTCCACTATCCCGGGATCATGTGATCAGCACTTGTAACCTATTCTGTTTACTTCCGACAAGCAAAGTGAATCGGGGAATTGAATGTTGAATATTGAATATTTTAATTTGTATACCGCCCTTCTCCCGAAGGACTCAGGGCGGTGAACAGGCAGATAAAATACAGATACACACAATAGTTAAAAACATCCCTTAAAAAACTAATTCAAATTTGCCCAAATGTTAAAATAACACACTCCCCCATAAAATTACAAAACTTTAAAAACCCATCAAATCCAATTAAAATTCAGAGATAAAAATCAAGCGAGTCCAGCCATGCGAAATAAATAAGTTTTAAGTTCGCGGCGAAAGGTCCTAAGGTCAGGTAATTGTCGAAGTCCGAGGGGAAGTTCGTTCCACAGGGTCGGAGCCCCCACAGAGAAGGCCCTCCTGGGGCCCGCCAGTCGACACTGTTTGGCTGACGGCACCCTGAGGAGTCCCTCTCTGTGGGAGCGCACCGGACGATGGGAGATAGAGGCCGGCAGTAGACGGTCCCGTAGATAGCCCGGTCCTAAGCCATGGAGCGCTTTAAAGGTGGTAACCAATACCTTGAAGTGCACCCGGAAAACAACAGGTAGCCAGTGCAGTCTGCGCAGGATAGGTGTTATATGGGAGCTCCGAACCACTCCCTCAATAACCCGCGCAGCCGCGTTCTGAACTAGCTGAAGTCTCCGGGTGCTCTTCAAGGGGAGCCCCATGTAGAGAGCATTGCAGTAGTGCAGTAGCCTTAATGACGGCACAATTCGCTTAACGATTGTGGCAAAAAGTCATAAAATGGGGCAAAACTCATTTAACAAACGTTTCACTTAGCAAATAGAAACTTTCGACTCGATTGCGATCGTTAAGTCGAGGACTACCTGTAAAAGAAACAAAGACATAACTGATACACAGGTAATCCCCGACATACAACCACTATTGTCTCCAAAATTTCCATTGCTAAGCAAGATAGTTGTTAAGTGAATTTTGTCCTGTTTTTGCCACCGTTGTTAAGTGAATCACTGCAGTTGTTAAGTTAGTGACCTGATTGTTAAAGTGAATCTGGTTTCCCCATTGGTTTTGCTTGTCAGAGTGTCACAAAAGGGGATCACATGACCTCGGGACACTCCAACATATAGAATAGAATAGAATAGAATAGAATAGAATAGAATTTTATTGGCCAAGTGTGATTGGACACACAAGGAATTTGTCTTGGTGCATATGCTCTCAGTGTACATAAAAGAAAAGATACGTTCATCAAGGTACAACATTTACAACACAATTGATGGTCAATATATCAATATAAATCATAAGGATTGCCAGCAACAAAGTTACAGTCATACAGTCATAAGTGGAAAGAGATTGGTGATGGGAACTATGAAACGATTAATAGTAGTGCAGATTCAGTAAATAGTCTGACAGTGTTGAGGGAATTATTTGTTTAGCAGAGTGATGGCCTTCGGGAAAAAACTGTTCTTGTGTCTAGTTGTTCTGGTGTGCAGTGCTCTATAGCATCATTTTGAGGGTAGGAGTTGAAACAGTTTATGTCCAGGATGTGAGGGATCTGTAAATATTTTCACGGCCCTCTTCTTGATTCGTGCAGTACACAGGTCCTCAATGGAAGGCAGGTTGGTAGCAATTATTTTTTCTGCAGTTCTAATGATCCTCTGAAGTCTGTGTTTTTCTTGTTGGGTTGCAGAACCGAACCAGACAGTTATAGAGGTGCAAATGACAGACTCAATAATATGAATTAGTTGCTAAGCATCTGAATTTTGATCACATGACCACAGGGGTTCTGCAATCGTCTTAAGTATGAAAAACTGTCGTAAGTCATTTTTTTCCGCACCGTTCTAACTTCAAATAGTCACTAAGTGAACACTTGTAAGTCGAGGACTACCTGTACTGAACTCTACTGAACTCTTAACTCTACCGCAGTCTCTACAATGTCTTAAAAAGGAAATAAAAGTAATAAAACCTTTCAGATTAGGCTTTAAAACAAGGAAGTACTCTAGACTGGGTTAAATTACTTCTCATCGCTATTATTTTGGGCATATTCAGATTTTAATACTTCCCTTTGCTTAAGGGGAAATATTATGGGGATGTATAATTCAGTTCCCGAAAAGCCTTAGATTACAAATGGCCACATAGTGTCCACCCAACAATGTTACGCAAGATCACTTACAAATTGGAACTATATTTCTCCAACACTGTTACCCTGGGTGAAATTTAATTTGGTTATTTATTCTGCTTGCCCTTAGTGTGTTAGGTGATCTTCAGTTGATGGTTCAGTTAGATTAGCAATCCAGAAAATTTGCTATCCAGAAAAGAGTTGTTAATCCAGTCTTGTGTAGCTTCTTCTCTGGTAATATTGTACTGGTAACAAGAGAATACAAAACATTTGCTAAACCAATTCATGAATATAGCTCATCTGTCTGGAACCCACACTGTATATCAGACATTAATGCAATTGAGAGAGTTCAGAGATATTTCACGAGAAGAGTCCTCCACTCCTCCGCTCGCAACAGAATACCTTATGCCACCAGACTTGAAATTTTGGGCTTAGATAATTTAGAACTACGCCGCCTTCGGTCCGATCTAAGCGTAGTACAAAACATTATCCACTACAATGTCCTACCTGTCAATGACTACTTCAGCTTCAACCACAACAATACAAGAGCACCCAATAGATACAAACTTAAGGTAAACCGCACCAAACTTAATTGCAGAAAATACGACTTCAGCAACAGAATGGTCAATGCCTGGAATGCACTACCTGACTCTGTGGTTTCATCCCCAAACCCCCAAAATTTTAACCTTAGACTGTCTACTGTTGAACTCACCCCATTCCTAAGAGGTCTGTAAGGGGCGTGCATAAGAGCACCAGCGTGCCTACCGTCCCTGTCCTAATGTTCCCCTTTTATTCATATCCATTTTAAGTAAATAACCATATTTATATCTATATCTGTTATCTAATCTGCATACAGACAGGAGGTTGAACAACTAGCCTACTGGTGCGACCGGAACAATCTGGAACTAAACACACTCAAAACTGTAGAAATGGTGGTAGACTTTAGGAGAAACCCTTCCATACTTCCACCTCTTACAGTACTAGACAACACAGTATCAACAGTAGAGACCTCCAAATTTCTAGGTTGTACCATATCGCAAGATCTAAAATGGACACCCAACATCAAAAATGTCATCAAAAAAGCACAACAAAGAATGTTCTTTTCTGGGCCAACTCAGAAAACTCAAACTGCCCAAGCAGCTGCTGATCCAGTTCTACAGAGGAATTATTGAGTCTGTCATCAGCACCTCCATAACTGTCTGGTTTGGTTCTGCAACCCAACAAGACAGACACAGACTTCAGAGGATCATTAGAACTGCAGAAAAAACAATGGCTACCAACCTGCCTTCCATTGAGGACCTGTATACTGCAGGAGTCAAAAAGAGGGCTGTGAACATATTTACAGACCCCTCACATCCTGGACATAAATTTGTTTCAACTCCTACCCTCAAAATGACGCTATAGAGCACTGCACACCAGAACAACTAGACAACAGGTTTTTTCCCCGAACGACATCACTCTGCTAAACAAATAATTCCCTCAATACTGTCAAACTATTTACTAAATCTGCACTATTAATCATCTCATCCTTCCCATCACCCATCACCTTCCACTTATGACTGTATGACTGTAACTTTGTTGCTTGTATCCTTACGATTTATATTGATATTGTTTCCTGATTGCTTATTTGTATCCTATAACTATCATTAAATGTTGTACCTTATGATTCTTGATGAACATATCTTTTCTTTTATGTACACTGAGAGCATGTGCACCAAGACAAATTCCTTGTGTGTCCAATCACACTTGGCCAATAAAAAATTCTATTCTATTCTATTCTATTCTATTCTATTCTATTCTATTCTATTCTATTCTATTCTATTCTATTCTATTCTATTCTATTCAGTGCTTGACAAAATAAATAAATAATTAAAAAAAAGATGGGCAAGGCCAGACAAACATTAAAAAAAATGAATTTGTTTTGAAACTATTTCCTTGTATTTTCTCTTTCTATGGAGCAACTCTCTAGATCAGTATTTTTCAAACTTGGCAACTTTTAAGATGCGTGGTCTTCAACTCCCAGAATTCCCCCAGCCATAAAGTGGTCAAGTTTGAAAATCACTGTTATAGACCAGGGGTCTGCAAACTTGGCTCTTTTAAGACTTGTGGACTTCAACTCCCAGAGTTCCTCAGCCAGCTTTGGGAGTTGAAGTCCACAAGTCTTAAAAGAGCCAAGTTTGCAGACCCCTGGTCTAGACCAAATATGAACAAACCCAGACTGGCCTCTGTAGCCCTTCGAAACCTCTTTCTTCACAATTGCTTTTAAAAAGGGGGCAGCATGTCAGGTTTATTTTTCCATTTTGAACTTCAGCCCTAAAACAGACATATTTCAAGTTAGGAAATCTCATGCATTTGAGGGCTTTCTGCCTGCCCAAATACTGCTTCCAGCCCTTTCTTTAAACTCATAGGAAGGATTTTCCTGCGGGTGGTATCTGTGTGTGCGTGTAAACAACAATTGTAGAGATTTGAGAACTGTGGCCTGCATAGCTTTGTTCTTTTCCCATGGATTAAGAACCAGATTTAATCATGCAAAGTTAAAACCATGCAAATAAGCTTCCTTTGAAGTTTTGGAACGCCTGGAGAGAGACCTCAAGGGCACAGATTTGTATAACTTTTGCATGTTCTTGTTTAGATGTGCAGATGGACATGTAATTAATGGACATAGCCCAGTTTGGGAACTGCCATTACAGGTAATCCTCGACTTACGACCACAGTTGAGCCCAGAATTTATGTTGCCGAGTGAGTGAGTTTTGCCCCATTTTACAGCTTTTCTTGCCACAGTTGTTAAGTGAATCACTGCAGTTGTTAAATTAGTCACACAGTGGTTAAGTGAATCTGGCTTCCCCATTGGCTTTGCTCACCAAAAGGTCGCAAAAGGGGATCACATGACCCTGGGACAGTGCAACCGTCATAAAAGTGAGTCAGCTGTCAAGCATCCAAATGTGAATTATGTGACCGTGGGGAATGCTGCAACGGTCACAAGAGTGAAAAAATGGTCGTAAGTCACTTTTTTCAGTGCCGTTGTAACTTCGAACAGTCGCTAAACCAACTGTTGTAAGTTGAGGACTATCTGTACTTGTTGATCTCCCTTCTTTGAAACTCTTCCAACTTTTCTTCAAGGAGGCAAAATTGATGGCCAACCAATTTTTCCAGAGCGTCCAATGAACGAAAAAAGGAAATCAAGGATTTTCCTCCACGTCAGAGATTCTTCCACACATTTTCAAGTAGTCCTTGACTTACAACCATTTGTTTAGTGACCATCCAAGGTTACAAGCGCACCGGAAAAAAAGTAACATATAACTATTTTTCACACTTGCAACCATTGCAGCAACCCCCTGGGTCACATGATCCAAGTTCAAACGCTCGGCAACTGACTCACATTTATGACGGTTGCAATGTCCCCCGGCAGTTATGCGATCCCTCTTTTGCAACCTCCTGACAAGCAAAGTCAATGGGGAATCCAGATTCACTTTATCAACGGTGTTGCTCACTTAACAAATGCAGTGATTCACATTAACCGTGGCAAGAAAAGTCGTAAAAATGGGGCAAAATTCATTTAACAACCGTCTCGCTTAGCAAGAGAAAATTTGGGGCTCAATTATGGTGGCACGTCGAGAACTTCTTGTATTTATTTGTTTTTTTTTCCCCTCAACAATTCTTGATGAAGGTATCTTTTCTTTTATGTACACTTGAGAGCATATGCACCAAGACAAATTCCTTGTGTGTCCGATCACACTTGGCCAATAAAAAATTCTATTCTATTCTATTCTAACAAGGCAGCGATGTCGTTTGAACAGAAAGAGAGGAACTAGGACTTTGCATTACTCCCACAATTGGGGTTAATGGGCCCCAAAGGGAGCTTCTACAGTGAACAAGAACCTGAACCCAGATCCTCCTCTTCCTAGTCCAATCCATACAAGGACCAATTGCCTTGACTTTTGGGCTCAGGGGGAGGGACTGGTCCAAAATCACCCAATCAGTTCCCTGTCCCCATCTGACAGGGACTAGAAACCTAGGTCTCTCCCCTACCTGGGCTTTCTTACTTTCCTCTCACACACCTGATTGGCTGTTGGGCTAAGAGAGAGGCCCAAATTCAGCCAATGAACTTCTGTGGTGGATGGGGACTAGAACCTGGGTCTCCCCTCCCCTAGTCCAGCCCTCCCCCATTAACCACCAGGGCTCTTAATGGCTTCCCACAGCTATGGCTACCAGCAGGAGATCAACCACCCGGAAGAGACTGCCTGCCTGGGGGCACCAGCTCACTTTTTACCCGTCCAATGGGAACATGTGCTGGGCCAGCAATCAATAGGACTGTCACCCACACCCACCCACCGTCCCTCCCTCCCTCTCTCTCTCCCCCTCCCCCACTGAATAGATGGCAGGAAGGAAGGAGGGGAAGGGAGGGACAGGATGGGAAGAAGAGGGGAGGGAGGAGGGAAAAGCAAAAGGAAGACAAAGGAAAGAAAAAAGGGAAGGGAAGAAAGGAAAGGAAAGAAGGAAGGAAGGGCAAAAAAAACAGGGAATGAAGAAGTGAAAGAGAGAGGGAAAAAGGAAAACAGGAAGGAAGCAAGGAAAGGGAAAAAGGGGATAAAGGAAGGAAGGAGGAAGGAAAGAGGGAGGAAAAGGAGGAAGGAAAGGGAAAAGAGGGAGGAAGGAAAGGAAACAGGGAAGGAAGAGAAAAGGAAGGAAAGAGGGCAAAAGAGAGGAGGAGGGGAGGAAGGCAGAGAAAGAGAGGAAGGAGGGAAAGGAAAGAGAGCAGAAGAAGGGGGAGGAAAGGAAAGAAAAAGAAGAGAAAGGAAAGAAGAAAGGAGGAAGGAGGCCAAAAGAAAGGGAGACAAAGGAAAGAAAAAGGGAAGGGAAGAAAAGAAAGAAGGAAGGGCAAAAGAATCAGGGAATGAAGGAGAAGGGAAAGAGGGAGGGGAAAAGGAAAACAGGAAGGAAAAGGGGAAAAAAGGGGATAAAGGGAAGGAAAAGGAGGGAAGGGAAAGAGGGAGGGAACAGGAAGGGCAAATGAAGGGGATGAAGGGAAGGGAAACAGGGAAGGAAGAGAAAGGAAGAAGGAGAGAGGGCACAAGAGGGGGAGGGAAGGAAGGCAGAAGGAAGGAGGAGGCAAAGGAAAGGGAGCAGAAGAAGGGAGAGGAAAGGACAGAAAAAGAAGAGAGAGAGGAGAGAAGAAAAGAGGAAGGGAAGGGAGGAAGGAGGCCAAAAGAAAGGGGGACAAAGAAAAGAAAAGAAAAAGGGAAGGGAGGCTGAGGAAGAGAGATGGGACAGAAGGAGGAAAAAAAGGAAGAGAAAGGAGGGAGAAAGAAGGAAGGAAGGAAAAAAAACAGAAAGGGAAGAAAAGGGAGGGAAAAAAACAACAACCACCGAACCCCAAACTAGCCCCACTGTTTTAGGTTAAAGTTACCCCTGCCTTGTGCAAGCAACCAAGCCGTGGTTTGAATCAGACCACGGTCAACTGGGCTCCAGGACCCACCTGGAATCAACGCCCGGGGTGGCTGAGAAAAGAAAGAATTCCTCTCTCCTCCTCCTCCCCCCCTCCCCTTGCGATGGATTCGTCCTGTCCCTGTCCTGTGTCACCCCCCCACCTCCGCTTGAACTTAGAAGGGTCCCTCCCGGCGTGTGCTTTGGGATGCGGCGGGGGAGGGGGGAGGGAGGAGGAGGAGGAGGAGGGGGGCGGCTGGGCGGGGCCGCTTTGGTGGGCGGGGCCGCTTTGGTGGGCGGGGGCGGAGGGGAAGGGCGGGAGCGCCTGCTGGGAACCGGGCCTGGCTCCTCGCCCCCTGGCCGCTTCTGCCCGGCTCCCCGCGGGGCCCGCTGACTCATCCCTCCCCGCTTGACGCCGCCCGAGCCACGAGGCGCCCTGCCGAGAGGAGCGCCTCTTTCCCGGCCCCGCCGCGTTGCTCAACCAGGGGTGACGGGCGGGGGAGCCCGGAGGCAGACAGAGGAAGGAGGACGCGGGGCCTCTGGGCATGCACAGAGCGCGCCTAGTCTCCTTGTGGCCGCCAGCAAGTCTGTGGGTGGCCCGACGTCGTCAAGCGAATTGTGCCCCGTTTTACGACTTTGCAGGGGCAACAGTTGTTTAAGGGAATCACTGCAATTGTTCGCTTAGGGCAGGGGTCTGCAAACTTGGCTCTTTTAAGACTTGTGGACTTCAACTCCCAGAGTTCCTCAGCCAGCTTTGCTGGCTGAGGAACTCTGGGAGTTGAAGTCCACAAGTCTTAAAAGAGCCAAGTTTGCAGACCCCTGGTTTACGGAGACGGTTGTTAAGTGAGTTCTGGCTTTGCCCTTGCTTGTCAGAAGGTCGCAAAAGGGGATCACGTGACCCCCACACACACCACTGCAACCGTCATAAATGCGAGTCGGTTGCCAAACATCCAAACGTCGATCGCGTGACCTGGGGGATGCTGCAGTGGGTGTGAAAAACGGCCAGAAGTCCCTTTTTTCCCCCAATAAGGTTGTAACTTTGAATGGTCACTAAATGAACTTTTGTAAGTCGAGGTGTCAGCCTCCGATTCAATTAAGTGTATTTCTCCTACTACCTATAGTCCACAGCAGGGGTCTCCAACCTTGGCCACTTTAAGACTTGTGGACTTCAACTCCCAGAGTTCCTCGACCAGCTAAGTCAGCTAAGCTGGCTGAGGAACTCTGGGAGTTGAAGTCCACAAGTCTTAAAATGGCCAAGGTTGGAGACCCCTGGTCCACAGAGAGGAAGAACCTGAGGCCGGCTGGTCAGTTGGCCACAGGGGAATCGTAGTGGCACTTCTGATTTCTTCTGGCCACATTCCTTGAACTAGAACTGCAGAAAAAATAATTGCTACCAACCTGCCTTCCATTGAGGACCTGTATACTGCACGAATCAAGAAGAGGGCCGTGAAAATATTTGCAGATCCCTCGCATCCAGGACATAAACTGTTTCAACTCCTACCCTCAAAACGACGCTATAGAGCACTGCACACCAGAACAACTAGACACAAGAACAGTTTTTCCCCGAAGGCCATCACTCTGCTAAACAAATAATTCCCTCAACACTGTCAGACTATTTACTGGATCTGCACTACTATTAATCGTTTCATAGTTCCCATCACCAATCTCTCTCCACTTATGACTGTATGACTATAACTTGTTGCTGGCAATCCTTATGATTTATATTGATATATTGACCATCAATTGTGTTGTAAATGTTGTACCTTGATGACGGTATCTTTTCTTTTATGTACACTGAGAGCATATGCACCAAGACAAATTCCTTGTGTGTCCAATCACACTTGGCCAATAAAAAACTCTATTCTATTCTATTCTTGTGCGCTAGAATCATTCAGTGGACCTCCTTGGCTGGAGGCAGTCTACCTTAGAAACCGTGGGAAGTTATGCATGAGGAGGGGCCTTTGGCCTGATCTGACAAGAGGCTCAGTTTAGGCTTTTTTCTTCTAAGGGAAGTGTGAGTTCCAGACAGATGAGTCGAAGCTCTGAAATATAGGTAGTCCTCTACTTACAACAGTTCATTTAGTGATCCTTCAAAGTTACAATGGCACCAAAATAAATGAGTGATGACAGTATGTCACACTTACGACCTTTGCAGCATCCTTCAGGGTTAGTGATCAGAATTCAAACCCTTGGCATCTGACTCATATTTATGACAGTTGCAATGTCTCGGGGCCTTTTGCAACCTTCCTACAAGCAAACTAAATGGGGGAGCCAGATTCGCTTAACAGCCAAGTAACTTTTTAACAACTGCAATGATTCACTTAACAAGTATTTATTTTATTTTTATTTTATTTTATTTTATTTTATTAAATTTTTATACCGCCCTTCTCCCAAAGGACTCAGGGCGGTATACAGCCAGAAGATTAAAAACGTGATAAATATACAATTAAAACGCCAAACTAAAAACAGAGCATGTTAGAAAAATGGCCAACCTTAAAAAATTTAAAATTTAAAATTCAAAACCCCAAAATACTAAAACCCCAATTAAAATTTAATAAAACTATTAAACCAGTCCCGCTTGAATAAATAAGTGTGTTTTCAGCTCACGGCGAAAGGTCCGAAGATCAGGTACTTGGCGTAATCCAGGGGGAAGCTCGTTCCAGAGCGTAGGAGCTCCCACAGAGAAGGCCCTGGCCCTGGGGGCCGCCAGCCGACATTGTTTGGCGGACGGCACCCTGAGAAGACCCTCTCTGTGTGAGCGTACGGGTCGGTGGGAGGCATGAGGTAACAGCAGGCGGTCCCGTAAGTACCCGGGTCCTAAGCCATGGAGCGCTTTAAAGGTGGTAACCAAAATCGCACCCGAAAGACCACAGGAAGCCAGTGCAAGCAAATCGTAAAATGAGGCAAAATTCACTTGACAACTGTCTTGCTTAGCGGTAGAAATTTTGGCCTCTATTGAGGTCATAAGTTGAGGACTACCTGTACTGAAAAAAGTGATTTATGACCAATCCTCGCACTTACAACTTACAACTGTTGCAACATCCCCGTGGTCATGTGAGGAGAAGCCTTTCTCGGCCAGCTTCTGACAAAGTTGAGGGGGCAAAATGGATACTCTTGATGATCAGTCCTCGCACTTACGACCAGTGCAGCATTCCCACAGACAGAATTCGGGCCCTTGGCTATGTTTTTAGGACAGTTGCAGCATGCTAGGCAGTTATTCATTTAACAACAGAGGCAAGAAAGGTGTTAAAACGGGTCAAAATTCACTTAACAAATGCCTCGCTTAGCGATGGAAATTTTGGGCCCAATTCTGGTCATAAGTCGAGGGCTATCTGTACTGCGCCCAACCTGGATCACGTGTGACAGTCGCTTCCAGCTTGGGAATCCTAAGGCGTTGTAATGGTAGCTCATTGCATGGCTCCCAATAAGGATGCCAAGGCTATTCTGGAGCATGTGCAGAGTGGCAAGGACTTGCCTCTGGTTCCCTCCACTGCCCATCTTGTTCCCGGTGGGGTGGGGGAGCCAAGGGGGCTGCTGAGCACATGCAGAGTGTGGGCCTAGGGTGAGGTCATTCCTTTTGGCTCCCCACCTACATTTTGCTCAGCCACCAGCTTGAGAAGGACACACCCAAACGTTCTTGGAATGAGATGCGGAAAGTGCCTGACCCAATTAGCTAATAAGGCTACACCCTTATTATGTGGGGAGGGAAGGAGCTGAGCCTGGGGAATCAATTCCACACACCCCTGATTCTCAGGTAAGTTGGAAGCCAGGTTGCCCACATGGGGAAAAAAAAACCCCACACACATTTTGCGTGTGGTCACTGGTGGTTTCTTTTTTTAAAGGCACTTCCTGTTGTTTAGCCCCATTTAAAATCTGCATTAAACCCCAAGGAAAAGCACCTGTACTCCTCAACTTAACAACCATTCATAGTGACCGTTCAAAGTTACAAAGGCATTGGGGGAAAAAAGCGACTCTTGACCGTTTTCCTTACTTAGGACCATTGCAGCATTCCTGTGGTCACGAGATCAAAATTCAGATGCGTGTTAGGCAGTGTCCCCGGGGTGGGTGGGGGGGCTGTTCATGTGATCACCTGTTGGTGAACTTCCGACAAGCAAAATCAGCGGGGGAAGCCAGATTTTGAGGTTTTAGAATAGAATAGAATTTTATTGGCCAAGTGTGATTGGACACACAAGGAATTTGTCTTGGTGCATATGCTCTCAGTGTACATAAAAGAAAAGATACCTTCATCAAGGTACAACATTTACAACACAATTGATGATCAATATATCAATATAAATCATAAGGATTGCCAGCAACAAGTTATAGTCATACAGTCATAAGTGGAAAGAGATTGGTGATGGGAACTATGAGACGATTAATAGTAGTGCAGATTCAGTAAATAGTCTGACAGTGTTGAGGGAATTATTTGTTTAGCAGAGTGATGGCCATTGGGAAAAAACTGTTCTTGTGTCTAGTTGTTCTGGTGTGCAGTGCTCTATAGCGTCGTTTTGAGGGTAGGAGTTGAAACAGTTTATGTCCAGGATGCGAGGGATCTGCAAATATTTTCACGGCCCTCTTCTTGATTCGTGCAGTATACAGGTCCTCAATGGAAGGCAAGTTGGTAGCAATTATTTTTTCTGCAGTTCTAATTATCCTCTGAAGTCTGTGTTTTTCTTGTTGGGTTGTTGGGTTGTCCTGTTGACTGAACAGTTGGGTTACTGACTTCATAGAGGCAGTGATTCACTTAACGGCTGTGGTGAGAAAGGTCATAAAATGGAAGAGAGAGAAAAAAAATCACTCAACTGTCTCACTTAGCAACAGAAATTGTGGGCTCAATTGTTATAAATCGAGGACTACTCGTACATCAAGGATGCTAACGTATATCATCCCTTCTGTTTTCCCTCCTTTCCTTCCTTCCTTCCTCCCTCCCTCTTTCCTTTTTCCTTTTTCTAGTGTTCCTTCTTCCTTTTTTATCTTTCTTTTCCTTTTCCTTTTCCTTTCCTCCTCTCCTCTCCTCTCCTCTCCTCTCCTCTCCTCTCCTCTCCTCTCCTCTCCCCTCCCCTCCCCTCCCCTCCCCTCCCCTCCCCTCTCCCTGATAGAAAAGCCTTGATGGAAAACCTGCTAGTTTTCATTTTGACGCATTTGGGAACTAATTTTCACTTTCCCCACCCCTCTGCCACATTCTTCTCCCTGTAGTGCAGCGCATCCCTCAAGCCTGGCTGGTTTCCATCCCGCCCAGCGTGGATGGCCTTGCCTTCTGCACGTGCTCCAAAAGGCCCTTGCCCCTTGCCCACTTTCCTGGCAATTGGGTCAGCTGAGGTCTCTGGCTTCCACGTGGCGAAGGGAAGGGCTGACACAGAGCAATGTGGCTGAGGAGAGCTGAGCTCCAAGTGGCTGAGTCACCACTCACGCTGGGCCTGGTGAGTCAGATCTCCCCAAGAGGCAAAGGCAGGGAGGGCCAGGAGTCAGCTTGGGTGGGATATGCTGGGACACAAGAGCTGGAAAAGCAGAAGCCGACGCATTCGGTCCACTGAATCAGGGGTGCTCGAGAGATGCAGCGATAGCATTTAGACTTGTAGACCTTCCCAGAGTGCTTTACAGCAGAGGTAAATTTCATTTACCCCTCATTTTCATTTACACCTCATTTCGGACATTAATACAATTGAACGTGTCCAGAAATATTTTACAAGAAGAGTTCTCCACTCCTCTGATCACAACAAAACACCTTATGCCACCAGACTCGAAATCCTGGGATTAGAAAACTTAGAACTCCGCCGCCTTCGACATGACCTGAGTTTAACTCATAAAATCATCTGCTACAATGTCCTTCCTGTCTACTTCAGCTTCAAGCGCAACAATACACGAGCACACAATAGATTTAAGCTTAATGTGAACCGCTCCAATCTTGACTGCAGAAAATATGACTTCAGTAACAGAGTTGTTAATGCCTGGAATGCACTTCCAGACTGTGTGGTCTCTTCCCAAAATCCCCAAAGCTTTAACCAAAAACTATCTACTATTGACCTCACCCCATTCCTAAGAGGTCTATAAGGGGTGTGCATAAGAGCACCAGCGTGCCTACCGTTCCTGTCCTAATGTTCCCATTGATTGTATCCAATTCGTATATTTATTTCATGCTTATACTGCGATGGTATCATTGATGCTCTGTTTTTTATACACAAGCCCGTTAAAAAAAAAATATGGGTGGACCTTTGCATCCTGATGGCTTTACCGTCTTTTACTTATTTGATTCTGGTCATCAGCTTCGGTGTTTTACTTCAAAGCTTAGGAAATCCCCATTCACTCCCAACGGGTCTCCTGACCTAGGAGTTGCTTTCACACAACATGCTAGGCTTGCTTAGTTCTAAATTTGGCACTTCTTAAATATGGCTTATAAATAGCAAAAGAACAGTCCAAATGATTTATTTAGAGTTCAGCATCTTGTGCAAACCCAACCAATGGGTGCATTCAGCAAGGTGACTGCTGGGATAAGAAGACATTATCCCCATCCTGTCCGCCTCTTTGTTTCGATTTTAGTACAGGTAGTCCTTGACTTAAGACCACAATTTAGATCAAAATATCTGTTGCTAAGCAGAAATTTTGTTAACTGAATTTTGTTGTTAACTGAATTTTGCCCCGTTTTACGATCTTTCTTGCCACAGTTGTTAAGTGAATCACTGCAGCTGTTAAATTAGTAACATGGTTGTTAATAGAATAGAATAGAATAGAATAGAATAGAATAGAATAGATTTTTTTTTTATTTATTGGCCAAGTGTGATTGGACATACAAGGAATTTGTCTTGGTGCATATGCTCTCAGTGTACATAAAAGAAAAGATACCTTCATCAAGGTACCACATTTACAACACAAATGATGGTCAATATATCAATATAAATCATAAGGATTGCCAGCAACAAAGTTACAGTCATACAGTCATAAGTGGAAAGAGATTGGTGATGGGAACGATGAGAAGATTAATAGTAGTGCAGATTCAGTAAATAGTTTGACAGTGTTGAGGGAATTATTTGTTTAGCAGAGTGATGGCCTTCGGGGAAAAACTGTTCTTGCTTCTAGTTGTTCTGGTGTGCAGTGCTCTATAGCATCGTTTTGAGGGTAGGAGTTGAAACAGTTTATGTCCTGGATGTGAGGGGTCTGTAAATAAGTGAATTTGGCTTGACTTTGCTTGTCAGAAACTTGCAAAAGGGGATCACATGACCCCTGGGGACATTGCAACCGTCATATACGAGTCAGTTGCCAAGCGTCTGGAATTTGGATCACGTGACCCACAGGGATGCTGCAATTGAAAAATAGTCATAAGTCACTTTTTCCAGTGTTTCTGTAACTTTGAACGGTCACTGTTTTAAGTTGAGGGCTACTTGTACAGCTGTTAATGTTTCATGTAGTTTTAATATTTTAATTATTTCTACTTGATTTATAACACGTAAGTCACCTGAAGACATTGTGTATGGGAAATGGGCAACATAATAATTTAATTAAATAAATTTGGGGAGAATTGCGTTGTGTAAACCCAGCCAGATGGTCACAAACCAAGCTGAGTTAGAGTGTGGGGGGGGGGGGGAATCTTGCTTTTTAAAATTACTAATGGCTCTTGATAACTAGCTGGCTGGCCGGTTGGAAGACTGAGCAACTTTGTCCCAATTTTTATCTTGATTCAAGTACAGTAGGAATGGTCTCCTTCAAAGGGACCGAATGGTTCCACATGGAACCCAAATAAAAATGAATGACACACATACAAAAACACTGGTTATTCTTTAACAAACTTGATTAAATATGTTGGACAACCCGAATTGAAACATCTCACATTTTCATTATTTGAATGAATGAATGAAAGAATGAATGAATAAATAAATAAATAAATAAATAAATAAATAAATAAATAATATTTATTTGAAGGGAAATAAATAATATATCTCAGGGGTTGCCACAAAGAAGAGGAAGTCAAACTATTCTCCAAAGTACCTGAGGGCAGGACAAGAAGCAATGGGTGGAAACTAATCAAGGAGAGAAGCAACTTAGAACTAAGGAGAAATTTCCTGACAGTCAGAACAATTAATGAGTGGAACAACTTGCCTGCAGAAGTTGTGAATTTTCCAACACTGGAAGTTTTTAAGACAATGTTGGATAACCATCTGTCTGAAGTGGTGTAGGGTTTCCTGCCTGGGCAGGGGGTTGGACTAGAAGATCTCCAAGGTCCCTTCCAACTCTTGTTATTATTATTTTCCAAAGCACCAGAAGGCAAGGCAAGAAACAATGAATGGAAACTGATCAAGGAGAGAAGCAACCTAGAAAATAAAGATAAATTTGCCTCCAGAAGTTGTGGGTGCTCAGCGACAACCTTGACACTGGGACTCAAAGGTCAAACTACAGGTCGTCCTTGAGTTACAACCATTCATTGAGTGACCATGTGAAATAACAGGGTGAAAAAAGTGACAACTGGTCCTTGAACGTACAACAATTGCAGCCTTCCATCGTCATCAAAATTTGGGCGTTGGACAACCAGCCTGTATTTATAACAGCTGCAACATCCCGAAGTTGTGGGATCACCATTTATGAGCTTCTCAGCCGGGTTCAGACAAAGAATGGCAGTGGGAAAATATTTGCTTAACGACTGCCCGGTTCACTTAACAACCGCAGTGCTTTGCTTAACCACGTGGCAAGAGTCATAAAATCGGGTTCAATGCACTTAACAATCGGCTTGTTTAGCAAAAGAAATTCCGGTCCCAATTGTGGTGATAAGTCAAGGTTTTACCTCTAAGCCAGACAGGCGTCACCATTGGCTACAAACCAGAGTTTTGTGCAATGGTTGTTATTTAGGCTGTTTCCTTTGCACGCTTGGAACAACCTTGCTGTGCAATTGTTGATTTGCATCAATGAAACTCTGCATACAATTTGGGGGGGGGGGGCAAGTCTTTTATTTAAAATGACAGCTTGCCATTTTAACAGAATAACAGAGTGGGAAGGGATCTTGGAGGTAGACTAGAATAGAAAATAGAATAGAATAGAATAGAATAGAATAGAATAGAATAGAATAGAATTCTTTATTGGCCAAGTATGATTTGACACACAAGGAATTTGTCTTGGTGCATAGGCTCTCAGTGTACATAAAAGAAAAGATACCTTCATCAAGGTACAACACTTAATGATAGTCATAGGGTACAAATATAGAATAGAATAGGAAATAGGAATGGAATGGAATGAGAATAGAATAGAATAGAATAGAATAGAATAGAATAGAATAGAATAGAATAATTGGCAGGGGCCTTGGAGGTCTTCTAGTCCAACCCCTTGCTCAGGCAGGACCATTCAAATGGTCGTCCAATCTCTTCTTAAAAACTTCCAGTGTTGGAGAATTCACAACTTCTGGAGGCAAGTTGTTCCACTGATTAATTGTTTTAACTGTTAAGAAATTTCTGCTTAGTTCTAGGTTGCTTCTCTCCTTGGTTAATTTCCACCCATTTCTTCTTGTCCTGCCCTCAGGTGCTTTGGAGAATAGCTTGACTCCCTCTTCTTTGTGATAGCCCCTGAGACATTGTAAGACTGCTATCATGTCCCCCCCCCCCCAGTCCTTCTTTTCATTCAACTAGACATACCCAATCCCAGCAAGCATTCTTCATATGTTTTAGCCTTCCGTCCCCTAATCATTTTTGTTGCTCTTCTCTGTACTGTTTCTAGAGTCTCCACATCTTTTTTACATCGTGGCGACCAAAACTGAATGCAATATTCCAAGTGTGGCCTTACCAAGGCATTATAAAGTGGCACTAACACTTCACGTGATCTTGATTCTATCCCTCTGTTAGGTCATCTAGTCCAACTCCCTCCTCGAACCAGGAGACCCTCTCTACCATTTCAGATAAATGGCTTGTTCAATCTCCTCTTAAAAGCCTCCAGTGCTGGAGCACCTACAACTTCTGAAGGCAAGCCGTTCCACTGATTAATTGTTCTCACTGTCAGGAATCTTATCACGGAGGGAGGGAAGGCAAAGCTCTGAACAATTGTCCGTTGTGTCCAAAGCACTGTTGTTGCCTGTCTGGAATGGAGTCGGGGTGAAGGGTCACCCTGAATGGAGAGGGATTTTGCATTGCAATTGCAGCTGTCTCGGCAGAGCTCCAGCGGTATGCTATGCAGTTCTCTTGCCCAGAATTTTTCCTGTATGTAGTCCTTGGCCTCGGCTGGTGCTAAAAATATCCCTGGATGATGGAAGAGAGGGAGAAGAAGGAGGAGGGGGGATTTTATGGCCTGGCTGGCTTTCCTGCAGCGGCCCAATCTCCCAGCATTTCCCACCCCACCCTCTCCCCATCCAATGTGATGCAGAACAGATTGTCCTTGAAGGAAAGTTTGCAAAAGGCAACCTGTGCAGCTACCAGCAAAGTAGAAAACCACAAATCTCAACTGGTCTGATTCAGTAGCCACAAAATAACAGAGTTGGAAGGGGCCTTGGAGGTCTTCTAGTCTAACCCCCTCATGAGAAAATGAGAGGCAGTTTCAGGGGTGAAATGATCTCGGTTTGAACCGGATCAGCTGATCCGGTAGCGATGGCAGCGGATGGTTCGGAGAACCGGTAGCAAAAATCCCTGGCCCCCGCACCCATGCCCACCAAATCGCCCGGTTGCCCGCTTACTGCTTCTTTTTTAAAAATGCTTTTAAAAGGTTAAAAAAAAGGCTCTGACGATCTCAGCTGAGCTGCGCGATCATCAGAGCCGAATAGGTTGTAAAAAAACGCTTTGAAAAGTAAAAAAAAAAAAGATTGTGCGCCACAGCTGATCACCCCTCCCCCCCGTGCGCTGTTCTACTTACCCCAGGCCTTATTTTGCCTCGCATTTGGTGCGTGGTGTGCACTGTGCATGCGCAGTGCGCAGTGCGCATGGACAGCCAGCAAACTGGTAGTAAACCGGTTCAGATTTCGCCACTGGGCAGTTTGGTGTAGTGGTTTAAGACACCAGGATAGAAATTGGTGATTCTGAGTGACCTTGAGTTCTAATCATACTGGGATTAACATACAGTGATAACCATATGAGAAGCGGTTGCAGGAATGAGATAGGTCTAGTCTAACAAAGAGAAGGACGAGGGGTGGCAGTCTTCCAATATTTGAGGGGCTGTTGCAAAGAAGAAGGGGACAACCTGTCCTCTAATGCATCCGAGTACAGCACAAGAAGCAACAAATATAAAATAATCAAGGAGAGAACCAAGCTAGAGCTAAGGAATAATTTCCTTACAGAGAGAACAATTTATCAATGGAAGGAGTTGCCTCCAGAAGTTGTGCCTGCTCCAACGCTGAAGGTTTTTAAAGAAGAGATTGGACAGCTGTTTGTCTGGAATGGTGTGTAACAGTGGTCACCAACTGGTGGTCTGTGGACCACTGGTTGTCCACGACAAAATTTTGGTGGTCTGCAGAAAAATTATTTGCATTTTTTATATTGCACTAAATCAGAGGTCCTCAAACTATGGCCCCTGGGCCGGATACATGCAATGAACATTTGTGTTGCTGCAGAGAGTCTCCCCCATCCTGGGTCTTTTTTGTGTGGGTCGGAGGGGGGGCAGAAATTCTGACCTGGGGTCTGCTTCAGCCTCCTGGTGCAGGGCTTTGGACAAAGGCTGGAGGGAAGTGTTGCTGGTGGCGAAGAGCCAGAGAGCCTCGTTCCAGTGGAACTGCATCATGGCCTGGAACTGGCTGACCATCTCAGCCCGCTGAGCCTCCAGGTGCCGATACCTGGCCTTGCACTCCCGCAGGTCTTCCCTCTGCTTGGAAAGCCTATGCTCCTAGTCCTCAGTGAGGTGCTTCTGCTGAGCCTCCTTCTCAAGTCAGATCCAATTTGAATTGAGCCAGCTGTTTTGCCAACTCTTTTGCCTGGTGGCTGCTTAGCTCCAACAACTGCTTCCTGTTGGGGTCCTAAGGAGCTTGGGTATGCAGGCGATGAGTGGCTGGGAGGGGAGGGCTGAGTAGAGCTGGTGAGGCGCTCCTCAAAGTGAGTGACATTGAGTTGGCCACGTCCATCCAGTCACATGACTACCTAGCCATGCCCACCCAGCCGGTCATTAGGCAGATTGTATTAGTGGTCCGCGGGATTTAAAATTATGAATTTAGTGGTCCCTGAGGACTGAAAGGTTAGTGACCCCTGGTGTGTAGGGTCTTCTGCTTGAACAGGGGGTTGGACTAGAAGACCTCCAAGGTCCCTTCCAACTCTGTAATTCTCCGTTCAGTAGAAAACCTTAACTCTCAGGAGGGCTGGTTTCAGTCAGTATTCTTGGGAAGGTGAGACCAGTTTAGTGTAGTGCAGGGGAGCCTAACCTTGGCAACTTTTAGACCAGTGGAGTTCAACTCCTCGAATTCCCCAGTGAGCCATGCTACAAACTAGGTGATGCTGAGTTCGAGTCCTGCCTTGTGCCTGAAGCTGGCTGGTGTATTTTCATTTCAGTCCTTCTGAGAAGAAGGAGGAAGCCAGGGAAATCTACTTCTGAAAATCTTGCCAAGAAAACTAAAGGGACTAGTTTTGCTAAGAAACAAGACCGATTCAGTCACCTCCCCCAAAATGAACAAAATGGAAAGGCACTTTATATAATAGCAACAACAACAACAACAACAACAACGAGTTGGAAGGGATCTTGGAGGTCTTCTAGTCCAACCCCCTGCCTCTTAGATATGGCTAGAGGTATCCTTGCTTTCCCCTTTCCCTTATCACCATTTTTTAAAGCTAGAAGCCATGCATGATGAACCTCTCCTGGTGGAGTCATCCCTCTATCACTGTACAGGTAGTCCTTGACTTACGATTCTTCACTTAGCAACTATTAAGTTGTGATGACAAATCTCCCCAGCATGGCTGGCTGGAGAATTCTGGGAGCTGAAGTCCACCAGTCTTAAAGTTGCCAAGGTTGGAAATCTCTGCTTTACAGCATCAGTGATGTTGAACCAGCAACTTAAGACAAAGCAAAATGGATTGAACAGATTAACAGAGTTGGAAGGGACCTTATAGGTCATCTAGTCCAACCCCCGCCCCCCACCTGCTCAAGCAGGAGACCCTACACCATTACTGACAAATGGCAGTCCAATCTATTCTTGAAAGCCTCCAGTGATGAAGCTCCCACAACTTCCGAAGGCAACTTCTGTTCCATTGGTTCCATTGGTTGATTGTTCTCACTGTCAGAAAATTTCTCCTTATTCTTAAATTGAACCTCTCCTTGATCAGTTTCCATCCATTATTCCTTGTCTGGCCTTCAGGTGCTTTGGAAAATAGCTTGACCCCCTTCCTCTCTGTGGCAGCCCCTCAAATATTGGAAGACAACTATCATGTCTCCCCTGGTCCCCTTCACTAGACTAGCCATGCCCAGTTCCTGTAACCGTTCTTCATATATTTTGTGGAAGAAGGCAATGCAGGTGGAAAAGAGGATGGGGCTTCGAACAGAATTTTGTCTCTTTTTGTCTCCTCCATTGTTTTAGCCTTCCAGAAAATTATGCAAACTGTGACTCCAAAGGCTTTGTAAAGGGAATGATTAAGATACGCGGTCCTGTTTAATTTTTTTTTTGTGTGTGTGTGTGTGCATTTTGTAGGCCTTATTAATGTAATTATAATTTTAGCCTTATGATGAATCTTTTAATTGGGGTGCTAATTACCACAGCTGCCAAGCATTTCATTAATTCCAGGGGTAGAAATATGATGGATAAATAAATAAGTGGCTGGTCTAGAAAGTTTATAATTCGGTAGTATGTAAGTATTTGGAATATCAAAATAAATAATTAGTGCCCAATTAGCCAAGGTTAGGAAAGCCAGGGACATTTAAGAACTAAAACGATACTCAGCTTCTCTCCGTGCAAAATGCCATCTCCAAGTTTCCCAAACTTTCTCCAAGAATTCTCCTTCCCTCTCTGTATGACCAATAAAGTTTGCAGGAAAAACCGGGATCGGGACGCCAGGATTGGGGTTGTGAATTATGTGCAAAAGAGAAACTGGAATGTATAAACATCCTGTTACCTGTTATATTGTAGGAATTTAGCACCCACCCCCCTCCTAGAAGAATGAAATATTTTAGAAAATATTTAAAAAGGCAGAATATATTTCCCTGGATGAGAAATGGAGAAACATGTTTCAAAGACAAAGCAGCTCCCTGCAACTTCCTGCCACCCCCCCCACCTTTGTCAATGGGCAATTAAGGCTTCAGCCAAGCTCACTCAATCCCCCCACCTTCATCAATGGACCATCATTTGCAACACAATAGAACAGAAACTCACCACATGGCAAGGCTCAGGCAAGCTTGAAGGACAACCTACAATGTTAGCTAAGACCCCTAGACCACCCCCTGGGAGTCTGACAACCAATCAGGATACTCTTCCTGTGCCCCAGGAAATTCAAAGCTCAGAGAAAGCATAAAGCCAGGGAGCGCACAGGATCTCAGCCCTTTTCTGTTCAGGAACTCAAGCCATGTGATCCTGACCACCATTAAACCATCTTTCCAAGCAGCCTCCATGTTTCCAGTGTCTTTGTCCCCACTTGGAACTGAACCCAGATGGATATTTCTTCCAACAACATAAAATCCGGTTACCTTCTCCTCTTACACACACACACACACACACAGACATTGGTGTGATCTCTGTGTCTGTGAAATAATGTTAATTCACAACCTATTCCCCATGCATTAAGGGCGCTGAAGGGGAAAAGGAAGGGTTTGACCTATGGAACTGCTGCCTGCCAGAGCTGCTGTGAAGGACATCTGGAGAGAAATCCAGGTGGGGAAAACCTGGAAGGGGGGGCCCTCAGAAGCGGATACCCAATTCGATCCCCTCCTTCCTATCCTTCCTGCTTGACCTTCCCTGAGTTTGGAACTTGGGGGGGGGGGAAGGGGCCATCCCAACCGAGGGAAATCAATTCATTCATCTGCAATTCATTCATCCACACTTCAGAAACCCCACCCCCTCCGTTGCCATAGGAACAACTTCATTTTAAAGGGAGCTGCAATTGCAGCTGCCTTGGCCTGAAACAGGAAAGGAGGAGGGGGTCCGGATTTCCGGGGGTGGGTTGTCCTGCACTCCTCTTGATACCCCCACCCCTCTTTTAACTACATTGTGGTAGGCAGGAAACCCAACAAGGACAATCTCTGGGGGCAGAATTCTGCAGGGAAGGCACATCCAGATGGAAATGTTTGCCCAGAGGGATATTTGTCAACCTTAACATGTGGGGATTTCAACTCCCAGAATTCCCCAGCCAGCATTTACTAGCAAAGGCTGTTAAAAAGAGCCTCTATTTTCATGGCACCTGCCTTTAATTAAAGTGGGGGGGGAAAATCAATAGGCATTGAATCGTTTTCCGTTTAGCTTGTGTTCAAACATCACCTTGCAATCATTTGAGGTTTCCAATATTGGCACCTGGTTTTCAGAGGATCTCGTAACTTTCTTTTGTTAACTTACCTGCCTGAAAGCAATTGTTTTTTTTTATTATTATTACACTGTTATTGGCAATGGGAGTCAGTTTGCCTAATGCAGGGGTGTCAAACTGGGTTTCTTTGAGGGCTGGAACAGCATTGTAATTGGGGGAGACCACCTGAATGGCCTCCTGCAGGCATGCACTCTTCAGTGTCCCATTTAACAGAGTTGGAAGGGACCTTGAAGGTCTTCTAGTCCTGCTTAGGCAGGAAATCCTATGCTACTTCAGACAAATGGTTATCCAACGTCTTCTTAAAAACCTCCAGTGTTGGGAGCATTCACAACTTCTGGAGGGAAGTTGTTCCACTGATCGATTGTTCTAACTGTCAGAAAATTTCTCCTTAGTTCCAGGTTGCTTCTCTCCTTGATTAGTTTCCACCCATTGCTTCTTGTCCTGCGCTCAGGTGCTTTGGAGAATAGTCCACAACTTCCTCAGATGTCATTCCCTTGGGAATCATGATTTTGGCCCAGATTTGGGGCACATTCTGACCCAAAGGTAAGACAAGGACCAGGGCCTGGAAGCTTTATGGATCAAGATCCAAATTTAAAAGAAGGAATTTCCTAACCACCAGAGTTACACCACCAAGAAACAGCCTACGATGGTTTGAGGATTATTGCTTGGGCGGGGTGGGGGAGGGTAGACTAGAAGGTCTTTAAGGTCCCTTCTAGTGATTTTGTCAGACCTGAATTCTAGTTGTGCTGTCGGCCCGAAAGCCAACTGGCTCACTTGGGACCAGTTATTATTTTTAGCAGTGACAACCCTCAAGCTGAAAACTGTAGCCAAGAAAAACTGCATGGACAAACAACTGACAGACCACAAAGAAAATTCTTTCAGTTGGCCTGTGTCGTATTTTTTATTGCAAGGAGATACTGAAGCAGAATTTTTTTTTTAAGCACTCCTAATTAATCAGTGCCTGGCCTTGTTCTGTCTCTCTGCTCTGCAGGACACTAAGCGTTGCAGACTTTAAAAAAAAAAAGGAATTAAAAGGCATTTTATCAAATTGTGTCTGAGTTGAGCTGCGGCTGATGCCTTTTAATAAAGTTGGGAAAAAAGATTCTAACAGGGACACCCCCTGATGCTTGGCTCCTAAGAGGCTACCTAGCTCTATCCTTTGGCTAATAGTGGCTAAATGTTGCACAGGGTCTCTTACCCCTTATACAGGTAGTCCTCGACTTACCACCACAACCAGAGTTTCCATTCCTACAGGCAGGACAGTTGTTAACTGAATCGCACCTGATTTTACAAGCTATTTTGCCATGGTTTTTAAGCAAATCACTGCAAGTTAAGTGAATCACAGCAGGGGTTTCCAACCTTGGTAACTTTAAGGCTGGAGGAATTCAACTCCCAGAATTGTTAAGTGACTGTTGTGGTCCGCCAGCAGCCTGCGGAGCTGACAAGGAGTCGGACAGCGATGAGGTTGAGGAAGAACATGGGCCAGTCCTGGAGGCTGGGGAAGGCCCGGATGAGGGCTCTGCGTCGGAGGCAGAGGTGGGGCCAGGGCCATCGCGAAGTGAGGTGCGGACTCCAGAGCCTCCAGAGACTGATAGTAGTGAGGCAGAGGAACAGGAGGAGCCTGTTCCTAATGCATGCATGAGAAGAGCTGCCAGAAGGCAAGAGCAGCTCAAGCAAAGAGGACGACTTGGGAATAGGGTCAAGAGATGATTGGCCCCTCCCATAAGGCTTAAAAGACCAGCAACAGCGTTTGGGCTCTTTGCCAGAAAACAACATTGACAGCCTTGTCTTGCTGCATTTATTTCTTGTCGGTGTCTTCTGCTTTTGAACTTTTGCCAAGAAAAGCCTTTGGCAGTTTGCTTAATTAGACCAAGGTTGATGATAAGACTGAAGAATTGTGTTAGGAAGAATTTGCTTTGATTTACTTTGGACTACGCTGAGAATGAGTTAATTCTCAGCTGTTCTAATAAAGTTTGTTTTTAAACTGAGTTTACTACTACCTACTTAGGCCTGGGTCACAACAATGACTGTTTAAAATACTATTTAACTTTGAACAGTTGCTAAGCAAATGGTTGTAAGTGAAGGGTCCTTGGTGTTGCTTGTTTTCTTGGAGACGTTTCATTACCCAACTAGGTAACATCATCAGGGCTAGTCGGTTTGAAGACTAGATTAGATTAGATTAACAGAGTTGGAAGGGACCTTGTAGGTGTCAAAGGGAACATTAGGACAGGAACGGTAGGCACACTGCTGCTCTTATGCGCGCCCCTTATAGACCACTTAGGAATGGGGTGAGATCAATAGTAGATAGTCTTTGGTTAAAGATTTGGGGATTTTGGGAAGAGACCACCGAGTCAGGTAGTGCATTCCAGGCATTAATAACACTGTTACTGAAGTCGTATTTTTCTACATTCAAGATCAGAGCCGTTCACTTTAAGTTTAAATCTATTGTGTGCTCGTGTATTGTTGCGATAGAAGCTGAAATAGTCTTCAACAGGAAGGACATTGTAGCAGATGATTCTATGAGTTAAACTCAGGTCATGCCGAAGGCGGCGGAGTTCTAAATTTTCTAAACCCAGGATTTCAAGTCTGGTGGCATAAGGTATTTTGTTGTGATCATCTGCTCCAACCTCCTGCCCGCCCAAGCAGGAGATCCTACACCATATCTGACAAATGGCAGTCCAATCTATTCTTGAAAGCCTCCAGTGATGAAGCACCCACAACTTCCAAAGGCAACTTCTGTTGCCTTTGGTTCCATTAGTTGATTGTTCTCACTGTCAGAAAATTTCTCCTTATTCTTAAATTGAATCTCTCCTTGATCAGCTTCCATCCATTATTCCTTGCCTGGCCTTCAGGTGCTTTGGAAAATAGGTTGACCCCCCCTTCCTCTCTGTGGCAGCCCCTCAAATATTGGAAGACTGCTATCATGTCTCCCCTGGTCCTTCCCTTCACTAGACTAGCCATGCCCAGTTCCTGCAACTGTTCTAGTCTCCAGTCCCCTCATCATCCTGGTTGCTCTTCTCTGCACTCTTTCCAGAGTCTCAACATCTTTTTTTATAGTGGGGTAACCAAAACTGGATGCAGTACTCTAGTCCTGATGATGTTACTTAGTTAGGGTCATGAAATGTCTGCAAGAAAACGAGCACGCTCAGCTAAGCACCAAGGAACCCCTCATTTCAACCCTGAGTTACAAAATTCTCCTTTAAACGGTTGTAAGTCGAGGACTACCTGTACACGTTTCACACATACCACCTCCCGATGGGAAAGCTGCGGGCAATGGGTGGGTGAGATCCTGGTCCTTTCGGAAATAAACCGTGTTTGCTTTCCAGCTGTTGGTTCAGCTGCTGGGTGGAGGTCAGGGGATCTTCTTCCCAGCAGAGCTGGGTGGGGCCCCAATCTTGAGCGTCCCATTCCCAGGCTGGAGGGTGGGGGTGGTGTACAACCCAGCTCTAGTCTCCCCCTCCCACAAGGCGTTTCCACAGAGGAATAACGTCATAGCCACAGAGGTAGGGGGAAGAGCATGAGTCAACAGCCCTTCATGTTTTATTTATTTTATTTATTTATTTATTTTGTCACAACAATATATGTAGGTATCATATAAAAAGATTATATAGTATATAAACACATATATGAGTAAATATAAGGAGGTATAAGCATATATATATATATAGGAAGAAGAAAAGAAAAACAATAGGACAGGAACGGTAGGCACGTTTGTGCGCTTATGCACGCCCCTTATGGTCCTCTTAGGAATGGGGTGAGGTCATTAGTAGAAAGTTTTTGGTTAAAGCTTTTAGGATTATGGGAAGAGACCACAGTCAGGTAAAGTATTCCAAGCACTGATGATTCTGTTACAGAAGTCATATTTTCTGCAATCAAGATTGAAGCGGTTGACATTAAGTTTAAATCTATTAGTTGCTCTAGTATTATTGCAATTAAAACTGAAGTAGTCTTTAACAGGAAGGACATTACAATAGATGATTCTGTGAGTTAAACTTAGGTCTTGTCGAAGGCGACGGAGTTCCAAGTTTTCTAAGCCTAGGATTTCAAGTCTGGTGGGATAAGGTATTTTGTTGTTTTCAGAGGAATGGAGAACTCTTCTTGTGAAATATTTCTGGACACGTTCAATTGTATTGATGTCAGAGATGTGGTGAGGGTTCCAAACAGGCGAGCTGTATTCTAGAATTGGTCTAGCAAATGTTTTATATGCTCTGGTTAGTAGTGTGGTGCTTTTGCGGAAAGGATAGGATTAGGGGTTCTAGGCAGGATCTAAAGTTTGGCTGGAGGGCGATTGGAGACACCTAGCAGCTGTTTTGCCGACTGAGGTACCGCCCTCCGTTCGGGGGCGCTACTATGCTTTGAAGGGATACTTTGCCTCAAGACCCAATGAGGGATGAGTTTGAAGACATGGAGAAGAGCTATGGTGATCAGTTAAGGGCGGGGGGGTCACCAAACGTGGCAACTTTTAAAGACTTGTGGACTTCAGCTCCCCAGAATTCCTCAGCCAGCATGCTTGGACTAAAACTAAGCAAGGTGATCCACCGTAAACTGGTTAATCTTTAAGCCTTTTGACATGCATCTGTCTATATCAGTGTTTTTCAACCTCGGGCACTTTAAGATGGGTGGACTTCAACTCCCAGAATTCCCCAGCCAACATGGCTGGCCTGGCTGAGGAATTCTGGGAGTTGAAGTCCACCCATCTTAAAGCGGCCAAGGTTGAAAAACACTTGTCTAGATAGATAAAATCATGGAGAGGTTTCTGTCTTTGTTTAACTTGTGTGTTGCTTTTCAGAGGAATCTACAAAGGAGTCATAAAACTCCAAATAGCATCTCTATGAAAGGTGGTCACCATCCTGGCTTTTTTGACCTGCCCGATGCCCCTGTGACACAGCTGGCACTTCTTTCAATGAAAATGAACTATGTAAAATAGTTTAAAGCAGGGGCCTCCAACCTTGGTCCCTTTAAGACTTGTGGACTTCAACTCCAAAGCTGGCTGAGGGGACTCTGGGAGTTGAAGTCCACAAGTCTTAAAGGGACCAAGAATGGAGAGCCCTGCTTTAAAGCTAATGGAGATGGAGAGAAGTGATCCACTTGGAGGGGGAAATTGTGAATGAAAATGCTATTCTCAAGTTTCTCAGCTGATTCCACTTTGCCCCAAAACTCCTCAAAATCCCTCTGCAATTCAACAAACCACAGGAGATCCAAGGGGGAAAAAAAACAACTTCTGCATTTGTTCAGTTGACACTTGCTCCAATTGTGTTGCTGTTCAGCTGGTAAGTCATGTGTGACTCTCCGTGACCCCATGGACCACAGCATGCCAGCCCTCCCCACCCCTTCTCCTTTACTGTGTCCTATCTTTGTTGTGTTGGTGACACTATCAAATCATCGATGGCTGCCGTTCCCCTTCTCCTTTTAACCTTCCATCTTTCCCAACATTAGGGTCTTTTCCAAGGAGTCCTTTCTTCTCATTTGGTGGCCAAAATATTTAACAGAATAACAAGAGTTGGAAGGGACCTTGGAGGTCTTCTAGTCCAGCGGTCACCAACTGGTGGTCCATGGACCACTGGTGGTCCATGAGAAAATTTTGGTGGTCCACAAAAAAATGATCTGCAATTTTTTATATGGCCCTAAAGCAGGGGTCCTCAAATTACAGCCCCCTGGGACAGATATGTGCAATGAGCGTTTGTGTTGCTGCAGAGAGTCTCCCCCTTCGGGGTCTTTTTGTGAGGGTTGGAGGGGGGCAGAAATTCCAACTTGGGGTCTGCTTTGACCTCCTGGTCAAAGGCTGGAGGGAAGTGCTGCTGGTGGTGAAGAGCCAGAGGGCCTCGTTCCAGTGGGACTGCATCATGGCCTGGAACTGGCTGACCATCTCAGCCCACTGAGCCTCCAGGCACAGGTACTGGCCTTGCATTCCCGCAGGTCTTCCCTCTGCTTGGAAAGCCTATGCTCCTAGTCCTCAGTGACGTGCTTCTGCTGAGCTTCCTTCTCGATCAGATCCAGTTTGAACTGAGCTGTTTTGCCAACTCTTTCTCCTGGTGGCTGCTTAGCTCCAACAACTGCTTCGGGTTGGGGCCCTAAGGAACCCAGGCGGGGAGGTGAGGAATGGCTGGGAGAGGAGGGGCGAGTAGAGGCTGGCAAGGTGACCCTCGGCGTGAGTGACATGCCCACCTAGTCACATGACCACCTAGCCCCGCCCCACCGGTCATTAGGCAGATCATATTAGTGGTCTGCGGTATTTAAAATTATGAATTTAGTGGTCCCTGAGCTCCAAAAGGTTGGTGACCCGTGTTCTAGTCCAACCCCCTGCTCAGGCAGGAAATTATACCATTTCAAACAAATGGCTATCCGATCTCTTCTTAAAAACCTGCAGTGGTGGAGCACCTACAACTGATTACCGTAATTCTTCTCACTGTCAGGAAATTTCTCCTTAGTTCTAGGTTGCTTCTCTCCCTGATACGTTTCCATCCATTTTATCCTCCAGGTGCTTTGGGGAACAGGTTGACCCTCTCTCCTTTGTGGCAGCTTTTGGAACATTTGAACTTCAGCTTCAGTTTCTATCCTTCCAAAGGACAGCCAAAGTTGATTTCCTTCATTTACTCCAAGCGCCTCCAAAAATTCCAGCAGACTTGATAAGAATCCAGAATCTTTTTTTCCCCCCTCCGTATAGGGGGAAAAAAATACAATTATGGGTTCCTGTCAAACTGGCCAGCTCAGCGAGAAACATCTGGCAAGGCAGCTGTTTTAAAGCTTCCAGGAATCTGCTCCAAATTTAAAGCTTCTGGTTTTAGACTCAGAAGCTGGAGCTTCTCTCTCTTTCACTCTTTCTCTCCCTCCCTGCTAGTATGTCTTTTTCTTTCTCTTTCTCTGCTAGTATCTCTCTCTATATATATATTCTGCTAGTAAGTCTCTCTCTCTCTCTCTCTGCTAGTATGTCTCTTTCTCACTGTTAGTCTCTTTCTCTCTCTTTACTAGTATCTCTCTCTCTATTATCTTTCTGCTAGTATGTCTCTCTTTCTGCTAGTAAGTCTCTCTCTCTCTGCTAGTATGTCTCTTTTTTCTCTACTAGTATCTCTCTCTCTCTCTCTGCTAGTATGTCTCTTTCTCTCTAGTATCTCTTTCTGCTAGTAATCATTTTTATATATATATATTTTCTTCAAGACATGTTGTTTTATCTATGACAATTGTTTGTGTATACTGTTGTGACAAAAAGAAATTTAAAAAAAAGTCTCTCTCTGCTAGCATCTCTCTGCTAGTATCTCTTTCTCTCTATTCTCTTTCTGCTAGTAAGTCTCTCTCTCTCTCTAGTAGTATCTCTCTGCTAGTTACGTCTCTCTATTATCCCTCTTTCTCCTAGTAAGTCTCTCTCTCTCTGCTAGTATCTTTCTATTATCTCTTTCTCTGCTAGTATGTCTCTTTTTTTCTCTGCTAGTCTCTCTCTCTCTGTGCTAGTATGTCTCTTTCTCTCTAGTATCTCTTTCTGCTAGTTAGTATCTCTCTCTCTATTCTCTCTTTCTGCTAGTAAGTCTCTCTCTCTACTAGTATCTCTCTCTCTGCTAGTATGTCTCTTTTTTTCTCTGCTAGTCTCTCTCTCTCTCTCTCTCTCCCCCTCTCTGCTAGTATGTCTCTCTTTCTCTCTAGTCTCTCTTTCTGCTAGTATCTCTTTCTCTCTATTCTCTCTCTCTCTGCTAGTATGTCTTTTTTTCTCTGCTAGTCTCTCTCTCTCTCTCTGCTAGTATGTCTCTCTGCTAGTCTCTCTCTCTCTCTCTCTCCCCCTCTCTGCTAGTATGTCTCTCTTTCTCTCTAGTCTCTCTTTCTGCTAGTATCTCTTTCTCTCTATTCTCTCTCTCTCTGCTAGTATGTCTTTTTTTCTCTGCTAGTCTCTCTCTCTCTCTCTGCTAGTATGTCTCTTTTTTTCTCTGCTAGTCTCTCTCTCTCTCTCTCTCTCTCCCTCTCTGCTAGTATGTCTCTCTTTCTCTCTAGTCTCTCTTTCTGCTAGTATCTTTCTCTCTATTCTCTCTCTCTCTCTGCTAGTATGTCTTTTTTTCTCTGCTAGTCTCTCTCTCTCTCTCTCTCTCTGCTAGTATGTCTCTTTTTTTCTCTGCTAGTCTCTCTCTCTCTCTCTCTCTCTCCCCCTCTCTGCTAGTATGTCTCTCTTTCTCTCTAGTCTCTCTTTCTGCTAGTATCTCTTTCTCTCTATTCTCTCTCTCTCTGCTAGTATGTCTTTTTTTCTCTGCTAGTCTCTCTCTCTCTCTCTCTCTCTCTGCTAGTATGTCTCTTTTTTTCTCTGCGTCTCTCTCTCTCTCTCTCTCCCCCTCTCTGCTAGTATGTCTCTCTTTCTCTCTAGTCTCTCTTTCTGCTAGTATCTCTTTCTCTCTTTTCTCTCTCTGCTAGTATGTCTCTTTTTTTCTCTGCGTCTCTCTCTCTCTCTCTCTCCCCCTCTCTGCTAGTATGTCTCTCTTTCTCTCTAGTCTCTCTTTCTGCTAGTATCTCTTTCTCTCTATTCTCTCTCTCTCTGCTAGTATGTCTTTTTTTCTCTGCTAGTCTCTCTCTCTCTCTCTCTCTCCCTCTCTCTGCTAGTATGTCTCTCTTTCTCTCTAGTCTCTCTTTCTGCTAGTATCTCTTTCTCTCTATTCTCTCTCTCTCTGCTAGTATGTCTCTTTTTTTCTCTGCTAGTCTCTCTCTCTCTCTCTCTCCCCCTCTCTGCTAGTATGTCTCTCTTTCTCTCTAGTCTCTCTTTCTGCTAGTATCTCTTTCTCTCTATTCTCTCTCTCTCTGCTAGTATGTCTTTTTTTCTCTGCTAGTCTCTCTCTCTCTCTCTCTCTCTCTCTGCTAGTATGTCTCTTTTTTTCTCTGCTAGTCTCTCTCTCTCTCTCTCTCTCTCTGCTAGTATGTCTCTTTCTCTCTAGTCTCTTTCTGCTAGTATCTCTTTCTCTCTATTCTCTCTCTCTCTGCTAGTATGTCTTTTTTCTCTGCTAGTCTCTCTCTCTCTCTCTCTCTCTCTGCTAGTATGTCTCTTTTTTTCTCTGCTAGTCTCTCTCTCTCTCTGCTAGTATGTCTCTTTTTTTCTCTGCTAGTCTCTCTCTCTCTCTCTCTCTCCCCCTCTCTGCTAGTATGTCTCTCTTTCTCTCTAGTCCCTCTTTCTGCTAGTATCTCTTTCTCTCTCTCTCTCTGCTAGTATGTCTTTTTTCTCTGCTAGTCTCTCTCTCTCTCTCTCTCTGCTAGTATGTCTCTTTTTTTCTCTGCTAGTCTCTCTCTCTCTCTCCCCCTCTCTGCTAGTATGTCTCTCTTTCTCTCTAGTCTCTCTTTCTGCTAGTATCTCTTTCTCTCTATTCTCTCTCTCTCTGCTAGTATGTCTTTTTTTCTCTGCTAGTCTCTCTCTCTCTCTCTCTCTCTGCTAGTATGTCTCTTTTTTTCTCTGCTAGTCTCTCTCTCTCTCTCTCTCTAGTATGTCTTTTTCTCTAGTCTCTCTTCTGCTAGTCTCTCTCTCTTCTCTCTCTCTGCTAGTATGTCTTTTTCTCTCTGCTAGTCTCTCTCTCTCTCTCTCTCTCTGCTAGTATCTCTCTTCTCTAGTCTCTCTCTCTCTCTCTCTCTCCCCTCTGCTAGTATGTCTCTCTCTTCTCTAGTCTCTTTCTGCTAGTATCTCTTTCTCTATTCTCTCTCTCTCTGCTAGTATGTCTTTTTCTCTCTAGTCTCTCTCTCTCTCTCTCTGCTAGTATGTCTCTTTTCTCTCTCTCTCTCTCTCTCTCCTCTGCTAGTATGTCTCTCTTTCTCTCTAGTCTCTTTCTGCTAGTCTCTCTCTCTATTCTCTCTCTCTGCTAGTATGTCTTTTTCTCTGCTAGTCTCTCTCTCTCTCTCTCTCCCCTCTGCTAGTATGTCTCTTTCTCTAGTCTCTCTTTCTCTATCTCTCTCTCTCTCTATCTCTCTCTCTCTCTCTCTAGTATGTCTTTTCTCTCTCTCTCTCCTCTCTCTGCTAGTATGTCTCTCTCTCTCTCTCTCTTTCTGCTAGTATCTCTTTCTCTCTCTCTCTCTCTGCTAGTATCTCTTCTCTAGTCTCTCTGCTAGTCTCTCTCTCTCTCTCCCTCTCTGCTAGTATGTCTCTCTCTTCTCTCTAGTCTCTTCTCTCTCTCTCTCTCTCTGCTAGTATCTTTCTCTCTTCTCTAGTCTCTCTCTCTCTCTCTCTCTCTCTCTGCTAGTATGTCTCTTTCTCTGCTAGTCTCTCTCTCTCTCTCTCTCCTCTCTGCTAGTATGTCTCTTCTCTCTAGTCTCTTCTGCTAGTATCTCTTCTCTCTCTCTCTCTCTGCTAGTATGTCTTTTTCTCTAGTCTCTCTTCTCTCTCTCTCTGCTAGTATGTCTCTCTCTCTGCTAGTCTCTCTCTCTCTCTCTCCCTCTCTGCTAGTGTCTCTCTTTCTCTCTATCTCTCTCTATCTCTCTCTCTATTCTCTCTCTCTCTGCTAGTATGTCTTTTTTCTGCTAGTCTCTCTCTCTCTCTCTCTGCTAGTATGTCTCTTTTTTTGTCTGCTAGTCTCTCTCTCTCTCTCTCTCTCTCCCTCTCTGCTAGTATGTCTCTCTTTCTCTCTAGTCTCTCTTTCTGCTAGTATCTCTTTCTCTCTATTCTCTCTCTCTCTGCTAGTATGTCTTTTTTTCTCTGCTAGTCTCTCTCTCTGCTACCGGTAGTCTGTCTGTCTGTCTGTCTCTCTCGCCCTCATTCTGTGCGTGTTTGTGTCGTGGGGGGCGGGGGGAGTCAACTCTCCAAGGAAGGAGGTGCCCATGCGCGCGCCCGCACCCCAAACTCCCCCCCCCGCCCCGCACGCGCACACAAAGCATTCCGGGCTCTTGCGTTGCCAGCTGCGTCAACCGAGCAAGCCCTTGACGCACGTACCTGTGGGTCGAGGCTATATATAGACGGCCGGCCTCCCACTCCTCTCTCCCACTTCCCCCCCCCCCCACCACCCCACGGCTGACTAAACAGAACTACCTCAAAGTCAAGGACGGGCGGCTGTCACGTGAGCCCGGCCTGTGTATTTCTCCCGGGTGGGAAGGCAAGAGCCTTCGTTGGCTTGTGGCAGCTGCCTCCCACCTTCCCGGCTTCTTGGAAATGGGGGCGCTTCCCCCCCACCCCACCTTTCCCTCCCCCAGCGCCGCGGCTGGCAAAGCAAAGCAAAGCTTTGGCTAAGGCAGCTGCGGCCAAGGGAAGGGCGCAGTAAGCTGGAGCCTCCCCGGCAGAAGAAGAAGAAGAAGAAGAGGAGGAGGAAAAAATAAATAAAAAAGGGGGAGCTGAAAAGAAGAACTAGGGACAGCTAAAAGAAAAAAGAAAAAAAAAAGAAAAGGAGGCGGGCTGGGTGTGGAAGCTAAGCAGGGTTAGGCGGGGTGAGCGTTTGGATGAGATCCCTGGGGGGAGGCACTTCTGCAGCTGGAAGTCCAAAATCCTCTGGTGAGGACCAGCCAGATCCGAGTTTTGTTGTTGTTGTTAGTTGCGAAGTCGTGTCTGACCCATCGTGACCCCACGAACAATGTTCCTCCAGGCCTTCCTGTCCTCTACCATCCTCTGGAGTCCATCCAAGCTCACGCCCACTGCTTCAGTGACTCCATCCAGCCACCTTGTTCTCTGCCGTCCCCTTCTTCTTTTGCCCTCCATCATTTCCAGCATTCGGCTTTTCTCCAGGGAGTCCTTCCTTTTATTAGGTGGCCAAAGTATTTCAGTTTCATCTTCAGGATCTGGCCTTCTAAAGAGCAGTCAGGGTTGATCTCCTCTAGGACTGACTGGTTGGATCGCCTTGCAGTCCAAGGGATTCGCAGGAGTCTTCTCCAGCACCAGAGTTCAAAGGCCTCCATTCTTTGGTGCTCAGCCTTTTTTATGGTCCAACTTTCAAATCCGATTTAGGAGCTGGAATTGAACTCCAGGGAGAGTTTGCAGCTGGGAATCAACCTTCTAGGATGGGAGGAGAGAAGGAAGGGAGGGAGGTCCTGCTGGACTGGACACTGGTCCTTGTAATCCCCTGCCCCACATGGATGCCAACCAAACTGGGCTTTTTGCAGGGGTTCCTGTGGGAGCGTCATCACTTGAGGCTTTCAAGAAGAGGCTGGGCTGCCGCTTGTCAGAAATGGGGTAGGGTCTCCTGCTTGGGTGGGGGGGTTAGACTAGATGACCTCCAAGGTCCCTTCCAACTGCAGAAAAAATAATTGCTGCCAACCTGCCGTCCATTGAGGACCTGTATATTACACCAATCAAAAAGAGGGCTGTGAAAATATTTATAGACCCCTCACATCCTGGACACAAACTGTAATTCAAGGTGGTGAATAGAATAGAATAGAATAGAATAGAATAGAATAGAATAGAGCTGGAAGGGACCTTGGAGCAGTGGTGGGTTTCAAAATTTTTTACTACCGGTTCTGTGGGTGTGGCTTAGTGGGTGTGGCATGGCTTGGTGGGTGTGGCTTGGTGGGCGTGGCAGGGGAAGGATACTGTAAAAATCTCCATTCCCTCCCTACTCCAGGGGAAGGATACTGTAAAATCCCCATTCCCTCCCTACTCCAGGGTAAGGTTACTGCAAAATCCCCATTTCCTCCCTATCAGCTGGGACTTGGGAGGCAGAGAATCGATGGGGGCGGGGCCAGTCAGAATTTTTACTACCGGTTCTCCGAACCACTCAAAATTTCCGCTACCGGTTCTCCAGAACTGGTCAGAACCTGCTGAAACCCACCTCTGCCTTGGAGCACTGGTGAATCTGAACCCATTTACTACCAGTTTGCTGGCCGCGCATGAGCCAATTGCGCCCTGCATGCTCACATGCACAGTGCGCATCAAATGCAAGCTGTATGCAGTGTGCAGCAAAAGGAGGCTTGGGAAGGTAAGTAGAACAGTTCACGGGGTGTGTGTGTAGTCAGCTGTAGCACGGGTGGGAACCTTTTTAAAAACTTTTAAAAAGCATTTTTTACTACCAGTTCGGGTGAAGAGGGGAGTAAAAAATTGCTTTAAAAAAGTAAGAAAAAGGTTCCAATGATCGCGCAGCACAGCTGTGATCGTTGGAGCCTTTTTTTTTTTTTACTTTTTAAGAGCATTTTTTACTACCTATTCACCAGAACTGGTAGTAAAAAAATGCTTTTAAAAGGTTAAAAAAAGAAGGCTCTGACGATCACAGCTGTGCTGCGCGATCATCAGAACCTTTTTTTAACCTTTTAAAAGCATTTTTTTACTACTGGCTCGGGCAAATAGGTAGTAAAAAATGGCTTTACATTTTTTTAAAAAGGCTCTGGCGATTGCATGGCACAGCTGTGATCATCAGAGCCTTTTAAAAAAAATTTTAAAGCATTTTTTACTACCCATTTGTCCGAGCCGGTAGTAAAAAAATGCCAAAAAAGTAAACAAAAAAAAAAGGTCCAACGATCAGCTGAGCAACGCGCGATAGTCGGAACTTTTACTTTTTAAAGCATTTTTAACTACTGGTTCTAGAGAACCGGTAGTAAAAAAATGCTAAAAAATTTTTTAAAAAAGTTTGGACGATCGCATGTCACTTAGCTGATCGTCTGAACATTTTTTACTACCAGTTCGGGCGAATCGGCCCGAACCAGTAGCATTTCACCCCTGCCTTGGAGGTCTTCTAGTCCAGTCCAATGCTCAAGCAGGAGAACATATACCATATCTATCTATCTATCTATCTATCTATCTATCTATCTATCTATCTATCTATCTATCTATCTATCTATCTATCTATCTATCTATCTATCTATCTATCTAATATTCCTTCCTCCTCCTATTTCCCCCGACAACAACAATCCTGTGAGGTGGAGTGGGCTGAGGGAGAGTAAATGGCCCAAAGTCACCCAACCAGAGTTTCAGGTCTAAGATGGGGCTAGAACTCATAGTCTCCTGATGATTGGCTAAAGTCATCTAGTTGTGAGTAGGGAATTCTGGGAGTTGAAGTCCACTCCACTTTAAGTGGCCAAGTATCTGGAAATGCTGCAATGGTCATAAGTGCGAGGACTGATCAATTTTCCCCTCGACTTTGTCAGAAGGTGGCCGAGAAAGGCTTCTCATCACATGACCATGGGGGTATTGCAATGGTTGTAAATGTGAGGATTGGTCATAAGTCACTTTTTTCAGTACAGGTAGCCCTCAACTTATGACCATAATTGAGCCCAAAATTTCTGTTGCTAAGCGAGGCAGTTGTTAACTGAATTTTCTCCATTTTATGATCTATCTTGCCACAGTTATTAAATGAATCATTGCAGCTGTTAAGTTAATAACACCATTTTTGGGGGATTTGCATAGTTTTTTATTTTTTACCATGTAAAAATTCCATTTTTAAGTAAACAGTGTGTTGTCTGGGTACAAATAGTTTTGAAAAGATAGTAGTCATAATGTTTACCACAATATTCATTACATTAATATTAATTCTATGATAATAAAAATAATAATCATAATATTTACTTCTCTATTTTAACAAATCTCCCTTACTTCATTAATCTTTTTTTTATATTTCCATGTTTCTAACTTCTGTTTTTGTTATCTAACCATTGATAAAATAAATCCCATATCATAAAGTTTTCAATTTGTTCCTTTTCCTTAATTACAAATGTTAATTATTCATTTCTGCATAGTCTAATATTTTTTTTAATCACATTCTCATCTGTGGGGTTCTCTTCACTTTTCCATTGTGCAAATACAATCCTGGCTGCAGCTAATACATGTAAGATCAAATATGTATTCCTCTTTTTATATTTATCCGGTAGAATACCCTACAAAAATATTTCTGGCTTTAAATCAATATGTTGCTTTACCATTTTTTCCAACCATGTATGTATTTTTGTCCAATTTTTTTTGCTTTTGGGCATGTTCACCACATATGATACTACGAAACAGGTATTTGATGGCATTTCCAGCATTTAACCGACATATCCTTCAACATCTTCGCCAACCTTGAGGGCAAGAATTGTCATCTATAAAATATTTTATATAGTTTTTCTTTATATGCAGTTGACATCGTTAATTTGTAATTCCTATCCCAGTTCAGTTGTTAAGTGAATTTGGCTTCCCCATTGACTTTGCTTGTCATAAGGTCACAAAAGGTGATCAAATGCCCCCGGGATACTGCAACCGTCATAAATATGAGTCAATTGCCAACCATCCAAATTTTGCTCATATGACTATAGGGATGCTCCAATAATCTTAAGTGTGACAAACGGTCATAAGTCCCTTTTTTCAGCGTCGTAACTTCAAATGGTCACTTAACAAACTGTTGTATGTCAATGACTAACCTGTACCATTATAATTTCAAATTATCACTAAGCAAATGGTCGTAAGTGGACAACCATTTAAATATGAGCCAGCAGTGTGCTTCAACTGCCAAAAAAGCCAACACAGTTTGCATCAACAGAAGGATAGAATCAAGACCAAGTGAAGTGTTAATACCACTTCATAATGCCTTGGTAAGGCCACACTTGGAATATTGCATCCAGTTTTGGTTGCCATGATATAAAAAAGATGTTGAGACTCTAGAAAGTGTGCAGAGAAGAGCAACAAAGATGATTAGGGGACTGGAGGCTAAAACATATGAACGGTTGCAGGAACTGGGTATGTCTGGTTTAATGAAAAGAAGGACTAAGGGAGGCATGATAGCAATGTTCCAATATCTCAGAGGTTGCCACAAAGAAGAGGGAGTCAAACTATTCTCCAAAGCTCCTGAAGGTAGAACAAGAAGCAATGGGTGGAAACTAATCAAGGAGAGAAGCAACTTAGAATTAAGGAGAAACTTCCTGACAGTGAAAACAATCAGTGGAACAACTTGCCACCAGAAGCTGTGAATGCTCCAACACTGGAAGTTTTTAAGAAGATGTTGGATAACCATTTGTCTGAAGTGACATAGGGTTTCCTGCCTAAGCAGGGGGTTGGACTAGAAGACCTCCAAGGTCCCTTCCAACTCCATTATTCTCTTCTCTTCTCTTCTCTTCTCTTCTCTTCTCTTCTCTTCTCTTCTCATTCTCATTCTCATTCTCATTCTCATTCTTATTCTATGACTATCTGCGATCTTCATTTGTTTTCAGCATTTTCATGACACTCCTTCGCATTTGTTTCCCTGGACAAGCAGGACATCTCGGTCTTTTTATTCTCTGAATGGTGGGAACTCAGATCGGAGGGAGTGGATAGGAAGAAAGTGGGGCAGCCCTCCAACACACTCTCTGCGTCACGGCTGATGTGTGGGCTATGAGATGACTTAGGCATATTCCACATGCTGCCAACGGGCCTGGCGGAGGGTCACACTGGGAGAGAGGGGGACGTTACTGGAAAGGCAGGTGATTCGGGGTGAATGTTCCTTAGCAGCTGCACGCATCCAGCCGTCTGTTCGTTTCCCCCAAAGGACCCAGCTGTAAGGCCAACGGTACCCATAAAAACATTCTCCTCTCGGTGACGAATTGCCAGTCTTTCCACAAGCAAGGAAGGTGGAGGAAGAGTTGTGTTTTTTAATCCCATTTCCCCCCCCCCCCCAAAGCTCTAGAGTTGTCGAAAAGAATGCACTTCTGAGCTTGTGAACAACCGTATGACCTGCCCACCCTCAGCTGCTTCTAAGGGGACGCAACTGGCGGTTTGTGTTGTCTTTGGTCTGTGCCAAACAGCACAGCTTGATTTCGCTGACTGACTTGGAGGCAAAGGTGGGATTCAGCCGGTTCATCCCGGTTTAGGCGAACCGGTAGTGGCAACCTGCAGGTGGGCCCACGCACCCGGCTGGGTGCAATCCCGTCCTATATTGCTGCGTTTTTGATACTGCACGCCTGTGTGGGTGGCGCATGCGAGCGAATTGCCATGTTTTCTGACACCACCCCTGTGCTCGGATGAGTATAACTCATAAAATCATCTGCTACCATGTCCTTCCTGTCGAAGACTACTTCAGCTTCAATCGCAACAATACACGAGCACACAATAGATTTAAGCTTAATGTGAACCGCTCCAATCTCGATTGCAGAAAATATGACTTTAGAAACACAGTTGTTAATGCCTGGAATGCACTACCAGACTCTGTCGTCTCTTCCCAAAATCCCCAAAGCTTTAACCAAAAACTATCTACTATTGACCTCACCCCATTCCTAAGAGGTCTATAAGGGGCGTGCATAAGAGCACCAGCGTGCCTACTGTTCCTGTCCTAATGTTCCATTTGATTGTATCCAATTCGTATGGTTATTTCATGCTTATACTTATATATACTGTTGTGTTTGACAAAATAAATAAATAAATAAATAAGTATATGAAACCCATCTCTGCATGGAGGGGTGGCAGGAAAGGAAGGGAGGAGAAAAGGTTCGTGCAGATGACGAGCAAGGAATAAAGGAAAGGGGGGGGGGGAACAGGAAGAGAAAAGTGTCCTTGTGTCATCCTTTCTAAAGATCTCAGGATAATAGCTTCTTGCGTGCTGTGAGGGTGGCAGGGGGCTATTACGCCAAGAGGACTCTACAATTAAGGCCATCCTCCTCCTCCCCTCCTTCACCCTTTTATGCAGAGTTGGGCTTAGTCATTACAGAGGTGGCAAGATGGAGTTGCAGTTTCTCATTGATATGAATGAGAAACTGCGACCCAAAGTATAAACCAAAGAATGCAGCCCGAGGCTGCCATAAACAAGAGGGATAGAATCAAGATCACGTGCAGCGTTAATACCCACTTTATAAAACGTTGGTAAGGCCACGCTTGGGATACGGCATCCAGTTTTGGTTGCCGTGATATAAAACAGATGTTGAGTCTCTACAAGGAGCGCAGAGAAGAACAGCAAAGATGATTAGGGGGTTGGAGGTGGAAACTTACGAAGAACGGTTGCAGGAACTGAGCATGTTTGGTTTAATGAAAAAGACTACAGGTGACATGATAGCAATGTTCCAATATCTGAGGGGCTGCCATAAAGAATAGAATAGAATAGAATAGAATAGAATTTTTATTGGCCATGTGTGATTGGACACACAAGGAAGAGGAGTATTCTCCAAATCAAGGATCTCCAACCTTGGCAACTTTAAGACTTGTGGACTTCAACTCCCAGAATTCCTCAGCCAGCTTTGCTGAGTCCACAAGTCTTAAAAGTTGCCAAGGTTGGAGGCCAGGGGTGAAATCCAGCAGGTTCTGACAGGTTCTGAAGAACCGGTAGCGGAAATTTTGAGTAGTTCGGAGAACCGGCAAATACCACATCTGGCTGGCCCCAGAGTGGGGTGGGAATGGGGATTTTGCAATACCCTTCCCCTGCCACGCCCACCAAGCCACCCCACGCCCACCAAGCCTTGCCCACAGAACCAGTAGTAAAAAAAAAAAAGAATTCTACCACTGTTGGAGACCCCTGCTCCAAAACACCTGAAGGCAGGACAAGAAGTAAACATGGAAAACTAATTGAGAGAAGCAACCTAGAGCTAAGAATAGAATAGAATAGAATAGAATAGAATAGAATAGAATAGAATAGAATAGAATAGAATTTTTTATTTATTTTTTTTTTAATTTAAAAATAAATTTTACTTATTTTTATTTAAGGAGAAATTTCCTGACAGAATAATTAACCAGTGGAACGACTTGCCTCCAGAAGTGGTGGATGCGCCAACGCTGGAAGTTTTTAAGAAGAGTTTGTCTGAAATGGTATAGGATTTCCTAGTCCTATAGAAGGGGGTTGGACTAGAAGACCTCCAAGGTCCCTTCCAGCTCTTTTATTCTGCTAAACAGCAGCAAAGGAAGTCAAACATTTGCAGGAAGGAAAGCCAACCTCAGGGGCAAAAAATCCAAATGTTCAATCATTCTACCTGAACTATAGGTGTATTCCCCACTCCTGGGAGTTGTCATCTTGACATGTGAACTGTTGCTTCTGTGTTCTGTCCCCCCTCGCCTCCGTCCGAGCGATGAATTAGCCGGCACTATCAGCTCTGGCAGCAAACTAGCGAGCATCTATCAAGTGACTCTGTTATCTCCCTTGATGCCGATGAGTCACCCAGGAACAAACAGTACTTAAGCTAAGCAGTTGATTTGCCTGCTACGAAGTGGCATAGCAGCCCTCGCTGGTTTTATATCATGTGGGGTGTGGCTCCATGACTCAGCACTTCCTAGGCCTGCCCCACCCCTGCTTCTGTTGTTCCCTCCTCTCCTGCCTACGAAACCTAGGGTCCAGCCAGGCCTGATTGCCATCAGCTGGGTCTGGATGTGTGGCCTGGGGGTAGGAAAGAGTCAGGGGACGGAGGCCTCGTTATCTCCTCCACCTGGCCTGCCTCTGGCTCCTGGAACTGAGCCAGGGAAGCCGGTGGTCCCGAGGTAAGTCCTGATGGCCCTTCCCCCTCACTTTCCAAGTCACTTTCTGGCAGGGGGCCCGGCTCGGGGGGGCACAGACACAACATCCTGCTTCAATCCACCTTCCGTTTTAAGAATAGGATTTGCACCTCAATTTTCATGCTGAGCTGGCTGGCCAACCAGCCAACTTTCATGCCCCACCCCCCCACCCCAATCATGTGGTAAACTCTGTTAAAATACAAATCTCAGCCAATTCCTTTGACTGGCTGTTCAAAATGCTTCCAGGCCCCAGCTGTGGAATAAGCTAAGGTCAAGAGTGTAACCAGTTGCCTGTTTTAACCATGATCTCCAATTCATCCTTTGAAATCAAGGACCAGGGAAGAAGCTAGAAACCAGGAGACGGTGAGTTCTAGTCCCGCTGTAGGAAGTTAGCACCCACCCCTCTCCTAGGAAAATGATATATTTTAGGAAATATTAAAAGGGCAGAATATTTCCCCTAAAAGGGAGGCAGAAACTCAGCCCCCCCACCCACCGTTGTCAATGGGCCATTAAAGCCTGGGCCAGTTTATTCTACATAACAAAGATCTACCTCCTTCAGGCAGAGCCATAGTAGGAATTGCCAAAAGCCCATCATCACCCAGCAAGAGTCAACCAACCCTGGGACACAGACAACCTACAAAGTTACCCCTGCATGGCCCCAGGGGAGCCTGACAACCAATCAGAACACAAGCTCAAATTCAAAAGCCCACAGAGGGCATAAAAACCCTCTCCACATCTCTCCCCTTTTTGCCCAGGATCTCAAGCCATGTGACCCTGTTCATCAGTAAACCTGCAAGCAGCTTCCATGTTTCCAGTTTCCCATTTGGAACTGAACCCAGATGGACATTTCTTCCAACATCACCTTAGGCATGAAAGCTAACTGGGTGACCTTGGGGGCCAATCATTCTCTTCTCAACCCACCCCACCTCACAGGGTTGTTGTTGTGGGGAAAAGAGGAGGAGAAAGGCGTATTAGGAAAGTTTACCGCCTTGAGTTATTTATAAAAATAATAATGAAGAATAGAATAGAATAGAATAGAATAGAATAGAATAGAATAGAATAGAATAGAATAGAATAGAATAGAATAGAATTTATTGGCCAAGTATGATTGGACACACAAGGAATTTGTCTTGGTGCATATGCTCTCAGTGTACATAAAAGAAAAATAATAAATACATTTAAAAATGGTCTTCCCCTAAAGAGTTTCAATGGCATTTCCAAATTGCACAGAAAGCAGTAGAAACTGATGGGAACAGTCTGTCTCATTCCCTCATAGAGACCAGCTTGATGCCTTCCAGATGTGCAGGGATTACAACATCCCAAAATTTCGAGCCAGCCACCACCCAGAATACATTTCCTTTTATTACTTTCACTTGATAAGTAGGATTGTTAAAAGTTGCTTTGATTCTTATCTTAACAGGTGACAAGCTAACAATTAAAGAAGTACAGGCATTTTTATTATTATTATTATTATTATTCATAGCCAGGAACACACCTTCTTTAAAATTAATCTCAGGAACACTGGGGTACAGGTTTAAGAGAAGGCTTGGCAGTCCTAGGTTAAATTCTCCTTTTCTGCAGCTTTGAACTAAAATAAGACTTTTAAGCGAGATGCCAGTTTCACGGCTATAGGTAACCCAGGCAGTTGAAAATAAATATGAATATTTAAGTACAGATGGTGTTTTAAGGAGAGGGTTCCCTTCAATTACATTTCCATGTCTTCTGAAATGGAGGCAATGGTGGGTTTCACATTTTTAAACTACCGGTTCTGTGGGTGTGGCTTGGTGGGCGTGGCAGGCTGTGGGCGTGGCTTACTGGGTGTGGCATGGGAAGGATAGTGTAAAATCTCCATTCCCACCCGACTCCAGGGGAAGGTGACTGCAAAATCCCATTTCCTCCCAATCAGCTGGGACTCAGGAGGCAGAGAATAGACGAGGGTGGGGCCAGTCAGAATTTTTACTATCAGTTCTCCGAACTACTCAAAATTTCCGCTATCGGTTCTCCAGAACTGGTCAGAACCTGCTGAAACCCACCTCTGATGGAGGCCATAACAAATGGGTGCAAGATTTGTTACTTGAGGTACCCAATTTGTGAGACCAAGAATGTCATATTGTCTGTCAGGAGTGCAGTAATAGGTAAAGATAAAGGTAAAGGTTCCCCTCGCACATATGTGCTAGTCGTTGCCGACTCTAGGGGGCGGTGCTCATCTCTGTTTCAAAGCCAAAGAGCCAGCGCTGTCCGAAGACGTCTCTGTGGTCATGTGGCCGGCATGACTCAACGCCAAAGGCGCATGGAACGCTGTTACCTTCCCATCAAAGGTGGTCTCTATTTTTTCTACTTGCATTTTTACGTGCTTTTGAAACTGCTAGGTTGGCAGAAGCTGGGACAAGGAACGGGAGCTCACCCCGTTACACAGCAGCACTAGGGATTCGAACCGCTGAGCTGCCGACCTTTCGATTGACAAACTCAACGTCCTAGCCCATGAGCCACCACGTCCCCTAGTGCAGTAATAGGGACGCTCAAATGAAATAATAGGTTTATTTATAACACTGTCCCTAAAACTTGGCCACTTTAAGATGCCGGACGTAGCATGGCTGGCTGGGGAATTCTGGGAGTTGAAATCCACCATGTTAAAGTTGTCAGGTTTGAGGAACATGGATTGATTCATTTGAGTATCAGGCAAATGCTTGGTTGTTGAGTCATTTGAAGCACTTGGAGGACAGAATGTCAGACCACCTTCTTTAGAGGAGAAGTTACAAAAATAAGTATAAATCATTATAGCAGATTCAACCTGCAGGCTCCTCCTCTGAACCAATCTGTGGATAGATGCCCAGCAAAATGGACTTTGCCACAAGAAATGTAAGGGGGGAAAAAGACGTCTTGGTGCAAATCATGCAAAGGTGAGTTTTATCCACCCATTGCAGTTCTGAGGCAGCTTGAACAAGTGAAGAGAGAGATTGAGTAAAGTTTTAAGGACACCCGTCCTGTGAGCCTAACTTAAGTTGCTGTGGTTATGTACAATATCCACACAAGTGAAAATTTCTCCCCAGCCATACTGCCTGTTTCAAAAGGATCTGATCTCATCCTGTCAGTTTCTTTCTCTGCTGTGTCTTGTGTGTGTGTGTGTGAGAGAGAGAGAGAGAGGGAGGGAGGGAGAGAGGGACAGAGGGAGAAACAGAAAGAGAAAAGGAGAAAGAGACAGAAACAGAGAAAGAAAGAAAGAGAAAGACAACGTGAAAGAAAGAAAAGTGAAAGGAAGAGAAAGAAAGAAAAAGAAAGAAAGAAAGACAAAGTGAAAGAGAAAAGTGAAAGGAAGAGAAAGAAAGAAAAAGAAAGAAAGAAAGACAAAGTGAAAGAGAAAAGTGAAAGGAAGAGAAGGAAAGAAAGAAAGAAAGAGAGAGAAAGGGAGGGAGAAAGTGATAGAGAAAGAGAAAAGGAGAGAGAAAGAGAAAGAAAGAACGAGAAAGATGAGAAACAGAAAGAAAAAAGAAAAAAGAAAGAACGGCAGAAAGTGAAAGAGAAAAGGGAAAGAGAGAGAAAGTGAGGAAAAAAAGGGAAGGAGGGAGAAAGTGATAGAGAAAGAGAGAAAAGGAGAGACAAAAAGAGAAAAGAAAGGGAGGGAGGGAGAAAGTGATAGAGAAAGAGAGAAAAGGAGAGACAAAGAGATAAAGAGATAAAGAGAAAGAAAAGAAAGGGAGGGAGGGAGAAAGTGATAAAGGGAGAGAAAAGGAGAGATAAAGAGATAAAGAACGAAAAAGGAGAACTAGATAAAAAAGAGAATGACAAAAAGTGAATGAGAAAAGCAAGAGAAAAAGGGAGGGAAGGAGAAAGTGATAGAGAAAGAGAGAAAAGGAGAGACAAAGAGAGAAAGAAAGAGAGAGAGAGAGAGGAAAGGGAGGGAGGGAGAGATTAGCTCCTGGCTGGTACAAAAAGGCCCCTGTTTGTTTATTCTACGGATGGGGGAAGCAGTGAGGTTCTCCTCCCACCCAGGGAATGTGTGGGTGGGGGGGAAAGAAGGGGGCTGCAGGAGGGGATGGATGGCTCCCATCCACCCTCTGATCTCATCCCTCAAGCATCCCAGACGGGCTTTTCAGCCCTGAGGTTTCGCCTTGGCCTTTTGCAACCTTCCCTCCCTCCAGCCTTGGCAGGAGGACCCAGTGAGGCTAACCTCATAGTCTCCGTCAAGAGGAATCCAGTAGCTGGACTCATACATTTTGTTCAAAGGCAGAAGCTTCTGCAAGCGGCAGCAGCTCCTTTGTAATAAAAATGGTGAGCTGGAAAAAGTGCTACCGGATTCCTTTTACCTAGACACACACACACACACAAACACACTCTCGTTGCCTCTGGCTGACCCCAAAGTGTCTGATTTATCTAATGTTCTGGATGGGAGTTTTCTCCTTAGATTACATGTGAAGGGGCTTGAAATGGTAATTTAAACAGAGAAAGAAAGAAAGAAAAGAAAAGAAAGAAAGAAAGAAAGAAAGAAAGAGAAAGAGGGAGAGCAAGAAAGAAAGAGAGAGAGAGCGCAAGAAAGAAAGAGAGCAAGAAAGAGAAAGAAAGAAAGAAAGAGAAAGAAAGAGAGAGAGAGAGAAAGAGAAAGAAAGAGAAAGAAAGAAAGAGAGAGAAAGAAAGAAAGAAAGAAAGAAAGAAAGAGAAAGAAGGAGGGAGGGAGGAAGGAAGGAAGGAGGGAGGGAGGGAGGGAGGGAGGGAAGGCAAGAAGGAAGGAAGAAAGGAAGGAAGGAAGAAAGAAAGAAAGAAAGAGAAAGAGGGAGAGAAAGTGAGAGAGAGAGAGAAAGAAAGAGAGAAAGAGAGAGAAAGAGAGAGAGAGAGAAGAGAAAGAGAGAGAAAGAGAGAGAGAAAGAAATAGAGAGAGAGAGAGAAAGAAAGAAAGAGAAAGAAGGAGGGAGGGAGGAAGGAAGGAAGGAGGGAGGGAGGGAGGGAAGGCAAGAAGGAAGGAAGAAAGGAAGGAAGGAAGAAAGAAAGAGAAAGGGAGAGAAACTGAGAGAGAGAGAGAAAGAAAGAGACAAAGAGAGAGAAAGAGAGAGAGAGAAAGAGAAAGAGAGAGAGAAAGAAAGAGAGAGAGAGAGAAAGAAAGAAAGAAAGAAGGAGGGAGGGAGGAAGGAAGGAGGGAGGGAGGGAAGGCAAGAAGGAAGGAAGAAAGGAAGGAAGGAAGGAAGAAAGAGAGAAAGAGAGAGAGAAAGTGAGAGAGAGAGAAAGAAAGAGACAAAGAGAGAGAAAGAGAAAGAGAGAGAGAGAGAGAGAGAAAGAAAGAAAGAGAAAGAAGGAGGGAGGGAGGGAGGGAGGAAGGAAGAAGGAGGGAGGAGGGAAGGCAAGGAAGGAAGGAAGGAAGGAAGAAAGAAAGAGAAAGAGGGAGAGAAAGTGAGAGAGAGAGAGAAAGAAAGAGACAAAGAGAGAGAAAGAGAGAGAGACAGAAAGAAAGAGAGAGAGAGAAAGAAAGAAAGAGAAAGAAGGAGGGAGGGAGGGAGGAAGGAATGAAGGAAAATTAGAGGAAGAAGGGAGTGAGGAGAGGACGAAAAGAAGGGAAGAGGGAGGAAGGAAGAAGTGATTTTTTCCCCACTTCTAGACAGATAAAACTGGGACATCTCTGAGGATGATTATGGAACTTCCATGTCGGTTATCTTTATTTTGTATGATTGACCGTTGCTTCACTTTGGGGTTTTGTCATGTAGCTGTTTTCAGTGGTTTTGTAAAGTGCAGAGGGCCAATATAAATAATTAAATAAAATGTCAAAATAAAATAAAATGAATTTTATAAAATAGAATTCAACACTTCAGTGCAACAGCAAATAAACCTAGCAGTTTAGTAGCTATTTTTAAAGTCTTCTCAGAACTTAACCAATAGCTCCTTTAAAGTCCACCCAGGATTAATGCTAAGGTGTTGCATTTTAAATGTCCTCCCCCAACCTAGACTGACCCAACCTCTTCCCCACCATGGTGATCCAGTAACAGACCTAGGAGGGCTTCCCCTTCACCATCTCTTTCCGGTTCTTTTCCACACAACCCATGAAGCTATAGAAAGACCCCCAAAAATGTTTTTTCAAGAGCCAACTAGACTTTCTGGTGTTTTTTTTTTCTTTGAAGACGCTTCGCTTCTCATCCGAGAAGCTTCTTCCGTTCGAACTGAAGAAGCTTCTTGGATGAGAAGCGAAACGTCTTCAAGGGAAAAACCAAGAAAGTCCAATTGCCTTTTGAAAAAGCAGCTTTGGGACATTGGTGGGAATGCTTCTTTCACACAGCCCACCCGATGCTGAATAAAAATCTAATAAATTAATATATATTTTTTAATTTGCATTTATATCCCACCCTTCTCCGAAGACTCAGGGCGGCTTACACTATGTCAAGCAATAGTCTTCATCCATTTGTATATTATATACAAAGTCAACTTATTGCCCCCAACAATCTGGGTCCTCATTTTATCTACCTTATAAAGGATGGAAGGCTGAGTCAACCTTGGGCCTGGTGGGACTTGAACCTGCAGTAATTGCAAGCAGCTGCTGTTAATAATAGACTGCATTAGTCTGTTGAGCCACCAGAGGACCAGGTGCCAATCTAGTCCGTCTGTCCCCCCTCAGCCACAGTAGTTCATTGGTTTTGAACCAAACCCTCCCTTTCAACCCAAGAGCCAATCAGTTGTGCTGGGAAAGATGCTGGACTAGTTCCCCAATCAGCCATGGAAGCTAATTGGCTGACATTGGGCCAGTTCTTCCCTCTCATCCCAAGAGCCAATCACGCGTACTAAGAAAGATGCTGGACTGGGGTGGGTGGGTGGGAGAAGACCGATTCTACTCCCCCTCAGCCATGGAAGCTGATTAGCTGACTTTGTGCCTCTCTGTCACCCCAAAACCAATCAGGTGTACTGGGAAAGATGCTGGGCTGGGGGTTGATTGGCTAACTTTGGGCCAGTCCCTCCCTCAGCCCAGCCTAACCTGATTTGCAGGCTTGTTGGGAGGGTAAATAAAGATATTCTTATACACACACCCCTTCTCAGCTGCCTAACAAATGCATCTACGGTATGCAAAGGTCTCACAACAGAGGTGGTATTCAGCCAGTTCATGCCAGTTCGTACCAGTTTGGGCGAACAGGTAGCAGCGACTGCAGTTTCCTGAGGTTTTCTGGTGCTGTGAGGCAGTGGTGGGTTTCAAATTTTTTTACTACTGGTTCTGTGGGTGTGGCTTGGTGGGTGTGGCATGGCTTGGTGGGCGTGGCTTGGTGGGTGTGGCAGGAGAAGGATACTGTAAAATCTCCATTCCCTCCCCACTCCACGGGAAGGTTACTGCAAAATCCCTATTTCCTCCTGATCAGCTGGGACTTATTTATTTATTTTATTTATTTATTTTGTCACAACATTATATATAAACACATATAATGAAGGAAAACAATAGGACAGGAATGATAGGCACTTTTGTGCACTTATGCACGCCCCTTATAGTCCTCTTAGGAATGGGGTGAGGTCAATGGTAGACAGTTTTTGGTTAAAGATTTTGGGAGTTTGAGAAGGGACCACAGAGTCAGGTAGTGTGTTCCAAGTGTTAACAACTCTGTTACAAAAGTCATATTTTCTGCAATTAAGACTTGAGAGTCTTCTTATACTTGGGAGTATTCTCTGACTTGGGAGGCAGAGAATAGATGGGGGCGGGACCAGTCAGAATTTTTACTGCCGGTTCTCCGAACTACTCAAAATTTCTGCTACCAGTTCTCCAGAACTGGTCAGAACCTGCTGAAACCCACCTCTGCTGTGAGGGTTCTGACACTGTCCTTTTGCATTTTTTCTTATCCATAGCACCTTTCACTTCATCATACCACTATGCATCTGTTTTTATTCCCATTAGCTTCACATGCAGTTCTTTCTTGCGTGTCCACTTCCCCATTCATTCTGTTGGGGGATTAATCTGTTTCTAATATTTTCTCATGCAGGACTCCTACTTTCTCTCCCTGCTGTTATCTCAGATTCTCCCCATTCATTCTCATTTTTTTTTTTTTTTTTTTTGGTCTCAGCATGGTTTAATCACTTTTTCTGTACTTTCCTGCAACCATTTATTCATGTTTCCTGCCTGGGCAGGGGGTTGGACTAGAAGACCTCCAAGGTCCCTTCCAACTCTGTTATTATTATGATGTCACCTAATTCAGGTAGTCCTCCACTTACAACCCTTCATTAGTGACCATTCGAAGTTACAACAGCGCTGAAAACAGTGACCAATGACTGTGATTCAGACTTACGACTGTTGCAGTATCTCCATGGTCACATAATCAAAATTCGGATGCTTGGCAACTGATTTATATTTATGAGAGTTGCAGTGTCCCAGGGTCATGCAATCCTCTTTTGAAACCTCTTGACAAGCAAAGTAAATGGAGAAGCCAGATGCATTTAATAGCCATGTTACTAACTCAACAACTGCAGTGATTCATTTACAAGAAAGTGGCAAGAAAGAAACTATAAACTCAGTTAACAAGTGACTGACTTAGCAACAGAGCTCAATTGTGACTGTAAGTCGAGGACTACCTGTAGGATAATCCCCCACCCTTCCAAAGGTCACATTTCATTCAGAATGTTACGTGTATTTTTTCCTCGACATCCATCCCTAATTTCTTTCATCATCACTATTCAAAGTAGTATAACTTGCAGCTATTGTAGGTTTCCTAATTGCATAATTTTTTTTTTTGTCAATCATATATCAGATAACAGGTAAAAGTATAAACATAATTTGGATACATGAAAAGAGTAAGTAAAAAGGAATATTAGGACCGGGACGGTAGGCATGCAGGTGCGCTTATGCACATCCCTTACAGACCTCTTAGGAATGGGGGTGAGGTCAACAGTAGACAGTTTAAGCTTAAAGTTTTGGGGGTTTGGGGAAGAAACTACTGAGTCAGGTAGTGCATTCCAGGCATTGACCACTCAGTTGCTGAAGTCGTATTTTCTGCAATCGAGTTTGGAGCAGTTTACCTTGAGTTTGTATCTATTATTTGCTCGTGTATTGTTGTGGTTGAAACTGAAGTAGTCATTGTAATGTATCTTTAAAAGTTTTGGCGGGAAAAAAGCACGTTGCTGATTGGTTGAAGCCACCGGCTAAACTGTATATAAGGAGAGGTTTTCCCGGGCACTGGTTGCTGGGTTCACCATATAGTAAAGAGCTGTTGTCACTATCCTGGTCTCCTGCCTCGTTATTGCCCGAATCTAACACTGGCGACGAGGATGGGATCTCGAGGCTAAGAGCGCCAGGAAAAGAGCTGAACTCACCAGGAAGACGCGAACCCAGCAAACAAGGGGCGGAAAGCAGCGATGTCCGGCTACACACCGCCAGCGCCATTCGACCCAGCTAAGGAAAAATGGGGGTCATACATGGCTCGTTTCGAGTGTTTCCTCGAGGCGAACGAACTTCAAGGAGTTTCAGACAACAGGAAACGAGCGTATTTCCTGAGCCACTGCGGTCCAGAAGTTTTCAACACCGCAGAATCCCTGGCTGAGCCAACGCCGGTACAGTCGGTACCGTGGCAAACTCTGCAGACTTTATTGAAAGCCCATTATGCACCAATGCCATCCAAGTATGTGCAACGGTTTGAATTCGGGGAGCGCAGACAGCAAGAGGGCGAGTCCATCAGCGCATACATGGCCGCCCTGAGGAAAGCCTCAAAACATTGCGAGTACCGAGACTTGGATGAGGCATTGCTGGAGCAACTCATCCGCGGGGTCAGGGACATCCGTTTGCGGAGGCGGCTGCTGTCTAAAAGCAACCTAACGCTGGCAAACGCCTTGGACGAAGCCAGGGCTCACGAGATGTCTACCCAAGCGGCGGAAACCCTACAAAAGCAAGTCACACCAACGGCTGGTGCGAAATCAACCCCGGTCCACAATGAAAAGGTCCAGGCCGAATCGGACGGTGAGAAAGAAGAAGGAGTCTTCCACACCGGGAGGCCGGAGAATGAAGACCGCAGCGACTGCGCGAGTTGTGGGGGGCGACACCAGCGACAACAATGCAAATTTAAGGAAGCGACTTGTCGGCGGTGCGAAAGGAAGGGGCACCTAGCACAGGTCTGTCGAGCACCCCAACCTTCCCGCCAAAAATTCAAACTGACCAACCAGAGCGCGGGAACGGCGAAGCAGCCCGTGATTGGTCAGTTTAAAAAAGGCGCGAAGTTGAATCAGACTGTCGTGAGAGTGGGTCACGCATCAACACGCCTAGAGAAAAAAATCTTTACAAAGGCAAAGATTGAGGGGGTGCCTTGCCGATTGGAGGTGGACACCGGCTCATCGATCACGATCATGTCCTGGGACAATCTCGTGAGAGCCCTACCCGCCATCGCAAAGCGCAAGCTGCAACCACAGAAATTAAAGGTACAAGACTACCAAGGGAATCGCATCCCTGTTCGAGGGGTAACGTCCGTCCACGTCGAGTATGGACAATACAAGAAAACTCTGCCCATCACCATCGTCGATGGGACCCTGCCAAGCTTGTTGGGACTGGACTGGTTCCGAGCATTGGGCATGGGAGTGACTGGAGTCTTCAGAAACGAAGTCAACCTCAAAGACGCACTAACGAAAGAATTTGGGGACGTTTTCAGAGACTGCCTGGGCAAGTACACGGGGACCCCTATTTCTTTTAACTTAGACCCCCAAGTTGCCCCTATCCGTCTAAAGGCTAGGAGGGTCCCGTTCGCCCTAAAGCCCAGGATTGACCGGGAACTGGACAAGCTAGTAAACCAGGGAATTCTAGTGCCAGTTGACCATGCTAAGTGGGAGACCCCTATCGTCACCCCAGTCAAACCGGACGGGTCGGTCCGGATTTGCGCTGACTATAAGGCAACGCTTAACAAAGCGTTGCAAAAGAGTGCTTACCCCGTTCCGATGGTACAGCACTTACTGCACTCAATGGGGCAAGCGCAAGTTTTTGCCAAGCTGGACTTGGCCCAAGCCTATCAACAGCTGCCTGTAGATAACAGCACAGCCGAAGCGCAGACAATTGTGACTCACAGAGGGGCTTTTAAGTGTACCCGGTTACAGTTTGGGGTTAGTGTGGCTCCAGGGTTATTTCAGAACCTAATGGAGCGACTATTGCAGGGACTACCGGGGGTGGTACCATACTTTGATGATGTACTGGTATCCGCTGAGAATCTAGAGGAATTAGGGGTAAGGCTGCGAAAAGTTTTGGGCATTTTCCGGTCTGCCGGCCTCACAGTTAAACTGAACAAATGCCAGATCGGGGTTGAATCTGTGGAATTCCTGGGCTACCGGATAGACAGGGAAGGGATTCACCCCACTGAGAGCAAGGTACGGGCCATCAGGAAGGCCCCGGTCCCAAAGAACAAAACGGAGTTACAGGCATTCTTAGGTCTGGTCAACTTCTACGCGGTATTCTTAAGAAATAAGGCAACAGTAGCCGAGACGCTGCATAAATTACTAGCAAAGACGGCTGCATGGTCTTGGGGAAAGGCGGAAGATAGGGCATTCGAAGGGGTAAAGAATCTCCTATCGAGTGATAGCCTCCTTATCCAATACAATGGCACGCTGCCATTAGTGTTAAGCTGCGATGCATCCCCCTATGGGGTGGGGGCTGTGCTCAGCCACAGGTTGCCAAATGGCACAGAAGCCCCTATTGCATATTACTCCCGAACCATGTCATCAACTGAAAGGAATTATAGCCAGCTTGATAAGGAAGCCCTGGCTATAGTCTCCGGAGTAAAGAAATTCCATGAATATGTATTTGGTCGTGATTTCGAAATCATCACGGACCATAGACCTTTGCTAGGCCTGTTGGCAGGTGACCGCCCAACGCCCGTGGCACTTTCGCCCAGACTGACCCGATGGACTATCTTCCTGGCAGCGTATTCTTACAAACTACTACACCGGCCAGGGAAGGAATTAGGGCATGCAGACGCCCTGAGCAGATGCCCGTTACCAGAGACTATCGAAGACCCCACTCCGGGGACACCAGTTCTACTAATTGACTCTTTGGACTCTGGCCCAGTCACATCCAAAGAGGTGGCTCGGGCTTCATACAAGGACATTACAATAAGGACTGTAATTGGTTGGGTACAAAGAGGTTGGCCCGCTGCGCCGGGCGAACGTTTTAAAGAGTTTGTAAAAAAACGTGGGGAACTCTCAGCTCAAGGGGGGTGCCTGCTATGGGGGGATCGAGTGGTGATCCCGGAGAAATTGAGGGAAAAGGTATTGGGGCTCCTTCACGAAGGCCACCCAGGGATCGTGAGAATGAAGGGTCTAGAGAGAAGCTATGTGTGGTGGCCCTTAATGGACACGGAAATTGCTGAAAGGGTAGGAAAATGCCAGGCCTGTCAGGAGTCCAGACCGCTACCCCCAACGGCCCCGATTCGGGAATGGGAGAGACCCCAGGGCCCTTGGTCTAGGATCCATATCGATTTTGCCGGCCCCTTCCACGGCCAAACCTTTCTGGTAGTAGTCGATGCCTACTCCAAATGGCTGGAAATCATTCTCATGAGATCCATGACAGCCGAGGCCGTGATCTCAGTCCTACGGCACCTATTTGTAACCCATGGGTTGCCCGACACTTTAGTCTCCGATAACGGCCCGCAATTCACGGCAACCCAGTTTGAGGGGTACTTGGCAGAGGAGGGCATCCGGCATGTCCTCTCGGCGCCTTTCCACCCTGCGACGAACGGCCTTGCAGAACGTTTCGTTCGGAGCGCAAAGGAAGCATTGTCCAGAATCAAGCCAGGCGATTGGCAAACAAAAATCGATACATTCCTAGCAGTCCAACACAGAACCCCCTGTGTCACAACTGGCCGCAGCCCGGCCGAGCTATTAATGGGTCGGAAGCTTAGGTGCCCACTAGACCGTTTAAACCCAAACTACACACCAGACGGTTACAAAGGGGCATACGGTAAAACAAGAGGGATGGCAACAGGCGACCTAGTGTGGGCACACAACTACAGCGAGGGCCCGACCTGGTTAGCAGGAACAATCCTAGAAATAACAGGACCAAAGTCATATCTAATAGAGTTGGAGGATGGCCGGGTGTGGAAGCGCCACATAGACCAGATAAGAAAACGCATAACAGGTAATACAGAATCAGACGAAACATGCCCTGACTATTCAATGTTGGAATCCACAGCTGACTCAAACCCGGGGCTAACGCGGGACTTATCTGAGTGCCGGGAGGTCCAGCGACGCCAACTGGTTCATCCTGAAGACAGCAGGGAAGACTCTGCAAATAATCCAGGGCCGGATGGCCTAGAGGAGGAGCTGAGAGGAACAAACAGTCCCTCCGGTCAGCTCGACTCACTCCCAGAGAATGAATTGCGCAGGTCTGAAAGAGTCAGGAGACGCCCAGTCTACTTGCGTGATTACGTCGAAAAATAAGACGTAAATTTTATGTAAATATTGGTAAAGTGTTTTCTGGGAGGGAAGGAGTGTAATGTATCTTTAAAAGTTTTGGCGGGAAAAAAGTACGTTGCTGATTGGTTGAAGCCACCGGCTAAACTGTATATAAGGAGAGGTTTTCCCGGGCACTGGTTGCTGGGTTCACCATATAGTAAAGAGCTGTTGTCACTATCCTGGTCTCCTGCCTCGTTATTGCCCGAATCTAACAGTCATTGACGGGTAGGAGATTGTGGTAGATAATTTCATGTACAATGCTTAGTTCAGACTGAAGTCAATGTAGTTCTAAGTTGTCTAAGCCCAAAATTTGGAGTCTGGTGGCATAAGGTATTTTATTGCGGGTAGAGGAGTGGAGGACTCCTCTCATAAAATATCTCTGGACTCTCTCGATTGTATTTATGTTCGATATGCAGTGCGGGTTCCAGACAGATGAGCTGTATTCACCTGCCCGGACGTCACTATGGACGATCTGCACGCGCTCCCGTTGCAAACCGATAGTAAAGGTAAGTAGAACCCACACCTGGCTCCAGCTTCCATGGGAGCTTGTGGCTGAAGGTGTTTTGTTTATGAATAGATTGGCCCACTCTTTCTGAATGGATACCAAATCTCCATTCCAAAAGACCAAAAGTCTCTTCTGCTTGAAGCTGTTTTCCTATGGCAGGAAGACTGTGGCTGCTTTCTGCCTTTAAGACCATGTTTCTCCATTTCTCCTTTGGGGAAATATAATAAGTCTGCCACTTTTTAATATTAAGAATAAAGAATATTTTAATCTGGGGAGGTGGGGCTTCCTATACATCCCACCACTTGCTGCTAATATTAAGGATGGTTTCATTTGGGATAGCCTAGTAAAATTCGCCTCTAGTTAGCATCATCATCATCATCATCATCATCATCATCATCATCATCATCATAATAATAATATTTTATTTTAATTTGTATACCGCCCTGAGTCCTTCGGGAGAAGGGCGGTATACAAATTAAAATAAATTTGTAATGAAACCAATCATGTTTTACTTATAAACTGTTTAGTCTAGTGTGATAGGGATATCAGAAATAGATAGATAGATAGATAGATAGAAAGAAAGAAGAGAGACAGACAGAGAGACAGAGAGATGATAGATAGATAGATAGATAGATAGATAGATAGATAGATAGATAGATAGATAGATGATAAACAGATGATAGATAGATAGATAGATAGATAGATAGATAGATAGATAGATAGATGATAAACAGATGATAGATAGATAGATAGAAGACAGATGATAGATAGATAGAAGACAGATGATAGATAGATAGATAGATAGATAGATAGATAGATAGATAGATAGATAGATAGTAGGTAGATGGTAGATAGATAGATAGATGATAGATAGATAGATAGATAGATAGATAGATAGATAGATAGATAGATAGATAGATAGATAGAAGATAGACAGAGAGACAGACAGAGAGATAGATAGATGAGAGAGAGAGAGAGAGAGGGAGAGATAGTAGGTAATTAGATAGACGTTAGATAGATAGTAGATAGACAGATAGAGAGATGGAAGATAGACAGATAGACAGATGATAGATAGATAGATAGATAGATAGATAGATAGTAGATAGATAGATAGATAGATAGATAGATAGATAGATAGATAGATAGATAGTAGATAGATGGACAGACAGATAGATGGTCGATAGATAGACAGACAGTGTAGATGGATAGATGGATAGATAGATAGATAGAATGTTTACCCAGCCTAATCCAGTCTTGCAAGAATATTCTATAGGAGGTAAATGCACTAAACTGATGCATGTTCAAGCTGCCTTAATATACCTTAGTAAAGAGGTTTAAGCTAAACAATAATGATGGACAACCAATAAATACTTAGCTCTGCCAAATTTATTTATACTGCAGTGGGGTTGTTGTTTTTTCTTTCTTAAAGCCACTGCTCTCCAACTGAAAATGCATTAATCAACCCTTCTCAAACTGGCTTACTGAGGTCAGTAAGACCATCCTTGGCCCCAAGCTTAGAATGTAAAATAACCAGTTAATTGGATCTGCAAAAAGCAGGAGGAGGTCAGGCAGGAAAGCAGGCACGGATTTGTAGTTACATATTTCTAGGGCGGTTCTTCCAGGGGGAAAAAAAATCCAAGATTATTTTGCAGGGATGTTGTCCAACCTTGGCGGCTTTTAAGACGTGTGGACTTCAACTCCCAGAATACCCCACCCACCCACCCGCATGTTGAAATCCACAGGTCTTAAACTTGCCAAGGTTGGACATCCCTGATTTAGAGTGATTAGTGGTTTGTAACCTGGCTATTTTCCACCCCATTTCCCTTAGGTTTTGGTGGGTTGCTATTACCGGTTCGCCCCGGATCGGGCGAACGTGTAGCGGTGGTGGTAGGAGGCTCCACCCACCCGGACGCTTCTGTGCATGCAAACCAGTAGCGACATGTTTTGAAACCTGCCCCTGCACAAGAGGGAAGCAACCTCCTGCACACCAAACTCCAGTTTCTGAACGGTTGTTTTGCTGGAGCTATGAATTCGGGGGGAGGGAGGGGGGCCTTAGGATCACCTCCTTTTCAAGGTGGTTTGAAAACTCCCAGCTCCTGCTTTGCCTGGAACAGCCTGGCATACGCCATGTACTGTGTTCCCTACAGGCAACTCAGCCGCCCACTGGGCGTCTGGCACAGGATGGTTCTCCCATCTCACACTGGCACAGACGCCAGGTGCCTTGTCTGTAAGATCTGACGAGCAGGCCAGTGGGGCGTGGGAGTGGGCATCTCCTCCCCCCTTCCTTCTTTCTCTCTCCAGGCCATTGTTCGGCACGTGAAAAACTGCCTCTTGAAGCTCGTCTCCAACCACCTACACGTGCTCTTAATTTATGTCAATTTTGTATTATTATTATTTGTTCCAATCTCCTGATTTTTTTTTCTCCATAGAGATCCAGCAGGTTTGCACATTTCTCTACTATAATGCGGTGTTTCTTCACTTTGAAAACTTTAAGATGTGTGGACTTCAATGCCCAGAATAGTCACCAAGGTTGAGAAACAGGGCTCTACAGGTAGTCCCAGTACGACCGCAACTGGGATCAGAATTGCCACTGCTGAGCAAGGCAGATCTCATAACATAACATAACATAACAACAGAGTTGGAAGGGACCTTGGAGGCCTTCTAGTCCAACCCCCTGCCCAGGCAGGAAACCCTACACCATCTCAGTCAGATGGTTATCCAACATTTTCTTAAAAATTTCCAGTGTTGGAGCATTCACAACTTCTGAAGGCAAGTCGTTCCACTTATTAATTGTTCTGTCAGGAAATTTCTCCTTAGTTCTAAGTTGCTTCTTTCTTTGATCAGTTTCCACCCATTGCTTCTCGGTCATTTCACCTGAGTCCTTGAGGCTTTGAGGCTTATTCAGGTAGTCCTTGACTTATGACTAGTATTGGAATCAGGCTTTCCATTGTTTAACAATAAAGGAGAATGTTTGTAGCTCAGAGTTGAATGGTAGGGTCCTTGGTGCTCTCTGAGCTTGGTTGTTTTCTTCCAGACGTTTCATGACCCAACTAGGTAATATTATCAGTGCTGAAAGGGAGAGGAGGAGGAGGAGGAGGAGGAGGAGGAGGAGGAGGAGGAGGAGGAGGAGGAGGAGGAGGGGGAGGATTGTGTGGTCCTTGCTGCTCTCTGAGCTTGGTTGTTTTCTTGCAGACGTTTCATGACCCAACTAAGTAACATCATCAGTGCTGCAAGGGAGAGGGGTTTGCAGAGAACAGCAGCAGGAAGAGGATTGTGGGATCCTTGCCGCTCTCTGAGCTTGGTTGTTTTCTATGCAGATGTTTCATGACCCAAACTAGATAACATCATCTGTGCTCACATGTTAACGTAGCGCTGATGATGCTACCTAATTTGAGTAATGAAACACCTGGAAGAGAACAACCTAGTATGGAGAGCACCGAGGACCCCTCATTCCATTGCTAAGCAAAATGGATGTTAAGTGAGTCAAGCCTGATTTTATGAACTTTTTGGGCACAGTTGTTAAGTGAATCATGCAGTCATTAAACAAACCCAGCTTTCCACATTGACTTTGCTTATCAGAAGCTGGTGGAGAGATCGCAGCTGACTCCAGGATGCTGCAACTGTTCTAATTATATTCCAGTTGCCGAAACACTTATAACAGAATAACAGAGTTGGAAGGGACCTTGGAGGCCTTCTAGTCCAACCCCCTGCCCAGGCAGGAAACCCTACACCACTTCAGACAAATGGTTATCCAACATCTTCTTAAAAACTTCCAGTGTTGGAGCATTCACAACTTCTGCAGGCAAGTCGTTCCACTGATTAATTGTTCTAACTGTCAGGAAATTTCTCCTTAGTTCTAGGTTGCTTCTCCCCTTGATTAGTTTCCACCTATTTCTTCTTGTCCTGCCTTCAGGTGCTTTGGAGAATAGCTTGACTCCCTCTTCTTTGTGGTAACTCCTGAGATAATGGAACACTGCTATCGTGTCTCCCCCAGTCCTTCTTTTCATTAAACTAGACATACCCAGTTCCTGCAACCGTTCTTCATATGTTTTAGCCTCCAGTCCCCTAATCATCTTGGTTGCTCTTCTCTGCACTCTTTCTAGAGTCTCAACAACATCTTTTTTACATTCATGGTAACCAAAACTGGAAAGAGGATTCCAAGTGTGGCCTTACAAGGGCATTATAAAGTGGTATTAACACTGCACATGATCTTGATTCTATCCCTCTGTTTATGCAGCCTAGAACTGTGTTGGCTCTTCTGGCAACTGCTGCACATGGCTGGTTCATATTTAAATGATTGTCCACTAGGACTCCAAGATCCCTCTCGCAATTACTTCTACTGAGCGAGGTACCGCATATACCAGGGGTCTCCAACCTTAGTAACTTTAAGGTTTGTGGACTTCAACTCCCAGAGTTCCTCAGCCAGCAAAGCTGGCTGAGGAACTCTGGGAGTTAAAGTCTACAAGCCTTAAAGTTACTAAGGTTGGAGACCCCTGGCATATACTGTACCTGTGCATTTGAAACACTTCTTTTAAACAATGCCTCCTGTCAGTGAGAGGTTGATGTTGGAGGACAAGGTCAAGGTCAACAATCTAGGTCTTGAAACGTGGTCTCGCACTATCTTCTCAGCATGGTCCCAAGAGGCCACTTTGTTGGATGGAGGGTCTGCCCAGGGGAATATTGTGGTCCATGATGTCAAAAGGTACCAGATGAGCCAGAAAAACCAGCAGGGCCGTACTCCATAGATAATAATATAATAATATAACAATAGAGTTGGAAGGGACCTTGGAGGCCTTCTAGTCCAACCCCCTGCCCAGGTAGGAAACCCTACACCATCTCAGACAGATGGTTATCCAACATTTTCTTAAAAATTTCCAGTGTTGGAGCATTCACAACTTCTGCAGGCAAGTCGTTCCACTTATTAATTGTTCTAACTATCAGGAAATTTCTCCTTAGTTCTAAGTTGCTTCTTTTCTTGATCAGTTTCCCCCCATTGCTTCTTGTTCTATCCTCAGGTGCTTTGGAGAATAGTTTGACTCCCTCTTCTTTGTGGCAACTCCTGAGATATTGCTATCATGTCTCCCCTAGTCTTTCTTTTCATTAAACTAGACATACCAAGTTCCTGCAACTGTTCTTCATATGTTTTAGCTCCGGTCCCCTCATCATCTTTGTTGCTCTTCTCTGCACTCTTTCTAGAGTCTCAACATCTTTTTTACATCGTGGCGACCAAAACTGGATGCAATATTCCAAGTGTGGCCTTACCAAGGCATTATAAAGTGGTATTAACACTTCATGCGATCTTGATTCAATCCCTCTGTTTATGCAGCCCAGAACTGTGTTGGCTTTTTTAGCAGCTGCTGCACACGGCTGGCTCATGCTGGATCTAGTTTCCTTTACCAAGGTGACTAAACCCATCTTCTGTATAGCTCCTACTTGAGCATGGGGTTGGACTAGAAGACCTCCAAGATCCCTTCCAGCTCTATTCTGATTGATTGATATCTCAGGATCATATCTCAAAAGAAACTCCAATAGAAATACAGGTAGCCCTTACAATCATTCGCTTAGTTACAATGGCACTCAAAAAGCGACTTATGACTGTTTCTTAAACCATTGTAGAATCCCGATGGTCACATGATCAAAATTCAGACGCTGTGCGACTGACTCACTTTTATGAGCCAGTTTTATGTCTTTTGCAGTGACCTGGAGTCATGTGATCCCCTTTTGTGACCTTCTGACAAGCAAAGCCAATGGGGGAGCCAGATTCACTTAACGATTGTGTTAACAACTTCAGTGATTCACTCAGCAATGGTGGGAAGAAAAGTCGTATAATGAGTCACAACTCACTTAACAGCTGTCTCACTTAGCAACAAAATTTTTGGCCTCAGTTGTGATTGTAAGTCAAGGACTACCTGTACTTTCAGAATACAGGTTTTGTCTGCAGTGGCATTTAACTTTTCACTGTCAAAATCCTGTCCCACTTTTAAAAGTTATGGAGGAACTAAAAGAGGTTTTTTTTTCTATGGGTTATGTTTATTTATTTATTTATTTATTTGCATTTATATCCCACCCTTCTCCAAAGACTCAGGGCGGCTTACACTATGTTAAGCAATAGTCTTCATTCTATTTGTATATTTATATACAAAGTCAACTTATTGCCCCCAACAATTTGGGTCCTCATTTTACCTACCTTATAAAGGATGGAAGGCTGAGTCAACCTTGGGCCTGGTGGGACTTGAACCTGCAGTAATTGCAAGCAGCTGTGTTTTTAACAGACTGTCTTACCAGCCTGAGCCACCAGAGGCCCTTTTAAACATGTTTATGTTTATGTTTATGTTTATCTTTATCTTATCTTATCTTTATATCTTTATCTTTATCTATTTATATTATATTATATTATATTATATTATATTATATTATATTATATTATATTATATTATATTATATTATATTATATTATATTATATTATATTATATTATATTATATTTATTATATTATATTATATTATATTATATTGGACCATAAGAAAGGCTGAAAGGCTGAGCGCCAAAGAATTGAGGCCTTTGAACTCTGGTGCTGGAGAAGACTCCTGCGAGTCCCTTGGACTGCAAGGCGAACAAACAAGTCAGTTCTAGAGGAGTTCAACCCTGACTGCTCTTTAGAAGACCAGATCCTGAAGAGGAAACTCAAATACTTTGGCCACCTAATGAGAAAGAAGGACTCACTGGAGAAGAGCCTAATGCTGGGAAAGATTGAGGGCAAAAGAAGAAGGGGATGACAGAGAACGAGGTGGCTGGATGGAGTCACTGAAGCAGTAGGCATGAGTTTAAATGGACTCCAGAGGATGGTAGAGGACAGGAAAGCCTGGAGGAATGTTGTCCATGGGGTCACGATGGGTCGGACACGACTTCGCAACTAACAACAACAAAAATTTATTTATATATTTATCTGTCTGTCTGTCTGTCTGTCTGTCTATCTATTTATTTATTTATCAAGAATAACATAACATAACATCAGAGTTGGAAGGGACCTTGGAGGCCTTCTAGTCCAACCCCCTGCCCAGGCAGGAAACCCTACACCATCTCAGTCAGATGGTTATCCAACATTTTCTTAAAAATTTCCAGTGTTGGAGCATTCACAACTTCTGAAGGCAAGTCGTTCCACTTATTAATTGTTCTAACTGTCAGGAAATTTCTCCTTAGTTCTAAGTTGCTTCTTTCTTTGACCAGTTTCCACCCATTGCTTCTTGTTCTACCCTCAGGTGCTTTGGTGAACAGCCTGACTCCCTCTTCTTTGTGGCAGCCCCTAAGATATTGGAACACAGCTATCATGTCTCCTCTAGTCCTTCTTTTTGTTAAACTAGACATACCCAGTTCCTGCAACCGTTCTTCATATGTTTTAGCCTCCAGTCCCCTAATCATCTTTGTTGCTCTTCTCTGCACTCTTTCTAGAGTCTCAACATCTTTTTTACATCGTGGCGACCAAAACTGGATGCAATATTCCAAGTGTGGCCTTACCAAGGCATTATAAAGTGGCACTAACACTTCACGTGATCTTGATTCTATCCCTCTGTTTATGCAGCCCAGAACTGTGTTGGCTTTTTTAACAGCTGCTGCACACTGCTGGCTCATATCTAAATGGTTATCCACTAGGACTCCAAGATCCTCTCACAGGTACTACTATTGAGCAAGGTACCACATATACGGTACTGGTGCATTTTGTTTTTGGCCTAAATGTAGAACCTTACTTTTTCACTGTTGAATTTCATTTTGTTAGATAGCGCCCAGTGTTCAAGTCTGTCAAGATCTTTCTGTAACTTGAGCCTATCTTCTGGAATGTTGGCTATTCCTGCCAGCTTGGTGTCATCTGCAAATTTGATGAGTTCCCCATCTATCCCTCGTCCAAGTCATTGATGAAGATGTTGAAGAGTACTGGGCCTAAAACAGAGCCTTGGGGTACTCCACTGCATACTTCCCTCCATGTGGATGTAGTTCCGTTGAGGACTACACGTTGAGTGCGGTTGGTCAGCCAGTTCTGAATCCATCTGGTGGTGGTGCTGTCTAACCCACATTTTCTACTTTATCTAGTAGTAGGTTATGGTCTACTTTATCAAATGCTTTACTGAAGTCCAAGTAAATTATATCGACAGCATTCCTCTGGTCTACTAATTTTGTCATTTTGTCAAAGAATGCGATAAGATTAGTCTGGCATGATCTGTTTTGACAAACCCATGTTGGCTTTTGGTTATTACTTTGTTTGCTTCTAGGTGTTCGTGATTCGTTGCTTGATTATCTTTTCCAGAATCTTCCCGGTATTGAGGTCAGACTGATAGGTCTGTAGTTTCCTGGATCTGTTTTTTTTCCTTTTTTGAAGATGGGAACTACATCAGCTCTTTTCCAGTCCTCTGGCAGCTCCCCTGTGCTCCAGGATCTTTGAAAGATATAGTTCAGTGGTTCTGAGATCACGTCTGCCAGTTCCTTCAGAACCTTGGGGTGTAATCCATCCGGTCCTGGTGATTTGAACTTGTCTAGGGTAGACAGGTGTTCACTTACCATTTTCTTTCCTATTTTAACTTGTGTTTCTAATCTGTTTTTTGTAGTGCTGTTTTTGATAGGTTGGATTGTTTTTTCCATTTTTATAATGTAAAAGTATTGTTGTGGTCTGCTTGCAGCCTGCGGAGCTGGCAACAGAGTCAGACAGCGATGAGGCTGAGGAAGAGTGTGGGCCAGTCCTGGAAGCTGGGGGAAGCCCAGATGAGGGCTCTGCGTCGGAGGCAGAGGTGGGGCCAGGGCCATCGGGGAGTGATGTGCAGACTCCAGAGCCTCCAGAGGCTGACAGTAGTGAGGCAGAGGAACAGGAGGAGCCTGTTCCTAATAGAATAGAATAGAATAGAATAGAATTTTATTGGCCAAGTGTGATTGGACACACAAGGAATTTGTCTTGGTGCATATGCTCTCAGTGTACATAAAAGAAAAGATACGTTCATCAAGGTACAACATTTACAACACAATTGATGATCAATATATCAATATAAATCATAAGGATTGCCAGCAACAAGTTATAGTCATACAGTCATAAGTGGAAAGAGATTGGTGATGGGAACTATGAAACGATTAATAGTAGTGCAGATTCAGTAAATAGTCTGACAGTGTTGAGGGAATTATTTGTTTAGCAGAGTGATGGCCTTCGGGAAAAAACTGTTCTTGTGTCTAGTTGTTCTGGTGTGCAGTGCTCTATAGCGTCGTTTGAGGTAGGAGTTGAAACAGTTTATGTCCAGGATGCGAGGATCTGCAAATATTTTCACGGCTCTCTCCTTGATTCGTGCAGTATACAGGTCCTCAATGGAAGGCAAGTTGGTAGCAATTATTTTTCTGCAGTTCTAATTATCCTCTGAAGTCTGTGTTTTTCTTGTTGGGTTGCAGAACCGAACCAGACAGTTATAGAGGTGCAAATGACAGACTCAATAATTCCTCTGTAGAACTGGATCAGCAGCTCCTTGGGCAGTTTGAGCTTACTGAGTTGGCGCAGAAAGAACATTCTTTGTTGTCCTTTTTAATGATGTTTTGATGTTAGCTGTCCATTTGAGATCTTGCGATATGATAGAACCCAGAAATTTGAAGGTTTCTACTGTTGATACTGTGTTGTCAAGTATTGTGAGAGGTGGAAGTATGGAAGGGTTTTCTCTAAAGTCTACCACCATTTCTACGGTTTTGAGTGTGTTCAGTTCCAGATTGTTTTGGTTGCACCACAAGGCTAGTCGTTCGACCTCTCGTCTATATGCGGATTCGTCATTGTCTCGAATGAGACCAATCACTGTTGTGTCATCTGCGAACTTCAGTAGCTTAACAAATGGATCATTGGAGATGCAGTCATTGGTATACAGAGAGAAGAGGAGTGGGAGAGCACACAGCCTTGGGGGGGCCCTGTGCTAATTGTACAGGTATTTGATGTGATCTTGCTTAGCTTCACCTGCTGCTTCCTGTTTGTTAGGAAGCTTGTGATCCACTTACAAGTCTGTTCCGGTACCTGTAGCTGGTTTAGCTTAGTTAGAAGAATGTCTGGAATGATGGTATTGAATGCTGAACTAAAGTCTACAAAAGGACCCTTGCATAGGTCTTTGGAGACTCAAGATGTTGTAGGATGTAGTGCAGAGCCATATTAACAGCATCATCTGTTGATCTATTTGCTCGGTATGCAAATTGCAAGGGTCTAACAGCGGATCCGTGATGGTTTTCAGGTAGGAAAGCACTAGCCTTTCAAAGGTTTTCATGACTACAGATGTTAGAGCAACTGGTCTGTAGTCATTCAGTTCCTTGATGGTGGGCTTCTTGGCACTGGGATGATGGTAGGCGTTTGAAGCAAGAAGGAACATAGCACATCTCTAGTGATTTATTGAAAATATGGGTGAAGATGGGGCCAATTGGTCAGCACAGACTTTTAAGCAAGAAGGAGTTATCTTGTCTGGGCCTGGAGCTTTTCCTGGCTTTTGTCTGTGAAATAGGTCCTGCACTTCCTTTTGTGTGAACACTAGGGGTTGTGAACCGAAACAAATGGAGTCAGTAGTAGGAGGCCTGGCTGTTGCTGCTGTGTCTGAGCTGGGGGTTGTAAGGATACGTGGCTGTAGTTTCCTTTCAAACCTGCAGTAAAACTCATTCAGGTCATCTGCCAGTTGTTGATTACCTTCAGCCTGGGAAGAAGGTTTGCCATAGCCGGTGATATTTTTAAGAGTTTTCCACATGTTTGCTGGTTCATTTGCTGAGAATTGATTCTTTACCATTTCAGTGTAGCTTCTTTTTGCTGCTCTTATCTCCTTGTTAGTGCATTTCTGGCCTGATTGTACAGCATTTTATCACCTTTTCTGTAGGCTTCCTCTTTGGAATGTCGTAGCTGCTTAAGTTTAGGTGTAAACCAAGGTTTGTTATTACTGTGTATTCGCAAGTTCCTTGTAGGTACACATAGGTCTTCACAGAAGCTGACATATGATGTTACAGTATCTGTGAGTTCATCCAGGTCTGCAGAGGTATCTTTAAAAATATTCCAATCAGTGCAGTCAAAACATGCCTGTAGCTTTAATTCTGATTCCTCCGTCCAGGTTTTCACTGATTTAATTATTGGTTTTATGGTTTTAAGTCTTTGCCTGTAAGCAGGTACAAGGTGAATCATGCAATGATCAGAGTGTCCTACAGCTGCACGTGGTAAAGACCGATAGGCATCTTTTAGTGTTGTGTAGCAGTGGTCTAGAGTATTCTTGCCTCTGGTGGGACAATTGACATGCTGAAAGTATTTTGGTAGTTCTTTCCTTAAGTTTGCCTTGTTTAGATCTCCCAAAACAATGGCCAGTGAATCAGGGTGTTTGGCTTCAGCCTCCATGATTTGGTCAGCTAGAGTTCGTAATGCCTCGTTTACACAGGCTTGTGGTGGGACATAAACAGCAATTAGAATGCACACATGAGAAGAGCTGCCAGAAGGCAAGAGCAGCTCAAGCAAAGAGGATGACTCAGGATTAGGGCCAAGAGATGATTGGCCCCTCCCATAAGGCTTAAAAGACCAACAACGGCGTTTGGGCTCTTTGCCGGAAAACAACATTGATAGCTTGTCTTGTTGCATTTGTTTTGTATCGGTGTCTTCTGAACGTTTGCCAAGAAAGGCCTTTAGCAGTTTGCCTAATTGGGACCAAGGCTGGTGGTAGGACTGAGGAATTTGTGTTGGGACGAATTTGCTTTAGTTGAACGAAGCTGAGAATGAGTTAATTCTCAGCTGTTCTAATAAAGTTTGTTTGTTTTTACACTGATTGAATTTCCTCCTCCCTACTTGGGCCTGGGTCGCAACAAGTAGAAACATAATTTGAATACATGAAAAGGGTAAGTAAAAAGGAATTTTAGGACAAGGACGGTAGGCACGCTGGTGCACTTATGCACGCCCTTTACAGACCTCTTAGGAATGGGGTCAGGTCAACAGTAGACAGTTTAAGGTTAAAGTTTTGGGGGTTTGGTCTTTCTTGTAGGCCAGTTGGGTCTCTTCAGTACTCAGTAAACTTTTATGGTGTCCTACTTTTAGTGCATCTTCTTCACTGCCCTACAGATATTCTCCCAAAGCCGTTTTTTCCTTCTTCAACTGTCTGGTGTACTTGTAACATTCCACACCCACCTATGTTCCTTGGTATGTAGACTGTTGCTGCGTGGATGAAGGGCATGATTCATTGTCATTATTTTTGTGGTTTTCCTATCCAGGGTTTTAAGTTCTGCTTGAGTCCAGTCCACTGTCCCGGTGGTGTATCTAATAACTGGAATTCCTCCAGTGTTAATCGCCTAATGGCATTTCCTCCACTGAATTTGGATGGTGAGATCTTAAAAAGTGGGCAACATTCACTTAGCCAACTGTCTTGCTTGGCCGTGGAAAGTTGGGGCTCCATTGTGGTCGTAAGTCAAGGACTACCTGCATAGCATTTGGTTTGAGAAAGAGTTGAAAATCTTTGTATCTTCTTTTATAATACACTCTTTGCCTTATGACCAGTGGGGAAATGTAAATGTAAATGTAAAATTTGTTGCTACCGGTTCTGTGGGCGTGGCTTGGTGGGCGTGGCTTGGTGGGGTCATGTGACTGGGTGGGCATCACCAACGCTTTTTTTTTTTTACTTTTTAAAAGTATTTTTTACTACCTATTCCCCGGAACAGGTAGTTAAAAATGCTTTAAAAAAGAAAAAAAAGGTTCAGAGAATCACGCGGCACAGCTGATTTGACAGCTGTGCCACGCGAAGGTCGGAATCTTTTTTTTTTACCTTTTTTTTTTACTACCAGTTCGGGTAAATAGATAGTAAAAAATGCTTTTAAAAAGTTTTAAAAAGAGGTTCCGATGATTGTGTGGCACAGTTGTGATTGTCGGAACCTATTTTTTTTTTACTTTTTTAAAGCATTTTTTTACTACCGGTTTGCCCGAACCGGACCGAAGCGGTTGCATTTCAACTCTACTTATGACTGTTAGAATTTGTTAGAATAGAATGAGCTGGTAGGGACCTTGGCGGTCTTCTAGTCCAGGGATCTCCAACCTTGGCAACTTGAGGATTTGTGGACTTCAACTCCCAGAATTCCTCAGCCAGCTTTGCTGGCTGAGGAATTCTGGCAGTTGGAGTCCACAAATCTTCAAGTTGCCAAGGTTGGAGACCCCTGTTCTAGTCCAGCTCCGGTGACTGTCTAAAGACTCTTTTTAAAAACATCTAGTGATGGAGTGATTGTAATAGAGCCCATTATGGTCATTTCTTGTGATGATCATAAAACAGGCCCGAGCCATATGACTGACCCAACTTAATGACCTTTTTTGCAGCGATTGTTAAGCGAACAACCACAGTCTTTAAGCAAACCAATTGTTGGGTGTGGCCTTTTTTTTTGCCAAAACCTGGAAGGAAAGATTATACATTATGGTCACATGACTGTGAGGAACATCAAATGGCCATCAATGTAAACTGATTTCCAAGCAACCCAAATGTGAAACTTTGGAACCTGGCCATAAGTCGTTTTGGGAGTCTGTCGTAACATAGGTTGCTAAGCAGCAAGTCTTAAGTTGAAGTGCAGTGGTGGGTTTTGAATTTTTTTTAGTACCGGTTCTGTGGGCGTGGCTTGGTGGGTGTGGCATGGCTTGGTGGGTGTGGCATGGCTTGGTGGGTGTGGCTTGGCGGGCATGGCAGGGGAAGGACACTGTAAAATCTCCATTCCCTCCCCAATCCAGGGGAAGGATACCGTAAAATCTCCATTCCCTCCCCAATCCAAGGGAAGGATACTGCAAAATCCCCATTTCCTCCCGATCAGCTGGGACTTGGGAGGCAGAGAATAGATAGGGGTGGGGCCAGTCAGAATTTTTACTACCGGTTCTCCGAACTACTCAGAATTTCTGCTACCGGTTCTCTAGAACTGGTCAGAACCTGCTGAAACCCACCTCTGTTGAAGTCGTAGCGTAAAATTATATCCTTTTAAGCCTTAATAAAAAAAAATATGGATTTATAATGAATAAAATCACTCCAGATCCAGTCTCGCAAGGAGAAAAAGAAATCCTAGTATTCTACAGCAATTTTAATGTGGCTTTTTTTGACAAGATGTGACGACAGGACTTTCAGTGACTGGCGCATCCTAAAAAAAAAAAACAGAAAGTGATAAAGTGACAGCCATGTGCGATTTTAAAGCAGGGGTCACCAACCTTTCGTACCTCAGGGACCACTAAATTCATAATTTTAAATCCCACGGATTACTAATGACCAGCTGGGTGGGCGTGGCTAGGTGGTCATGTGACTGGGTGGGCATGGTCAACTTGATGTCACTCAAATCGAGGGGGACCTTGCTGGCCTCTACTCGCCCCTCCCCTACCAGCCACTCATCGCCTGCCCACCTGGGCTCCTTAGGGCCCCAACAGGAAGCAGTTGCTGGAGCTAAGCAGCCACCACGAGAAAGAGTTGGCAAAACAGCTCAGTTCAAATTGGATCTGACCGAGAAGGAGGCTCAGCAGAAGCACCTCACTGAGGACTAGGAGCATAGGCTTTCCAAGCAGAGGGAAGACCTGCGGGAGTACAAGGCCAGGTACCAGCACCTGGAGGCTCAGCGGGCTGAGATGGTCAGCCAGTTCCAGGCCATGATGCAGTCCCATTGGAACAAGGCCCTCCGGCTCTTCGCCACCAGAAGCATTTCCCTCCAGCCTTTACCCAAAGCCGCACACCAGGAGGCCGAAGCAGACCCCAAGTCGGAATTTCTGCCTCCCTCCGACTCACACAAGAAGACCCCAAAGGGGGAGACACTCTGCAGCAACACACACGTTCATTGCACATATTCAGCCCAGTGGCCGTAGTTTGAGGAACCCTGATTTAGTGCAATATAAAAAATGCACATAATTTTTCTGAGGACCACCAAAATTTTCTCGCGGACCACCAGTAGTCCATGGACCACCAGTTGGTGACCTCTGTTCTAAAGGACTTTTACACCTCGGCCGTTATACAGGGAGAAAGAATACGTGCCTCTCTTCTTTGCACGCAAATGCTACGCTCGATGTAGAAAAAGCTGGGGTGGGTGGGTGGTACCACTTGAGATCCTGAAGGACAGTGGAAAAAGCAGTTGGGGCTGTTTGGTTGGATTCTTGCACACCGAGTTGCTAACTGAGCCGGCAGCTTAAGAAAAAAAAAAAAAACAAGAGAAAAGAAGTTGGTGTGAACGCTAGTGGGCGATTTTTAGGTGTCAAGGTGGGCGGCTGCTGGAACAGTTCTGTTCACGCCATGTGCGTGTAAGTGTGTGGAGGCCCACCCACCCACCTAAATAAGACAGTTGTCCCTCCTGCCCGTGTGTGGTGTGCCACAACAGATGGCTGGCACATATTGAGTGTGCCAGTTCAGGGCTTCTTTTGAAAAAAACCAACAACAGTTGTGTTCGGTCCAGCAACTGACCTTTTGCCATGCTGGGCCGTCATGAAACTGTGCAAAATCACTTCTCAATGGAAAGCAGATTTTTTTTCCCCCTCTGGAAGACTCAAGCAGAGGTATATGCAGATATACTGCTCCTGAACATGGACGTTCCCTTCGGGTTTATTTAAATAAATAAATAAATAAATCCCTGAACGTAGAAAGATAGCATATCTCAAAGGCGAAAAGAGGAGGCAGCATAAGGGGAAGTGAAGCTATTCTCCAAAGCACCCGAAGGCAGGACCAGAAGCAATGGATGGAAACTAATCAAGGAGAGAAGCAACCTGGAATTAAGGAGAAATTTCCTGAGAGTTAGAATAATTCATCAGTGGAATGACTTGCCTCCAGAAGTTATGGGTGCTCCAGAGGTTTTTAAGAAGTGATACAATCATTTTATAGGGTCTTGTGCTTGAGAGGTGGTTTGACTAGTCTAGAAGACCTTCAAGGTCCCTTCCAACTCTGTTATTCTGGTTGGATAGCGCTTGGATTTTGCCTGAGCAAGTCTGATTCGCTTTTTTAAAAAGTTTGGGCCAATCCCCAGGAGACTTTGAGTTCTAGTCCCACTTTAGGCATGAAAGCCGGCTGGGTGACCTTGGGCCATTCACTCTTTCTCAGCTGACTCCACCTCACAGGATTGTTGTCTTGGGGGAAAGTAGGAGAAGGAAGGGACGTTGGACATGTTCACTACTTTGAGTAACTTGTAAAAATAATAAGGTGAGATAGAAATAAATAAACATGATTTTTCTCTGTAGAATCGAGAGAGAGAGAGAGAAAGAGAGAGAAAGAGAAGGAGAGAGAGAGAAGTGACAGAGAGAGAGAGAGAGAGAGAGAGAGAGAGAGAGAGAGAAAGAGACAGAGAGAGAGAGAAGTGACAGAGATAGAGAAAGAGAGAGAGAAAGAGAAAAGAGAGAGACAGAGAGAGACAGAGAAAGAAAGACAGAGAGAGAGAAAGAGAGAGACAGAGATAGAAAGAGAGAGAGAGACACACAGAGGAAGAAATAGAGAGAGAGAGAGAGAAAAGAGAAAAGAGAGAGAGACAGAGAGAAAGAAAGAGAGACAGAGAGAGAAAGAGAGAGAGGCACACAGAGAGAAATAGACAGAGAAAAGAGAGAAAGAGAGAGAAAGAGAAAGAGAGACCCAGAGAGAGAGAAAGAGACACACAGAGAGAGAAAGAGAGAGAGAAAGAGAAAAAAGAGAGAAAGAGAGAGACAAAGAGACAGAGAGAAGAGACAGAGAGAGAGAAAGAGAGAAAAGAGAGAGAAAGAAAAGACAAAGAGAGAGAGAGAAAGCGACAGAGAGAGAGAGAGAAAAGAGACAGAGAGAGAAAAGAGACAGAGAAAGAGAAAAGAGAGAGACAGAGAAAGAAAGAGAGAGAGACAGAGAAAGAGAGAGAGGCACACAGAGAGAAATAGACAGAGAAAAGAGAGAAAGAGAGAGAAAGAGAGACCCAGAGAGAGAGAAAGAGACACACAGAGAGAGAAAGAGAGAGAGAAAGAGAAAAAAGAGAGAGAAAAGAAAGAGAGAGAGAAGAGACAGAGAGAGAGAAAGAGAGAAAAGAGAGAGAAAGAAAAGACAAAGAGAGAGAGAGAAAGCGACAGAGACACAGAGAGAAAAGAGACAGAGAGAAATAGAGAGAGAGAGAGAGAGAGAGAGAGAGAATCCCTCTTGTCTCAGCCTCACAGCACCGTTTGTACCCTTGTGCACTGCCGTACAAGCAGAAAACATTCCTTCTCTTGGCATGCACATCCATGTTTGTCTAAGCCGGCCACCGAAACGGATCCCGCCCGAGGCCTCCTACCGCTGGCTTCCCCCAGTGTCCTTTCCCTCCCCCAACCCCCCCCCCCGCAGGCAAATTTGGTGTCGGATAAAGGAGGAGGCCCCGTAGGGTTTGTTCTCTTGGAAATGACGTCAAGAACCAACCGGGCAGGCCGAGTAGATCTCTCTAGGGCGGGGAAGTGTGCGATGAGGATGTGCGTCTGGATGCTGCCGAGGTAGCTCTGCAAACAGCTTCCTCTCCTTTCACACTTTGTTCTCACTTGTCAGCGTCCGCAGCCGCACGTCTAACTGAGGAAGCCCATCAGACAGCCTGTGCAAAACTGAAACACACACACACACACACACACACACACACCCCATTTCTCATGAAGGCAGTGCAATGTTTAATCATTCGAAGCATCGCTCCACTTTGGCTTATCTTGCACACCGGCCTGTGTTTGCATGCCAGGCCAAAGGAAGGGCTGGATTCCCATGCCAGGAACCACCCACTGGCCTTACTTTAAACCTAGTCTCGTGGGCTGTGTGAATACTGAGGGGGAAGCTCGCGTGGAAACCAGTAGGAAAGGTTGCAAACGGTGATCGTGCGACCTGGGGCGCTGCAATGTAACCATAAACTGGACGGGTTTCCTGCCTGAGCCAAGGGGCTGGACTAGAAGACCTCCAAAGCCCCTTCCAACCACAGGTGGTATTCACTTACCTTTGCTACCGGTTGGCAAATGTGAGCATGCGGGGCTCCTCCACACATGCGCAGAGCCTAAAAAACGGGATGTGATGCTATCCAGGAGGGTAGGTGGAGCCTCCCGCCGTCGGTGCTACCGGATTGCGCGATCCGGATAGAGCCGACTGACTTTCACCACTGCTCCCGACTCTGTTATTGTGTATTCTCTTCAAGTGCTTGGATACAATTGTGTGACTACGATAGCCAGAACTCCTCAGAGTCCATTGCAAAGTGTCCCAATGTTGATCACATGACCGTGGGGATGCTAGAGCGGCCATACGTGTGAGGATGTCACACTTATGTCACTTTTTTCCAGTGCTGTTGTAACTTTGAATGGATGTAAATTGAGGATTACCTGTAGTTAGGGCGCCAAAGAGGGACATTGTTACTGTCCTGCCTATGTTTGTGGAAGGTCGCACGTGGATCTGGTAGGACTCTGGACTGAATGGGCCTTTGACTTGATCCTATGCAGGATATTTGGAGATCTTTTGGGAAGCGTCATGAAAGCTGCCCAAAGTACCTTGGACTGTGGAACATGGAACTTGGTGGAGAATATAAAAAGGGAGCTGGTCTCTGTCTCCTGCTGCCAGTAGTTAAACAACCCCATTTTGCAACTCAGAATCTTGGGAAGATTCCGGCTCTTTGTTAGGAAATAGATATCATACATTACAAAGATCACTTGGAGGTGGAAGAAACCTCTAACATAATTTACCGGATTCCCTTCATGGATTCCTCCTGGGACTATGTTGGGCAGACGGGGAGAAAACTAACCCCCAGATTGCAAGAACACGAGTGAGCGATTAGACAAGGCAACTCAAATTCATTGGTAGCCTCCCACTGCAACGAACAAGGACACACATTCAGTGTCGCAGCTACTAAAATTGTTGGCCGAGCAGGGACAAAAATAGCCAGGGAAATGATTGAAGCCTGGGAAACGGGCCCCTTGTCAGTCAATAGGAATGCTGATTTATCACCAGTTTACCAGGTACTTAGGAGCTGAGGGCACAGCAGCACAAGAAACAACAACCAATGACCTGGTCCTGGTCCTGGTCCTGGTGACGGACTCCGATTGGATTCTGCAACAGTATCCTGGGACATGTATATTTGCCTTCACTCGGGAAATAGACACCTTAGCAAATATAGAACTTTGCTTTATTGATATAGGACAGTGTGTCCCAACCTTGGCAACTTTAAAATGTCTGGATTTCAACTATTGCAATTGACTAATGGGGATTTTGTCAATGCCGATTGTGTTCAAGAGGTATTCCAGATGTTTTGGGATCGCACCCAATGTGCCTATCACTATCGGTGTTATCTTTGTTGTTCTTTTGCCACATTCTTATTTATTATATTATATTATTGATTATTTAGTTATTATTATTTTGTTGATTGTAATAATCCTTCTTCTCGGCCAGAGTGGGCTTGGCGTTGTCTTCTTTCAAACACCTGGATGTCTTTCTGGATGACATCAAGAAGTCAAGAAGGAGGTTAGACGTTTAATACTTAAGGGGCCTCTGGTGGCTCAGATTGCTAAGACAGTCTGTTACTAACACAGCTGCTTGCAATTACTGCAAGTTCAAGTCCCACCAGGCCCGAGGTTGACTCAGCCTTCCATCCTTTATAAGGTAGGTAAAATGAGGACCCAGATTGTTGGGGGCAATAAGTTGACTTTATATATAATATACAAATGGATGAAGACTATTGCTTAACATAGTGTAAGCCGCCCTGAGTCTTCAGAGAAGGGCGGGATATAAATGCAAATAAATAAAATAAAATAAATAAATAAAATAATACATCATGTGAGTGCAGAAGTTTCATATTTCCTAATAACAGAGTTGGAAGGGACCTTGGAGGTCTTCTAATCCAACCCCCTGCCCGGGCAGGAAACCCTACACCATTTCAGACAAATGGTTATCCAACATTTTCTTAAAAATTTCCCATGTTGGAGCATTCACAACTTCTGCAGGCAAGTTGTTCCACTGGTTAATTGTTCTAACTGCCAGGAAATTTCTCCTTAGTTCTGAGTTACTTCTCTCCTTGATTAGTTTCCACCCATTGCTTCTTGTCCTGCCTTCAGGTGCTTTGGAGAATAGCTTGATTCCCTCTTCTTTGTGGCAGCCCCTGAGATATTGGAACACTGCTATCATGTCTCCCCTCGTCCTTCTTTTCATTAAACTAGACATTCTTAAAGCCTAAACTCAATGGAGGAAATGCCATCAAGGCAATTAATCCCTGGGCAATTCCAGTCATTAGATACACGCAGTGGTGGGCTGCAATCAGTTGAACAACCGGTTCTGTGAGCGCATGCTTTGCGTGCACAAACGCTGTTCAAAATACAGCAATTTGAAGCTGTACCTTCTAAGTAAGGCAGCCTTGGTAAGTGGAACAGCGGAGGCGCAGAAATAAGCTATGCTGTGCCAGAAAGAAAGAAATATAGGACAGGATAGGGCAGGGGCGGGTGGACGGGGCCAGCTGATCGTCGGAACTACCGGTTTGCCCGAACTGGTCTGAACCAACGGCAGCCCACCACTGGATGCATATCTGGAGTAGTGGACTGGACTAGGGGTGATATTCGCTTCACACTACCGGTTCGCAAATGTGAGCGTGCTGTGCATGCTCAGAGCCTTCCGCCCATGCGCGGAGCGTCAAAAATGGGACGGATGGGTGGAGCATCCTGCAGCCGGCTGCTACCGGTTTGCCCGAACTGGATAGTACCGGCTGAATACCACCACTGGACTGGACTGAAGCAGAACTCAAAGGAGAGGATAGGAAGACCAGAAAAAAAACAATGACAATGAATCACGCCCTTCGTTCAGCAGTGACATTGATGAGGAACAATCAAGGGAACATAGGTGGGCGTGGAATGTTGCAAGCACACCAGACAGTTGAAGAAGAAGAAAAAGGGCATTGGAAGAATATCCGAAGGGCAGTGAAGGAGATGGACTGAAGCTAGTATATCAATTAGGAATGATCACTGAATACCAAAGAGGCCAAGCTGACCTACAGAATGACAAAATAAACAACAGAAAAGAGACACCAAAAGGCAACAGATTGCTTGGCCAAGACATTTAAAAAAAAAAAAATCCGAGCAAGTAAAGTAGATAATAACAAGATCTGGCAATGGCTAAGAGGAGGGAAGTTGAAGAAACAGGCCGAGGGGGCTAATCCTGGCTTCACTAGACCAGGGGTCTCCAACCTTGGTCCCTTTAAGACTTGTGGACTTCAACTCCCAGAGTCCCTCAGCCAGCTTTGGAACTCTGGGAGTTGAAGTCCACAAGTCTTAAAGGGACCAAGGTTGAAGACTCCTGTTCTAGAGAGTATTTTCTGAAGATGGGCTTCAGCATGAGTCCGAAAGATCAGAAGATTAAACCTCTGGTCCTGTTAACCGACCCATATTGGATCCTGCAACATTATCCCAGGGAGCCATATATTCATCTTCATTCGTCTGGATGTATTTCCTCGCTTTCTCTTCGTGAGAAGCAGGGAGTGGCTTGTCCGAAGATGTTTTTTCTGGCTGAGGAACTCTGGTAGTTGAAGTCCACAAGTCTTAAAGGGACCAAGGTTGGAGACCCCTGCACTTTGTTGTTGTTGTTACTTGCGAAGTCATGTCTGACCCATGGACAACGTTCCTCCAGGCCTTCCTGTCCTCTACCAACCTCTGGAGTCCATTTAAACTCATGCCTACTGCTTCAGTGACTCCATCCAGCCACCTCGTTCTCTGTCGTCCTCTTCTTCTTTTGCCCTCAATCTTCCCCAGCATTAGGCTCTTCTCCAGTGAGTCCTTCCTTCTCATTAGGTGGCCAAAGTATTTCAGTTTCATCTTCAGGATCTGGCCTTCTAAAGAGCAGTCAGGGTTGATCTCCTGCACTAGACTACATCAAGCCTTAGGAACAATGCATACAAAGCCAGAATGGGAGAAGATAGCAACAGACAGCTAGTGCCACCTTTGCGAAGCAGCTGAAGAAACAGTGGAGCAGGTGTTTCTTCTAGGGCAGAGGGTGGGGAATTATGGCCCTTTTATGACTTGTGGACTTCAACTCCCATGCTGTGCTCAGGAATTCTGGGAGTTGAAGTCCATAAGTCATAAAAGGGCTGTAATTCCCCACCTCTGTTTTAGGGAATTTGACTGCTAGGGAACTAGGGGAGATAAGATAGCAGCGTTCCAGTATTTGAGGGGCTGCCACCCTCAAAGCACCTAAAGGCAGGACAAGAAGCAATGGATGGAAACTAATAAATGGGAGAAGTAACCTGGAATTAAGGAGAACTTTCCTGACAGTGAGAACAATTAATCAGTGGAACAACTTGCCTCCAGAGGTTGTGAATGCTCCAACACTGGAAGCTTCTAAGAAGAGATTGGATAACCACTTGTCTGAAGTGGTGTAGAGTTTCCTGCCTAAGCAGAGGGTTGGACTAGAAGACCTCCAAGGTCCCTTCTAACTCCGTTATTCTATTTCCTAATGGTGAGAACAGTGGAAAGGCTTGCCTTCAGAATGGGTTGCCTTCAGGAGTTGTGGATGCCCCATCACTGGACACTTTCAAGAAAAGATTGCAACCTTAAACACTCAAAGAGCCATTTGGACCCATTTCCCACAGAAAAGAAAACACTGGGAGCCACAAAACCCTTCCTGTGCCTGACTATTTCCTGAGCGGCCGCAAAACTAAAATATGTAGTTGAATTAAACGTTCTGTTTTCTTCTGAAACTTTTCTTGGATTTATCCATGGTTGACCTACCAGGGGTTGAAAAGCTCAATAAATTGCGTGCCGGCGGGTGTTACACATTGATGGTTGTGACACATATTTTGAGTGACAGGGAGTCACAGCAGAGGGGTGAAAGAGCCACATGCAGCTCCAGAGCTGCAGGTTGCTGAGCCCTGGACTAGACAGCTGTTTGTCTGAAATGGTATAGACCATAGACTCTCCTGCTCGAGCAGCAGGTTGGACTAGATGACCTCCAAAATCCCTTCCAACTCTGTTATTCTTATGTTCTAATGTTCTTTGTACCCGATTAGCTGCTGCAAGAAGATCGCACATACTGGATACGAACAGCAGTATGACAAAATACCAGTAGCAACACTGGAACATTGGAAGATTTGCAAAATATACAATTTGCCTGTAAGACAGAACTGGTAGGACCATAAAATAGAGCCAGTAATATAAAACAAACAAGCTAAAATGCTCCGGGACTTTGGAATTCAAAGCAGTAAGCATCTGCCACATGACACCGCAGACTTAACAATTGTCACTAAGAAAGCCAAAGTCTGCTTAGTGGACTGGGCAGTACCTGGAGACAGCAAAAGAGAAGAGAAGGAATTGGAGAAAATCACAAAATACAAAGACCTAGGAATAGAACAACTGTGGCATAAGAAAGCAAAGATTGGCATTGACGAAACCCCCATCAGTCAATTACTTGAAACAGCTTACATCCTGTGATGAATGTTATTTAATATTATTAAATAACAATATCCCAGGGGAATTGGGAAGGACTTGATAGGTGAATAAAAATCCCAAATCCAGTTTGAACATCTAGCTGAGTGTGCCACGAACCACAATAATAATACAATCCCAATAATTCAGTTGTTGTGTCTTGCCTGCTCTCACCGCAGCCGGGGTCTGCTTATCTGCTTCCGAACGCTGAAGAATGTCCTTCCGGCCCCAGCCCTGGCTCCATGCCCAGACAGGCTGAGGAGGGGGCATCTCCCAGCCCCAGCCCTGGCTCCATGCCTAAGCGGGCTGCAGAGGAGGGAGCACCCCCCGGCCCCAGCCCTGGCTCCATGCCCAGGCAAACGGAGCAGCTAGACCCCTCCCCCTCCTCCACAGCATGTGAGCCTGAGGAAAGTTTATTTCCAACAGCTGCTGACTGGAGTGACCCTCGCATCAGAAGACTGGATAGGCAGAGGCAACAGAAGGAAGGGAGGGGCAGGCCTTAATGAGTGCTGAGTCATGGAGCCACACCCCATGGCCTATATAAAGGATCTGCTTTCTGGCAGTCTCTGAGTCAGGCAAAGTCGAACTTATCTTGCTGAAGTCACTTTCTGGTCTCCTGCCTGCCTTGAGGACTTTGCTAGGACTTTGGGCAGAGCTGCAGAGGCAAGCCTGATTCGGATTTCCCTGACCCGGCCGTCAGCGGAGGAGTGGGACACGACATCAGTGTTGCATACTTTGGAATCGAAAAGCACAAGGTTTTTCTGCTTAAGTAATAAAAAGAAACCATTACTGCAATTTTTAAAATGTGAAAAACAAAACCAAACCCGACAGCAGCCCACAAAAGGCACGTTTTCGCAATCACGGCTCCTTTAAGAACTGTTTTGTTTCTATTTTCTTGGAAGCGTGGAAGTTTCCGTCAGCAGAGGCTTTCAAGTAGTTAGAAAAGAGGGCAAACTCATCTCGTAAACCAATGGTTTTATACCGCATGCGAGAGATAGCCGAGACATTTGCTGGCTGCCTTTAAACAAAAAACAAAAAAAACTAGGGAAGTTTGCTCAGCCTGATTTTCGGTCTGAACGGGGCCTTGGAACTTAGAGCAGCGCACCTGTTGCAGATTTTAAGTGGGGCTTAAAAATCTGCGTAGGACGGATTGTGTTTGTGGGTGTGAAAATGCACGTGGGCGGATGCGCTTCCTTCTGAAAAGCAGAAGGAAGAACAGCCAGTAGCAAGAAAAGAGAAGAACAAACATTTCTCTCAATGGTGGGTGACACTCTCGTTCTCTCAAGTAGGTAGGCTTTGGGTCAGAGGTCAAGACACCACCACCCCGAAATTAAGGGGAACAAGATTACCCCATATCAGAAGGAGTGAAGCAACAAATCTTACCAGCTAAGCGCACCACCCATTCGAAAGAATACTGAGAACATCTGTAACCATAGAATAAGAGGTAATTTTGCACTTGGGTAATGTGTGGCTGTGAGAGTTGGACCATAAGGGAGCCTGAGCATTGAAGAAATTGATGCTATCGAATTGTGGAGCTGGAGAAGACTCTTCAGAATCTCTCGGACTCAGGGGTGGGATTCAGCCGGTTCGGACCGGTTCGGGCGAACCGGATGCTAATTTTACATCTGATTCGCTGAACCGGGAGTTGTAAGGACTGGCTGGCCCTGCCTACCCTGCCCGTCTCTCCCAGGAATCTCCACACGGCTCGTTTTGGATCCCAGGTAGGTGCGGGGCCCGCGTGTAGGCTCTGTTAGGGTGAAAACCGGGCCTCCTGGAAGGTCCGGAAGTCTGGAAACGGGCCTGTTTCAAGCCTCTGGAGGGTCTCCAGAGCCCAGGGAAGGCCATTTTCGCCCTCCCGGAGGCTCGAGAAAAGCCTCCGGAGCCTGTGGAGGGTGAAAACACTCCCCCTCACCCCGTGGTGCAGGTGGCTGAGTAGGCCACGCCCCCATGGCCACATCCACCCAGCAACAGGGCAGAGGACCGGTTGCTAAAATTTTTCAATCCCACCCCTGCTTGGATTGCAAGGAGATCCAGTCAGTCATTCCTGAAGGAAATCAACTCCGACGGAATCCTAAAGCTGAAGCACAAATACTTTGGCCATCCGATGAGAAGAGCGAACTCACTGGAAAAGGCTCTGATGTTGGGAAAGATTGAAGGCAAAAGGAAGAGGACAGAACAAGACAGGTCAGGACAGGACAGGACAGAACAGAACAGAATTCTTTATTAGCCAAGTGGTATTGGACACACACAGGGAATTTGTCTCTCTGGTGCATAAGCTCTCAGTACATGCAAGATAAGTGCTAAATCCTGATCATAATCACAAAAGACAACCATAAATCATTAGATACAACACTCAGTGATAGTCATAAGATACTAAATAAATCAACGTAAGTCATAAGATACAAACAACAAGTTATAGTCATGCTAAAGGAATAGATAAGAGAAAAATGAGAAGGATAATAGCAACAATAATAATGGTTATTATTGGTTAGATGGTAGCATCGTGAGGTTTGCCCCATTTTACTTTTCTTGTCACATTTGTTAAGTGAATCACTGCCGTTGTTAAATTAGTAACAGTGGTTATTAAGTGAATCTGGCCTCCCAATTGACTTTCCTTGTCAGAAGATTGCAAAATATGATCACATGACCCCGGGACATTGCAACCGTCATAAATATGAACCAGTTGTTAAGCATCCGAATGTAATATCACGTGACCATAGGGATGCTACAACGGGTGTAAGTGTGAAAAATGGTCATAAGTCGCTTTTTTTCAGTGCTGTTGTAACTTTGAATGGTCACTAAGTGAACTTTTGTAAGTTGAGGATGACCTGCTGTCCATGGGAATCTGAAGAGTTAGACACGATTTAGTGACTGAACAACAACTTATAATTATAAGTAGTCCTTGACTTACAACTATTTGTTTAGTGACCATTCAAAATTAAAAGAGCACTGAAAAAAAGTGATTTGCAGCCATCCTTGAGCTTACGACCATTGAAACATTCCCATGGTCACATGATCATAATTCAAGTGATGGTCACAGCATCCTGAGGTCATATGACCTCTGTTTGTGACCTTCCCAAATGGCTTCCCACAAGCAAAATCAATGGGGAAGCCTTATTTGCTTAAGGACCACTTGATTCACTTAAAACTGCAGCGGTTCATTTAAAGACCATGGCTGAAAAGATTGTAAAATCGGGTGTGACTTATTTAACAACCACCTTGCTTAGCAATGGAAATTCTGGACCCAACTAGCAATGGAAATTCTGGACCCAACTGTGGTCATAAATTGAGGATTACTATAAAGAACATTGGAAATTGTTTCTTTCTATTTCTTTCCATTCTATCTTTTTGCATGTTTAGTTTTTTTCTTTGTTTTCTTTTTCTTTCCTTTCTTTATGCTATATTTGTTTTTTTCTTAGTTTTTAATCTCCTTTTTAAATTTGTTTAAATTTAGTTTTAATTTAAGTTTAAAACTTAAATTTAAGTTTTAAAAATAAAATAAACAAGGAAAGAAAGAAAAAAGAAAGGACGAAAGGAAAGAAAGAAAAAGGAAGGAGAGAAGGAAGGAAGGGAAGGAAAGAAAGAAAAAGGAAGGACAAAAGAGGAAGGAAGGAAGAAAGAAGAAAGAAGAAAGGAAGGAAGGAAAGGAAGGAAAGAAAGAAAAAGGAAGAAGGAAGGAAGGAAGAAAGAAAGAAAGAAAGAAAGAAAGAGAAAGAAAGAAAGAAAGAAAGAAAGAAAGAAAGAAAGAAAGAAAGAAAGAAAGAAAGACTATTAAGAGCTGCAGTGTTGCAGTGGTTAGAGTGCAGTACTTCAGACTCCTTCTGCTGACTGCCGGCTGCCTGCAATTTGGCAGTTCGAATCTCACCAGACTCAAGGTTGACTCAGCCTTCCGTCCTTCCAAGGTGAGTAAAATGAGGACCCAGATTGTTGGGGGCAAGAGGCTGACTCTGTAAACCGCTTAGAGGGGGCTGTAAAGCCCTGTGAAGTGGTATATAAGACTAAGTGCTATTGCTTTTAAACCCAGAGTTCAGCATTATCCAACTATACCCCTGCCTCAGTTTCCTCTCCAATGCTCTTCCGTGTTGTTGTTTTTTTCAGGTTTCTGGCCCAACCATTTTTTTCCTGGCCCAACTTTTTTGACAGCTGCCTGCGAGGGAGAAAAGCAGAAAAACGAAACGCTTAAAACCCGTGCGGTGACGTGCTTCAGTGCTGACTGAGGCGATTCTGAAGGCAGGCCCAAGAACCGCGCTTGCACGAAAAGGTGACAGTTTTCGTTTCCTGCTCCCCGTGAGGACTTCCCAGCTCTTGCAGAAAGCACCTTTGACTCCTCCGGGGGCCTTTGCAAGCAGCCGATTCTGAGGGAACTGAAGTCATCTGCGAACTTCATCTCGGGGGCCTTTCTCCCCCTCCCCAAAGAGTCAGCAGAAGAGTGAAACGGAGCCTGAATTTTGATTTTTGCCGTCCTAAGGGCCAACTGCTGCGGGGTGTGTGTGTCAGGGGTGAAATGCTGCCGGTTCGGACTCGATCACCCAATCTGGTAGCGATGGCGGCAGGTGGTTCGGAGAACCGGTAGCAAAAATCCCTCACCCCCCTCCCCGCCCATGCCCAGCTGAGCCGCGCGATCATCAGAGGTGTGTTTTTTTTTCTTTTTACTTTTAAAAGCATTTTTTCTTTGGCCGAAAAAATGCTTTTAAAAGTTAAAAAAAAAAAGCCTCTGATGATTGCACAGCTCAGCTGGGATCGCCAGAGCCTTTTAAAAGCATTTTTTTCTACAACCTCTTCGGCCGAAGAGGTTGTAAAAAAATGCTTTTAAAAGGTTCCGGCGATCAGGCAACTCAGCTGGGATTGTCAGACTCTTTTAAACGTATTTTTTCTACAACCTCTTCGGCGGAAGAGGTTGTAGAAAAAAATGCTTTTAAAAGTAAAAAAAAAGCCTCTGATGATCGTGCGACTCAGCTGGGATCGCCAGAGCCTTTTAAAAGCATTTTTTCTACAACGTCTTCGGCCAAAGAGGTTGTAAAAAAAATGCTTTTAAAAGTTAAAAAAAAAAGATGGCTACGCCTACCCAGTCACATTACCCCACCACCACCAAGCCATGCCCACAGAACCCGTAGTAACAAATTTTACATTTCACTACTGGTGTGTGTGTGTGTGTATTTGTCTCCTCATCCGAGGGAGGCAAAACGGGGGTGGGGGGTGGATTCGAGACGAAAGAAAGAGATTTTTTGCCAGCCAAGGCTTGTTTTGTGGTGATTCGATCTGGAGAAGCTTGTTGTCAGTTACTGTTTTGATAGTAATAAAAAGCGGTGGGGGTTGCTTCCCAGCAGTCAGAGGAAACTCAACAACCCTGCGGTTTTCCTTTCTCGTTTCTTTTTTTCTTTTTAGAATGAAACACACATGTGGGCGCGAGAAAAGGAAGCTCTTTTTCTCACCCTTGGCTTGTGGAACTGCCCACCACTAGCGAGTCCTGATAACTGAACTTCCGATCACCCATTTATTTACGGCGGGTGCAGCGACTCAGGGTCACATGATCCGCCATGTGTGCCCTTCCCAGCCGGCTTCCGACGAGCAAAGTCAAAGGGGGGGGAGGAGCCAGATTCGCTTAACAACTGCATGATTCGTTTAACAACCACAGAGCCTTGCTTAACAACAGTGCCCAAAAGGCTGTAAAATCAGGCCCAGTTCACTTAACAGCCGCCTTGCTTAGCAAGGGAAACTCTAGCCCCAACTGTGATCATAAGTTGAGGACAACTTGTATAGGTAGTCCTTGACTTACAACAGCTCGCTTAGTGGCTGTTTGACGTTACAACGGCATTGACAAAGTGGCTTATGACTATTTTTCACACTTACGACCGTTGCGGCATCCCCATGGCGTGTGATTTATATTCGGATGCTTGACAACTGAATTCACATTTACGACGGTTGCCGTGTCCCCGGGGGTCACGCGATTCCCTTTGGGCGACCTTCCGACAAGCAAAGTCAGCGGGGGGGAACCGGATTCCCTTAACAACCTTGTTGTTAACTGAACTAACTGCCGTGATTCGCTTAACAAACACGGCGAGGAAAGTTGTAAGAAACTCAACTGGGCAGATTTCTCGCGTAGCCACAGAAAACTGGGGCTCCCTTGTGGTCGTAAGTCGAGGACGCCGCCCTGGACTACTGCCTCCATGAGAACTAGAAGACACGCCCGCCCCCAAGTTGCCGACCTGCGGGTGTGAGTTGTGTAACACCTTCCCTCAAATCTCGTCCTGCAGATCAGGTTCTTTAGAGATAGCTGGGTTTTTGTGTCAATGGCCGGAGGCAACAACTGCAGGCAGGAGGGTTTTTTTCTTGTCATTTTTCAAAACAAGGTTGGTACGAGTCAAAGCGATGATGAGGAGGAGGAGGAAGAGAGTGACATCCTTCTGTAGGGGGACTGGTTAAAAAAAGGTCACCCAGCAGTCAGAAAACAGGTTAGGCCACTTCCAGCTTCAGATGTGTGGGACCGAAGACCGAGCGGTGACAGAGTTTACTCAAAACCCGCATAAGGCAATTCCCCGCAGGGTGAGATCTAGCTGGGAGGGGTTCCTCCTTAACCAGAAGGAAAGGTGACTAAAAAGCTTCATTGCAGCTACCAAGCCAGCCTGCTCTGTCTCAGACAAGCGTCCTTTGCGACAAGCTGCCGGCTTGGCCGCATTATCTACCCCTGGGGTGTTTTTTTCCTGGCTCCGAAGAGGCTGACGTTGAATTTTCCCACAATCCCGATAGCAAGTTACATTGGCGGCATTTCGGAGATTAAAACGGGACCCTTGGGCCGCTACTAGCGGTGCGCCATTGATTTTTTCTATAAATGCCTATAAAGGACAGGTTGCCCCCGAGGCATGGTGGGCAGCAGCTTCCAGGACCCCTCTCCAGTGGTAAAAATCCAATTTTTTTTTACTACCGGTTCTGTGGGCGGAGCTTGCTTGGCATGGTTGGCTCGGTGGGTGTGGCAGGGGAAGGATACTGCAAAGTCTTCATTTCTACCCTACTCCAGGGGAAGGATATTGCAAAATCCCCATTTCCACCCCATTCTGGGACCAGCCAGAAGTTGTAGTTGCCGGTTCTCCGAACTATTCAAAATCTCTGCTACCGTTTCTCCAGAACCTGTCAGAACCTGTTGGATTTCACCCCTGCCCCTCTCTCTCTTTTCCACACAGGGCCCTGGGGATAGCCTGAGCAAACTGGTGGGTTTTAAACTGCGGGTTTTTAACTTTAAAAACGGCCATGCAGTAAACACGGGCCCTTGGCCAAGCTGTGACCATGGGATGCGGTGACCGTCGTAAGTGCAAGGCATAAACATAAAGTCACTTTTTCCAGTGCCCCTGAGGCTTCAAATGGGCATGAAACAAGTGGTCGTAAGTCAAGGACTACCTCAGGACAGGGGTGAAATCCAGCAGGTTCTGATAGGTTCTGGAGAACCGGGAGCGGAAATTTTGAGTAGTTTGGAGAACCGGCAACTACCACCTCCAGTTGGCCCCAGAGAGGGGTGGGAATGGAGATTTTGCAATATCCTTCCCGTCCACGCCCACTAAGCCACACCACACCCACAGAACCGGTAGTAAAAAAATTGGATTTCACTACTGCCTCAGGAGGTGCCGGTCTGTTGGAGTTTAACACAAGGTTAAACTCTAGTTTCTGATTTTCATAAACGGCTGAGTTTGCCTTTCTTCTTCCTCTTCTCCTCCTCCTCCTCTTCTTTTCCTCCTCCTTCTCCACCTTCTCCATCTCCTCCCTTTCCCCTCCTCCTCCTCCCCTTCTTCCTCCTCTTCCTCTTCCTCTCCTCCTCCTCTTCCCCTTCTTCCTCCCTCCTCCTCTCCTCCTCCTCCTCCTCCTCCCCCTCCTCCCCTTCTTCCCGCTCTTTCTCTCCCCTCCTCCTCCTTCTCCATCTTCTCTTCCTCTCCTCCTCCTCCTCCTCCTTTTTCTTCCTCCTCCTCCTCCCTTCTTCCTCCTCTTCCCTTCCTCTCTTCCTCCTCCCCTCCTCTTCCTCTCCTCCTCCTCCTCCCCTCCTTCTTTCTCTTCCTCCTCCTTTCTCTTTCCCTCCTCCTCCCTTCCTCCTCCTCTTCCCTTCCTCTCTTCCTCCTCCCCTCCTCTTCCTCTCCTCCTCCTCCTCCTCCTTCTTTCTCTTTCCCTCCTCCTCCTCCCTTCTTCCTCCTCTTTCTCTTCCTCTCCTCCTCCTTCTCCACCCCTCTTCCTCTCCTCTTCCTCCTCCTCTCCTCCTCTTTCTCTTCCTCCTCCTCCTCCCTTCTCCTCTTCCTCTTCCTCTCCTCCTCCTCCTCCACCTCCTCTTCCTCTCCTCCTCCTCCCCTCCTCCCCCTTTTCTCTTTCCCTTCCTCCTCCTCCTTCTCCTCCACCTCCTCTTCCTCTCCTCCTCCTCCTCCTCCTTCTCTGTTTCCCTCTCCTTCTCCTCTTCCCCCTCCCCCCTCTTCCTCCTCCTTCTTTCTCTTGAATTCAGCTGCTCTGGATTTCATGCAGCCTTTGTGTCTCTCCTGCTCGTAAGAGGCGGGGACGAAGTTTTGTCGAAATAACCCGAGAGAGCCACAGCGCACCATTTCCCAACCTCTGAAACCTTCTGTAGTTCACGGAGGGCAAGTAGCGAACGTTGAGCCCCTGGCAACCAAAGCGAGGAAATATGGCTGTCTTCAATTTCCCAGAAGAAGAGCTGTGGCTGCTCTTCCTGCCCTCATCCTCCACGCTGCTTTCAGATTTCATGTGTTGCCTTGTCCCACCCACAGCCCTCTGCCTGAGGCCTCTGGTGAGGAGCGCAGGGGAAGAGAAACGACTCTCTGGGTTTCACACTCTCTGGGTCTTCCTTCTCTTTCTTTCTCTTAACATAACATAACGTAACATAACAAAATAACAACAGAGTTGGAAGGGACCTTGGAGGCCTTCTAGTCCAACCCCCTGCCCAGGCAGGAAACCCTACACCATTTCAGACAAATGGCTATCCAACATTTTCTTAAACATTTCCAGTGTTGGAGCATTCACAACTTCTGCAGGCAAGTCGTTCCACTGATCGATTGTTCTAACTGTCAGGAAATTTCTCCTTAGTTCTAAGTTGCTTCTCTCCTTGATCAGTTTCCACCCATTGCTTCTTGTTCTATCCTCAGGTGCTTTGGAGAATAGCTCAACTCCCTCTTCTTTGTGGCAGCCCCTGAGATATTGGAACACTGCTATCATGTCTCCCCTAGTCCTTCTTTTCATTAAACTAGACATACCCAGTTCCTGCAACTGTTCTTCATATGGCTTAGGACCCGGGTACTTACGAGACCGCCTGCTGCTATCCTATGCCTCCCACCGACCCGTACGCTCTCATAGAGAGGGTCTCCTCAGGGTGCCGTCCGCCAAACAGTGTCGGCTGGCGGCCCCCAGGAGTAGGGCCTTCTCTGTGGGAGCATCGACGCTCTGGAATGAACTCCCCCCCGGTCTACGTCAAGTGCCTGATCTTCGGACCTTCCGTCGTGAGCTAAAAACATATTTATTCATTCAAGCGGGACTGGCATAAATGGATTGATTTTAAATTGGGTTTTATTAGTATTTTAAATTTTAAATTCATTTTAATTCTGAGCCATTTAGTAATTTTATATTTTAAATCTGTTTTAATTGTATATATTTTGTATTTTACTCTGGCTGTACACCGCCCTGAGTCCTTCGGGAGAAGGGCGGTATAAAAATTTAATAAATAAATAAATAAATAAATATGTTTTAGCCTCCAGTCGACTAACCTTCCACCGCTGGATCTCCTCTTACGAGCAGCCAAAAGAATCCCTGTTCCAGGTGCACCTGGGATTCCAGCTATGCCACACTGCCAGGAAAGGATCTGCTCTTGACATCGAGTTAAAGTGCAAGATCTTTGGGCACTATGTGGACTTTTCTTCCTACTTCCTACTCAGCAAAAATAATAACCAATGGGGTCTTCTCAGGGGTGGGCTGCTGGGTGGGCTGCTGGGGGTTCGCAGGGGTTCAGGAGAACCTCTAGCTAAGATTCTGTGCAGTTTGGAGAACCCCCAAATCCCACTCCTGGCTGGACCCACCCACCCCGCCCCTCCCAGGAGTCCCCACGCGGCCCATTTTGAATGCAGGTAAGTGCAGGGTATGCGTGGAGGCTCGGGGAGGGCGAAAAACGGCCCTACCAGAAGTTTGGGAAGGTCAGAAACTGGCCCGTTTCCAGCCTCCAGAGTGCCTCCAGAGCCTGGGGAGGCTGTTTTCACGAGGAAAGCATCTGGAGCCCGGGGAGGGCAAAAACGCCCCCCTCACTGTAGTGCAGGAGGCTGACTAGGCCACATCCACCATAGCCACGCCCACCCAGCAACCGAACAGAGAATTCCTTGCTAAAGTTTTTGAAGCCCACCCCTGCCAAGGGGTCTTCTGCCCCCTTGAATGATGTGTAAACATATTCCGGTAGACTTTGTCTAGTTTTGCTCTTTCTAATTCAGTGTTTCCCAACCTTGGCATCTTTAAGATAGGTGGACTTCAACTCCCGGAATTCCCCAGCCAGCCACATCTTAAAGCTGGCGAGGTTGAGAAACTACTTGCAATGTCCCAAAGGGAAGGAAAAAATAACAACAACGCTGTGCCTATTGTCTGCATTATCTGATTATATGTCCTTCTACCTTAATGATCCCCAAATATTTTTTTATTTAAAAGAGAAGTAAGAGAGCTGTTTCAGGGGCCTAATATACCTCCCGCCCTCATAAAACGGTCACGCCTCTCCATGGTCATGTGACCTGCACGTTGGGCAGGTCAGCAGATTGGTCCGTGGTCACATGACTGCGACGCGCAAGGGGGTTGGCTGGCTTTCAGCGGAAAACGGTCGTCAAAATGAACAAGTTCGCTTAACAACTGCTGTGTTTGCTTAACAACCGCTGCGAAAATGAGCCAAAAATTACTTCCAGTCATGTAGACCAGAGGTCTCCAACCTTGGCAACTTTAAGACTTGTGGACTTCAACTCCCAGAATTTTTCAGCCAGCAGAGCTGAAGAATCACCTGTCTGGAACCCATACCACATCTCTGACATTAATAAAACTGAACGTGTCCAGAAATATTTTACAAGAAGAGTTCTCCGCTCCTCTGTAAACAACAAAATACCTTATACCACCAGACTTGAAATCCTGGGATTAGAAAACTTAGAACTCCGCCGACTCCGACAAGACCTGTGTTTAACACAGAGAATCATCTATTGCAATGTCCTTCCTGTTAAAGCAGTGGTTCTCAACCTTTATAGTGCTGCGACCCCTTTAATACAATTCCCCACGATTTGGTGACCCCTTTAATAAAATTCCCCACAATGTGGCGACCCCAACCGTAAAATTATTTTCGTTTTGAATTTATCGCGCCTGAAGCCGTATTGGCTAGCGGTCTGAACTGCTTGCGATTGCCTTGAGGACGGAGGCATTAAAGCAGAGACTCCTCCCCTATTAAATTTATTGCACCTGAAGCCAGATTAGGCTAGCGATTGGGAGTGATTGTAGCTGGCTTGAGAGGGAGACATCAGAGCAAAGATTTCTCTCTTTTTTAATTTATCGTGCTTGAAGCCGAATTCGGCTAGCGATTTGAACAACCTGCAGCTGGCTTGTGGAGTCAACCATTGGAGCGCGATTCTTCGACTCGCAAGTATACTTCCCATATTTCCAATGGTCTTAGGCGACCACTGGCAAATCGTCATTCGACCCCCAAGAGGGTCGCGACCCACAGGTTGAGAACCGCTGTGTTAAAGACTACTTCAGCTTCAATTGCAATAATACAAGGGCAAACAATAGATTCAAACTTAATGTTAACCGCTTCAATCTTGATTGCAGAAAATATGACTTTTGTAATAGAGTTGTTAATGCTTGGAATACACTACCTGACTCTGTGGTCTCTTCTCAAACTCCCAAAAGCTTCAACCAAAAACTGTCTACCATTGACCTCACCCCATTCCTAAGAGGACTATAAGGGGTGTGCATAAGTGCACAAAAGTGCCTACCGTTCCTGTCCTATTCTTTTCTTTCATTGTATGTGCTTGTATATAATGTTGTGACAAATTAAAAAAAAAAAGTTGCCAAGGTTGGAGACTCCTGATGTAGACACCTTGATCTACATCATAATGACTTACGACTGGATTTCTCATGGTCATAAGTCAAGGACTACTTGTACCTATCGTCCAGGAATAATTAAAATCAACCTATTACTGTAATGTTTGAAAGGATCCTCAGCCAGCAGTCAAAAAGGCCGTGTTTGTACAATTTACTACACCACAGATAATAGCTTAACGTATTTATCCAACTGCCCAGGTTCCCACAGGGAACCACCCTGGCTAGGCGGATGCACCTCAACTGAACCACAAATTACTCAACCAGGTTTGGGACGAGGATGTTTCGCAAATGAACCTGAACTGCGCCCCTGATAGTACTTTTGTGGGACTGCCATGACACACATTGAACTCGGTGACTTAAAGCCACCGACTTGGCTACGTTTCAAAAGACGTGAATCATGAACAGATCAAACAGGCTGGTTCCACACAATCCGTTAAGGCAGGGGGGGTCTGCAAACTTGGCTCTTTTAAGACTTGGTGGACTTCAACTCCCAGCAAAGCTGGCTGAGGAACTCTGGGAGTTGAAGTCCACAAGTCTTAAAAGAGCCGAGTTTGCAGACCCCCTGCGTTAAGGCACCAAAAAACATTGTGCAGTTTTTAACAGAGGACTTGCAACAGTTCGTTTAACGACCGTGTGAAGTTGCAGCAGAACCGGAAAAAAAGTGACACGGCCATTTTCCACATAACCATGGTAGCGTCTCCATGGTCACGTGATCCAAACTGAGATGCTTTGCCATTACTCGTATTTATGCCGTGCCCAGGGGTGGGGGTGGGATCATGTTATTCCCCTTTTGCGACTTTCTGACAAGCGAGGTCGATGAGGAAGCCAGAGTCCCTTTAACAACCGTGTTACTACCTGAACCATTGCACTGATTCACTTAACAACGGTGGCAAGAAAGATTTTAAAATGGGCCAAAACTCACTTGACAACTGTCTCATTCGGTGACAGTTGTGCGCAACAATTTTGTGCTCAATGGTGGTCGTAAATCAAGGAGTACCCGAACCTCCAGCAGCATGGATATCCTGCAGTAAATCTGAAAGACTGGCTGCTGAGAGGCAATAATGAATCAGAATCAGAATAGAACTAGAAGGGACCTAGGAGATCTTCTAGTCCAGCCCCTTGCTGAATAGAATAGAATAGAATAGAATAGAATAGAATAGAATAGAATAGAATAGAATAGAATAGAATAGAATAGAATAGAATCTTTATTGGCCAAGTGTGATTGGACACACAAGGAATTTGTCTTTGGTGCATAGGCTCTCGGTGTACATAAAAGACACCTTCATCAAGGTACAACACTTATAACACTTAATGACAGTCATAGGGTACAAATTTAACACTTAATGATATAACACTTAATGATTTTTTTAAAATTTGCATTTATATCCCTCCCTTCTCCGAAGACTCAGGGCGGCTTACACTATGTTAGCAATAGTCTTCATCCATTTGTATATTTATATACAAAGTCAACTTATCGCCCCCAACAATCTGGGTCCTCATTTTACCTACCTTATAAAGGATGGAAGGCTGAGTCTACCTTGGGCCTGGTGGGACTAGAACCGGCAGTAATTGCAAGCAGCTGTGTTAATAACAGACTGTCTTACCAGTCTGAGCCACAGAGGCTCAGAGGATAATCATAGGCTACAAATAAGCAATCAGGAAAGCAGGAGATCCTATACCAGTGATGGCTAACCTTTTCTGGATGGATTGCCCAAAGCGCGCATGTGCCCGAACCCCCCCCCCAAAATGCATGCACATGTGGCCCCTGCATGCGACCCACCTCCTGCCCCCATGCATGCGTGCATAGCCCCCATGCACGTGCCCTGCCCCCCTGTGCATGCACACTTGGGCCCACCGCACATGCCACACACCCTGTGCATGTACGACAGAGACCCAGCAACCAGCTGGCTGCCGGGAGGGACGCGTGCATGAGTGGCAGAGCTGAACTGGGGCAACGGCTCGTGTGCTCACATAAGGGGGCGCTGCGTGCCACCTGTGGCACACGTGCCATAGGTTCGCCATCACGATCCTATCCCATTTCAGACAAGTGGCTGTCCAGTCTCTTCTTAAAAACCTCCAGTAATGAAGCACCCACAACATCTGAAGGCAAGCTGTTCCATTGGTTAATTGTCCTCACCCTTAGGAAGTGTCTCCTCAATTCCAGGTTGCATCTCTCTTTGATTAGTTTCCACCCATTGTTTCTTCTCCTGCCCTCTGGTGCTTTGGAGAATAAATTGACCCCCTTCTTCTTTATGACGGCCTCTCAAATACTGGAGAACCACTATCTGTGGGGTAGACATCACAGGTTAATTCTAGTCCCTTTGGGGTTGAGTAAGCTAGAGCTGAAATCCCGGACTTAATTAGGGATACCAGATTTCCCGAAAAGACACAAACTGGAGAATCGTTAAGAAAGGTCAGCGAGATTGTAGGGGACATCTGGAAAATGTCTTTTCTCTGCAGGGAGCAAAAAAAGGGAGGGAATCTGTTTCACCAAGCAAAGAAGGGAAAGTCTGATAGCTGTCCTCAAATATTTATGTACTTCTCAAATTTCTAGGCCAGCGTTTCCTAACCTTCGACCATTTTAAGATGGGTGGACTTCAACTCCCAGAATACCCCAGGTAGCAGCTGGAATCCAGCCATCTTAAAATGGTTAAAGCCCACTGCAACTACATTGCAAAAAAGGCTCTAAGAGTTGTAAACCTAATCTTGCGTGGCTTCTTCTCCAAAAACACTACACTACTAACCAGAGCATATAAAACATTTGCTAGACCAATTCTTGAATACAGCTCACCTGTCTGGAACCCTTACCACATCTCTGACATCAATACAATTGAACGTGTCCAGAAATATTTTACAAGAAGGGTTCTCCACTCCTCTGAATACAACAAAATATCTTATGCCACCAGACTTGAAATCCTGGGTTTAGAAAATTTAGAACTACGCCGCCTTCGACATGACCTGAGTTTAACTCATAGAATCATCTATTACAATGTCCTTCCTGTCGAAGACTACTTCAGCTTCAATTGCAACAATACACGAGCACACAGATTTAAGCTTAATGTTAACCGCTCCAATCTTGATTGAAGAAAATATGACTTCAGTAACAGAGTTGTTAATGCTTGGAATAAACTACCGGACTCTGTGGTCTCTCCCCAAAATCCCCAAAGCTTCAACCAAAAACTGTCTACTATTGACCTCACCCCATTTCTAAGAGGTCTGTAAGGGGCGTGCATAAGAGCACAAGTGTGCCTACCGTTCCTGTCCTATTGTTTCCTTTCGTTATAGGCGTGCATAAAAGTACAAACGTGCCTACCGTTCCTGTCCTATTGTTTTTCTTTTCTTCTTCCTATATATATATATATATGCTTATGCCTCCTAATATTTACTCATATATATATTTATATACTATATAATCTTTTTGTACGATACTTATATATATTGTTGTGACAATATATATATATATATATATATATATATATATATGTTTTCTGAGGTTTTCACGGGTGTTTGTATGTAGGTCTTTGGTTATTCGGGTTTTCTCCCGCGTAAAATTGGAAGTGTCTTGCCAACGTTTCGACGAAGTCTCATTCGTCATCTTCAGGCTTCAGCTTCGTACTTCTGGGAGCAGTGTGTGATTGCAGCTGTTTCTTCCTTTTTAACTGCTAGTGGGGGTTTGAACTGATTGGGTGGGAGCTTGGCTGTGCTCTGATTGGATGGAGGTTTTTTTGTGCTCTAATTGGATGGGGGTGTGTCCTGTTTGGGTGGGGGTTTCAGAGCACAAAAAAAACACGAAGCTGAAGAAGCACGAAGCTGAAGAAGCACGAAGCTGAAGCCTGAAGATGACGAATGAGACTTCGTCGAAACGTCGCCAAGACACTTCCAATCTTACACGGGAGAAAACCCGAACAACCAAAGACCTATATACAAACACCCGTGAAAACCTCAGAAAACAAATATATATATATATATATATATATATATATATTTGTTTTCTGAGATTTTTGCGGGTGTTTGTATGTAGGTCTTTGGTTATTCGGGTTTTCTCCCGCGTAAAATTGGAAGTGTCTTGGCAACGTGGGTGGGAGCTTGGCTGTGCTCTGATTGGCTGGGGGTGTGTCCTGTGTTGGTGGGGGCTTGGTTGTGCTCAGATTAGTCTGAGTTGCAGGGGGATTTGAGCTGGTGAGCTGCATTGCTGTTGTTTGGCTTCGTGTTTGTGGTCGTGCTACATCTTCATAGTGGGTGTCTGTCTACTGTATGTATGGATTGGAGGGGTTTGAAATGGCTAATGTTGCAGCTGCGGTCTGGCTTCTGGTCCTTGGTCGTGCTTCCTGATCAGTGTGGGTCTGGGTCTGCTTTCTGGGTGGATGTGTGGTGGTGACATCCTGTGTGGACCTTGTGAGTGTTGGTCTGGTGTCATTCCTCGTGTTAGGGACTCGTTTGTCAATAAGGGCGGGTTTTCAAATGGCTGGTAGGCGGGAGGTATCATCTTGTTTGTTCATGCTGTGTGGGCGTTTTTCTATCTCGATGGCTTCTCTGATTATTCTGTCGTTAAAGTGTTCAGTTTTGGCGATAGTTCTGGTCTTTTTAAAGTCAATATCGTGTCCTTTGGCTTTAAGGTGTTGGACCAGGGAAGAAGTTGGTTCCTCTTTTTTGACTGAGTTCTTGTGTTCTTCAATGCGTGTACTTATTCTTCTGTTGGTTTGTCCGATGTATGTGGTGGGGCAGGCGGTGCATGGGATTTCATATACTCCTTGATTTTCTAACTCAATTTTGTCTTTGGGGTTTCGTAGGATGGTGGATATTTTTTGGTTTGTACAGAATGCTGTCTTGATGTTATGTTTGTGGAGGATCTTGCTGATTCTGTCTGTGGTGCCTTTTATATATGGGAGGAGGGCTGTGCCGTTTTCTTGTTCTCTGTCTTGGATTTTAGTGGGGGGTTCTTTTTGGATTAGTTTGGTAATCTTATTTCTCTGGAATCCATTGGATGTTAGTACGTTTGTGAGAGTGTGTAGTTCGGTTTTTAGGTGTTGTTCGTCAGCTAAGCATTTTGTTCTAGAGATGAGTGTCTTGGCTACGGAGTTGATCTGTGCTGGGTGGTGGTGTGAGAGTGCATGCAGATAGCGGTTTGTGTGTGTTTTCTTCTGGTAGATGGTGTGTCCTAGGGAGCCATTGGGTTTCTTGTAGACTAAGACATCTAGGAAGGGAAGTTGGTTGTTAACTTCTGTTTCCATGGTGAACTGTATTTTGGGGTGTAGGCTATTGAGGTGTGTGAGGAAGTTGTCAAGTTTTTCTTTCCCATGTGGCCAGATTATGAAGGTGTCGTCTACATATCTGAGCCAGAGTTTGGGTTTGTGATCAGATTTTTCTAGTGCTTGGGTTTCAAAGTGTTCCATGTAGAGGTTGGCAATGACAGGTGAGAGGGGTGATCCCATGGGTGCTCCTTCTGTTTGTTTGTATTTTTGTCCGTTATAGATGAAGTATGTGTTGGATAGGCAGTGGTTGGTCAGAGCACAAAAAAAACCCCATCCAATCAGAGCACAGCCAAGCTCCCACCCAATCAGTTCAAACCCCCACTAGCAGTTAAAAAGGAAGAAACAGCTGCAATCACACATTGCTCCCAGAAGCACGAAGCTGAAGCTTGAAGATGACGAATGAGACTTCATCGAAACGTCGCCAAGACACTTCCAATTTTACGCGGGAGAAAACCCGAATAACCAAAGACCTACATATATATATATATATATATATATATATATATATATATATATATATATATATATATATATATATATATATATATATATGCTTATATATTGTATAGTTATTACATGCTTATGCTTATATAGACTCTGTGACAAAATAAAATAAGAAAGAAAGAAAGAAAGAAAGAAAGAAAGAAAGAAAGAAAGAAAGAAAGAAAGAAAGAAAGAAAGAAAGAAAGTTGAGAGACATTGTTCTGGGCCAGGGGTCTGCAAACTTGGCTCTTTTAAGACTTGTGGACTTCAACTCTCAGAGTTCCTCAGCCAGCTTTTTGCAGACATTAAAACACCAGAAAACCATAACTGGGGGAAAAAAAATAACAGGCAGGGTTCCCTTTCCTTTTATGATTTTTCTCTTGCTTATCTGCCATTCCCATCTCTTCATGCCAGGGGACTCCAATCTCGGCCATTTTGAGACTTGTGGACTTCAACTCCCAGAATTTTAAGACTTGTGGACTTCAACTCTGAGAGTCGAAGTCCACAAGTCTTAAAAGAGCCAAGTTTGCAGACCCCTATTCTGGGAAGGTGGACATCATGCAAACCTCTAAAGATGCTGTTCCAGAGGTTCAGAGAACAAGGCCTCCCTCTCAGTGGTGGGATCCTTCCGGTTTAACAACCAATTTGGTGATTATGCCCTTTGCCGCGCGTGTGCACAGTTCAACAAAAAAAAAATCACCTTCTGTGTTACAGCTTGGGAATTAAAACAGCGGAAGTGTGGCAAGCTGCTCTACCGTGCTAATCAACTGTGAAAATAAAGGTAAGTAAAGCGCAGGGGCTGGCAGCCTGGCCCACCTGATCGTTGGAGCTACTGGCTTGCTCCCAGCTGATCGTTGGAGCTACCGGTTCATGCGAACCGATCCGAACCAGTAGAATCCTACCCCTGCTCCCTCTTACATGAGATGACTTAATTTACAGGACCAGAAAAGAGCTAACTTGGTTATATCTTACATGGTGGGCAGAACCCACCAATGTTCCTGTGATAATTCATAGTACCGGTTGAGTTATAACCATTAATTTAGTGTCAGCGCTGAAAAAAGTGACTCGTGACCATTTCTCCCACAACCGTTGCAACATCTCCATGGTCACATGATCAAAATTTGGATGCTTGGCAACTGGCATGTATTTATGACAGTTGTAGTGTCCCAGTATTATATGATCACCTTGTTGTGACCAAGGCCCAAGTAGTGATTACCAAACACAATTAGTCCTGAACAAACATCTAGGTTGGATTACTGCAATGCTCTCTACATGGGGCTGCCCTTGAGGTGCACCCGGAGGCTACAGTTAGTCCAGAATGCGGCTGCGCAAGTGGTAACGGGAGCCGCTCGTGGCTCCCACGTAACACCACTACTCCGTAGCCTGCACTGGCTTCCTGTGGTTTTCTGGGTGTGCTTCAAGATTTTGGTTACCACCTTTAAAGCGCTCCATGGCTTAGGACCCGGGTACTTACGAGACCGCCTGCTGTTACCTTATGCCTCCCACCGACCCGTACGCTCTCACAGAGAGGGTCTCCTCAGGGTGCCGTCTGCCAAACAGTGTCGGCTGGCGGCCCCCAGGAGCAGGGCCTTCTCTGTGGGGGCACCGACACTCTGGAACGAACTTCCCCCTGGCTTACGTCAAGTGCCTGATCTTCGGACCTTCCGTCGTGAGCTCAAAACACACCTATTTATTCAAGCAGGACTGGCATAATAGTGTCAAATTTTAATTTGGGGCTTTATTAATATTTTTAAAATTTTAAAACTAAATTTTAACCGGGTTTTATTATTTATATGTCTATTTTAAATATTTGGCCTATTTAATAAGTTTTTTAGATTAATGTTTTACTTTGTATATTTATGTGTTTTTTATATGGCTGTACACCGCCCTGAGTCCCTAGGGAGATAAAAGTATGAATAAATAAATAAATAAATAAATAAATAAACATATTTTATTAAAATAGCTGAGAATTAATTCATTCTCAGCTTAGTCCAAAACAAATTCTTCATAAACAGTCCTTCGGCCTTATCACCAACCTTTGTTGTCTTTGGCAACCTGCCAAAGGCTTTTCTTGGCAAAAACTCCACAAAGTTCAAGAGACAGTGACAAGAAGCAATGGAATCAACGTTGCTTTTCCATAAAGAACCCAAAGGCTCGTTATTGCTCTTCTAAGCCTTATGGGAGGGGCCAATCATCTCCTGGCCTTACTCCTGAGTCGTCCTTTTTTCTTCAGCTGCTCTTGCCTTCTGGCACTTCTTCTCATGCGTGCACTAGGAACAGGCTCCTCCTGTTCCTCTGCCTCTCTGCTGTCCATCTCTGAAGGCTTCGGAGTCTGCGCATCGCTCCCAGATGGTCCTAGACCCATCTCTGCCTCTGACGCAGAACCCTCGTCCGGGCCTTCCCCTGACTCCAGGACTGACCCATTGTCCTCCCCACCTCCTCACTGTCTGACTCTGCTGCCAGCTCTGCAGGCTGCTGGCGGACCACAACACACCTTTTCCAACCATCTGATGAGCAAACTCAATAGGGAAGCTTTACAACTGTGTGACTAACGTAACAACAGCAGTGATTCACCCCAAAGGGACTTTCTGGTTTTTCTTTGAAGACGTTTCACTTCTCATCCAAGAGGCTTCCTCAGCTCTGAGAGAAAGTTCAGTTGCCTCTTGACAAAGCGCCATGACCTGGATGACTGAGAATCCCCATAGACATGCAGTGATTCACTTAACAACGGTGGCAAGAAAGGCCGCACAATAGGGCCAAACTCACTTAACAACTATCTCAGCACCAAAAATTTGGGGTTCAGTTGTGGTCTTAAGCACCGAAGAAACTCTGTGATTTTTTGATAGGAATCAAAAACAACTTGAGGGCATGTAAATCCATCGATCAAAATCTGGGAGCTTGGAGAACAGATGACGGACAGCCCTTCCTTGCCTTGAAAGTTTGCCAGCCAGCAAAAATAAAAAAAAATTGTCTAGGTTCACTTGTCGGACTAATCAATGGCTTAACAACCCCGATTGGTTGATTGATCTTCAATGACTTGCATTAACGCAGAATGCGAAGGTTTTTTCAAAAAAATTTTTTTTATTGAGCTTTAATATTGATTATGTAAATAAACACAATGTAAATATATGTATTTAGCAGAAGAATTGAACAAAAGTAGAGAATATGTATGTCGATAAAGAAGGCTGTGAAAGTAGCATATATTAATTGTTATGTATGTCTTGTTTTTTACTGTGTTTTTGTCCTTGTTCCCCCCCCCCCCCGTTTTTAAAGGTAAAAAGCTCAATAAAAATTAAGAATGCTAAGTTTTATTTGCATTTAAACACACACACACACACACACACACACACACACACGAGAGAGAGAGTTTGCAAGCCACAGTGGTCCAGTTGACAGATTTCCCAAAGATATGGTAGAACCCTGGACTTACTGGAGAAGAGCCGAATGCTGGGAAAGATTGAGGGCAAAAGAAGAAGGGGACGACAGAGAACGAGGTGGCTGGATGGAGTCACTGAAGCAGTAGGCATGAGTTTAAATGGACTCCAAAGGATGGTAGAGGACAGGAAGGCCTGGAGGAACGTTGTCCAGGGGGTCGCGATGGGTCGGACATGACTTTGCAACTAACAACAACAACAACAACAACAACAAAACAAGCAGAAAAAATAATTGCTACCAACCTGCTTTCCATTGAGGATCTGTATACTGCACGAATCAAGAAGAGGGCCGTGAAAATATTTGCAGATCCCTCGCATCCTGGACATAAACTGTTTCAACTCCTACCCTCAAAACGACGCTATAGAGCACTGCACACCAGAACAACTAGACACAAGAACAGTTTTTTCCCGAAGGCCATCACTCTGCTAAACAAATAATTCCCTCAACACTGTCAGACTATTTACTGAATCTGCACTACTATTAATCTTCTCATAGTTCCCATCACCAATCTCTTTCCACTTATGACTGTATGACTATAACTTGTTGCTGGCAATCCTTATGATTTATATTGATATATTGACCATCAATTGTGTTGTAAATGTTGTACCTTGATGAACGTATCTTTTCTTTTATGTACACTGAGAGCATATGCACCAAGACAAATTCCTTGTGTGTCCAATCACACTTGGCCAATAAAAATTCTATTCTATTCTATTCTAAAATGGTAGATCCCGGTGTTACGAGACCCTCTCCACGCCTGGGATCAGATGATGGGAGGACGTGCCTCAGGGCAGAGTTCTGATCCATCCCTGGTGTCCTTGATTTTTTTCAGCAGACTCAGAAAAGCAATTATGAGACAGTTATGCTTGCCTCCTGGGCGTGCGGGTAACGCCATTTCCCCGTTCGGTAGGAATCAGCACTCCTTCATCCTCCTGTTTTTGCCTTCCTGGCAGCCTGGCTTAATTAGATAAAAAACCCAGGAGCAAAATTGCTATCGTGCAAACCTCCCAGCAAATAGAAAAACAGCTCGAAATATATATATATATATATATATATTTTCTTCGTCCTTTCGTGTAGAGGAGACTGGTGCTCTCTGAGCCCAGTTGTTTTCTTGCCAACCAAAAAGGTGCTTTTTCTGGAGGCAACTGGACTTTTCTTGTTTGTTTTTTTTTCTTCGAAAACGTTTCGCTTCTCATCCAAGAAGCTTCTTCAGCTCTGCCAGGATGGTGGGGAATGGAAGGATTTATATTCCTTGCAGACAGCTGGTCGTTTGCATCCTTTTTTGCAGTTGAGGCCACTTGGAGGTTTATCTGTCTCCACAAGGTCACCTGAGTAGCGCAAATGTTCCTATAATCTGCAGTTTTTCTCTGGGAATCCTTCCATTCCACACCATTTAGTCAGAGCTGAAGAAGCTTCGTGGATGAGAAGCAAAACATCTTCAAAGAAAAAACAAGAAAAGTCCAGTTGCCTCCTGAAAAAGCACCTTTGGGACAAATATGACCTGGATGACTGAGATTCTCCATAGATTTCTTTTCTTTGAAGACGTTTCATGACCCAAACTAGGTAACATCATCAATGTTAGTAACTGATGATGTTGTTACCTAGTTTGTGTCATGAAACGTCTTCAAGCAAACAAGGGTGCGCAACTTGGGCGTTCTCCTGGATGGACGGCTGTCGTTTTGAAGACCAGTTGGCGGCCGTCTCCAGGAGAGCTTTTTACCAGGTTCGCCTGGTTCGCCAGTTGCGCCCCTTCCTTGACCGGGATGCCTTATGCACAGTCACTCACGCTCTTGTCACTTCTCGTCTGGGTTATTGCAATGCTCTCTACATGGGGCTACCCCTGAAGTGCACTCGGAGGCTTCAGTTAGTCCAGAATGCAGCTGCGCGGGTGATTGAGGGAGCCACACGTTGCTCCCGGGTAACATCTCTCCTGCGCAGTCTGCACTGGCTACCTGTGGTCTTTCGGGTGCGCTTCAAGGTGTTGGTTACCACCTTTAAAGCGCTCCATGGCTTAGGGCCCGGGTAGTTACGGGACCGCCTGCTGTTACCTTCTGCCTCCCACTGACCCGTACGCTCACACAGAGAGGGTCTTCTCAGGGTGCCGTCCGCCAAGCAATGTCGGTTGGCAGCCCCCAGGGGAAGGGCCTTCTCTGTTGGAGCACCTACTCTCTGGAACGAACTTCCCCCTGGTTTGCGTCAATTACCTGACCTTCGGACCTTTCGCTGTGAATTGAAAATGTACTTGTTTATTCAAGCGGGACTGGCTTAATTTTTAAATTTTTAAAATTTTTAAATTTTTCACATTTTAATAATTTTAATCGGGGTATTTTATTTATGGGTCAAATTTGACGGTTTTAATTTTTGGCCATTTATAGAATACGTTATTTTAACTGTGGTTTTAATTTGTATATTGTACTGTTTTAATCTGGCTGTACACCGCCCTGAGTCCTTCGGGAGAAGGGCGGTATAAAAATCTAAATAATAAATAAATAAATAAATAAATAAATAAATAAATAAATAAATAAATAAATAAAACCAAGCTCAGAGAACACAAAGGACCCTTCATTTCAGTAATGAAATCAATTTTTTTTTAACTACCGGTTCTGTGGGCGTGGCTTGGTGGGCGTGGTGTGGCTTGCTGGGCGTGGCAGGGGAAGGATACTGCAAAATCTCCATTCCCACCCCACTCCAGGGGAAGGATACTGCAAAATCTCTATTCCCTCCCCACTCCAGGGGAAGGATACTGCAAAATCTCCATTCCCTCCCCACTCCAGGGGAAGGATACTGCAAAATCTCCATTCCCTCACCACTCCAGGGAAGGATATTGCAAAATCTCCATTCTCTCCCCACCCCTGGGGGAAGGATATTGCAAAATCTCCATTCCTAGCCCACCCTGGTGCCAGCCAGAGGCGGTATTTGCCGGTTTTCCGAACTGCTCAAAATTTCCGCTACCAGTTCTTCAGAACCTGCTGGATTTCACCCCTGCTTCATTTCAACACTGAACTACAAATATTCTCCTTCATTGGGATTCCAAAGGTTTTCACATGAGGCGGGGGGGAGGGGGAGAACCAAGCGGGTCAGGGGTCCAGCAGCCTTCCAGTGACTTGCCATGTTAACATGTAAACAGGCCTTTCCAAGAATCCGGAAACAGCCCCAGGAGAGCTTAAAAAGAGTTTGAGGAGGGCTGGGAAATTGAAAGTCGCCTGACCAGAAGGGAGCTCTGTTTCTGGGCTTCTGTTTCTACAGGGGCAGCTGAGATCTGACCTAAAATTATTCCAGCTTGCTCATTGGAAAAACATTATGGACTAGAAACTTGCTTTTGAGAAAGAGCCCAAAGCTGAACTTTGAATCGAAAGAGGAAAATGGTCCCTCACCTTCTAGCCATTTTACCATGCCATAGATCTAAAGAGCTCTTTTCCATGATTTTCTGGGTATTGGCTCTTCTATTATTATTATTTTTAACCAGGGATGCTATCACACCAACCTTTGAAGGGAGGGGAACATCCAAACGATTTCATTCCAGGAACCACTCATGGCTAATGTCTTTAGGAGGAGGAGAAGTCTCCTTTCCCCTGTTTTTAATTGCGCTTGTCTCGTTTCCACTCCCTTGGAAAGGGTAGGGAAACAGTCGCAGAGCATGAGATCAGACAGGGAAACCAAAGCTTAACAGAGTTGTGCAATGCAAAGGTTAGCAGGGGAAAAGGCTTCATGCAGCAGCGTCATAAAAGGAAAAATGCAGAAAGAAGAGAGGAGGGGAGGGAGGAGGAGGAGGAAAAGAAGAGGAGGAGGAGGAGGAGGAGGAGCAAGAGGGTACAAGAAAGGAGAGGAGAAAGAGAAAAGGAGGGGGAGGAGGAAGAGGAGAAGGAAAAGGAGAAAGAGGGGAGGAGAAAAAGGGAAAGAAGAGGAGAAGGAGGAGGAGGAAAGAAGTGAAAAAGATGGGGAGAAGGAAAAGGAGAAAGAGGGGAGGAGCAAGAGGGGAGAAGAAAGGAGAGGAGAAAGAGAAAAGGAAGGGGGAAGATAGGAACAGGAGGAAGAAGAGAAGGAAAAGGAAGAAGAGGGGAGGAGAAAATGGGAAAGAAGAGAAGAGGGAGGAGGAGGAGGAAAGAAGAGAAAAAGGAGGGGAGGAGAAGAAAGAGGAGAAGGAGCAAGAGGGGAGAAGAAAGGAGAGGAGAAAGAGAAAAGGAGGAGGAACAGGAGGAGGAAGAGTAGAAGGAAAAAGAGGAAGAGGGGAGGAGAAAAAGGGAAAGAAGGAGAGGGAGGAGTAGGAGGAGGAGGAAGGAAGAGAAAAAGGAGGGGGAGGAGGAGAAGGAAGAGGGGAGAAGAAGAAAAGGAGAGGAGAAAGAGAACAGGAGGAGGAAGAAGAGAAGGAGTATGAAGAGGGGAAGAGAAAAAGGGAAAGGAGAAGAGGATGGGGAGAAGAAAGAAAATGAGGCGGGGAGGAGGAGGAGGTCCAGGCAGCCAATTGTCACTTTCTAGAGGTTCACAAATCCCTGGATTCACGCCCATCACCTTCAGTTCTAATGGAGAAAGAGAAGGAAGTGACAGCAGGAAGATATTTCTCCAGCAGAAGGGTCACTTAAGTAGAAAACCTTTGTATTTCAAAAAGGACAAGAGGGGAACATATATTTTTTGGGGGGAATCATCACCTTTGTCTCCTGCAAGAAGAAACCACTCAACCCATGGTGTATTGGTAACTAGCAGGTTCCACAATGATAAGCCTATCACTCTTTTAGAACAGGGGTCTCCAACCTTGGCCACTTTAAGACTTGTGGACTTCAACTCCCAGAATTCCTCAGCCAGCTTTGCTGGCTGAGGGATTCTGGAAGTTGAAGTCCACAAGTCTTAAAGTGGCCAAGGTTGGAGACCCCTGTCTTAGAAGATGGATAGTCCTGTCAGGAGGATGAGGTCAAGAAAAAAAATTAAGGCCAAATCAAACAATGACCAATTAAGGGTTCACCCACCAGATATTCTGGAGCCAGACTGGGCGTGCTGGTGGGTGACATGGACCAGGAGGGAAAGGATGGGCAGGAACCCATCAGCCGCTACCTTGGAATTACCCCCCATAAAACAGTGCAAGAGCAACAGCTTTGCTCACCAAAATAGGGTATTTTAGTACTGACAACACGATATCAAGCACAACGTGAGGACCAGAGGAAAGTATATAATAGTAACTGTGAGAGGGATCTCGGAGTCCTAGTGGACAACCATTTAGATACGAGCCAGCAGTGTGCAGCAGCTGCCAAAAAAGCCAACACAGTTCTGGGCTGCATAAACAGAGGGATAGAATCAAGATCATGTGAAGTGTTAATACCACTTTATAATGCCTTGGTAAGGCCACACTTGGAATACTGCATTCAGTTTTGGTCGCCATGATGTAAAAAAAGATGTTGACGCTCTAGAAAGAGTGCAGAGAAGAGCAACAAAGATGATTAGGGGACTGGAGGATAAAACATATGAACGGTTGCAGAAACTCGGTGTGCCTAATTTAATGAAAAGAAGGACTAGGGGAGACATGATAGCAGTGTTCCAATATCTCAGGGGTTGCCACAAAGAAGAGGGAGTCGGGCTGTTCTCCAAAGCACCTGAGGGCAGGACAAGAAGCAATGGGTGGAAACTAATCAAGGAGAGATGCAACTAAGAACTAAGGAGAAATTTCCTGACAGAACAATTAATCAGTGGAACAACTTGCCTGCGGAAGTTGTGAATGCTCCAACACTGGAAATTTTTAAGAAAATGTTGGATAACCATTTGTCTGAAATGGTGTAGGGTTTCCTGCCTGGGCAGGGGGTTGGACTAGAAGACCTCCAAGGTCCCTTCCAACTCTGTTGTTGTTGTTGTCTCCAAGGTCCCTTCCAACTCTGTTGTTGTTGTTGTCTCCAAGGTCCCTTCCAACTCTGTTGTTGTTGTTGTTGTTGTTATATTTACTTGGCTACCAGGAAGATTCCCCAGAGGGGCTTAGATTTCAGCCAATCAAGTGCAAGAATGGATCAGACTTCCATTTTGAGTCCAGACCAAAGTCTAAAACTCCAGAGCTCCCATTTCCAACACTAGTTGGAAATTACAAATATATTGGAAATTAAGAGCTAATTTGGTCAAGTAACTAAGGCACCAGGCTAGAAACCAGGAGATGGCGAGTTCTAGTCCCATCTTAACCACGAAAGCTGGCTGGGTGACTTTGAACCAATCACTAGGAGGTGGCGAGTCCTAGTCCCGTCTTAGGCATGATAGCTGGCTGGATGACTTTGAACTAATCACTAGGAGGTGGCGAGTTCTAGTACCGTCTTAGGCACGAAAGCCAGCTGAGTGACTGTACCATCTCTCTCGCTTAACCCAACTCGTCTCAAAGGGCTGTTGTGGGGAAAATTGAAGGTTATTTTCACCACCTTGAGTTATTTATAAAAAAATAAAGGTGGGATGTAAAGAAATAAAAAAACAAACATAAATATCTGAATCATTTATGTACACTGAGCGCATATGCACCAAGACAAATTCCTTGTGTGTCCAATCACACTTGGCCAATAAAAAAATTCTATTCTATTCTATTCTATCATCGGTGGGAAACTTGTAGGAAAGGAAGTTTGTTTCCAGATCACATATGTTTTCCTTATCATATGCAGGACAGAAAACTGGAAATGAGGCACATTGTCTCAAATACACTTATGCTTGTGAGTTTGTGAACAAACCAAACCACAGAAAAACAACTGGAGTTAAAAATGATCTTTCGCTCACTTTCCCAGAGTTTAATTTTATACCAAAATGAAAGAGAATCATTTAGGCTACAACCCATGTGTGGCTCAAGCAATCTTTATTTTGTGTTTATTATTTTTTAAACCATTTTAAAAGTTTTTTTTTTTAATACAGGTAACTTAAATGAGGTGATAAAACAAGTCTATGCGTTTTCCCCTTGCGCCCCCCCAACATTCTTTCAAATCACACATACAGGAGGATCTTTAATTTTTTTTTTTAAATAATGCTTCTGGGATTCATTTTTGCTGTTACCTAAACAGTTGATCCCTCCAGGTGACAAGTGGGAAAAAAAATGGATGAATTAGGGAGGGGCAAGAAGTAAGGAAATATACACTCACACACCATACAAAAAGTAGTACATTTAAATACACACTTTAAAAAAAAACATTTTAAAAACCTTTTTTTTAAAAAAAAAATCCCACTACAGCATCACATACAAAGGAAATTTCACATCTAGGGGAAAGAAAAAAAAAGTGTAATGACACAATTTAACCAGAGGGGGAGTGGTTGCCCACTTCCCTTAGTTGGCAAGAAAGTTCCAGAAAGGGATGCAAATTTTTGGTGGCCGCAGAGGGTGGGGAAGGTGAATAGCTGTGCAATTGTCATAAAATACAAGCAAAACATGAGATGAAGGGGTTACCCTGGACCTTTTGCTAAACACAAGGTTGGGGCGACCAACAGGAGAGAAATATAAATGGAATCATTTGGAAGCAACAACCTGACATCACGCACACACCCCAAAATTTGTTTCAAAACCTTATTTGGATGAGCGCTCCCCCAACACTTCTGCAATCCATCCAAATGTGTTGGAGCTATCCAGATGTGTTGCTGCACCTCATTGGAGCAGCTGGCCAACACATCTGGAGAATGCCAAGTGATTTTCCATTCTCTACTGCAGGAGTCTCCAACCTTGGTCCCTTTTAAGACTTGTGGACTTCAACTCCCAGCAAAGCTGGCTGAGGAACTCTGGGAGTTGAAGTCCACAAGTCTTAAAGGGACCAAGGTTGAAGACCCCCGCTCTTAACAAGTTTTCCTTTTAAGAACTTTCTGGAACTGTCATTAACCTGCAAAGGAGAAAAGGCCACGCCTTCAACCTGACTTCTAACCATGAAATGCTGCAAAATTGTAGCCAAACTCAAAATGCAAAGTTTGCCTCCCCCGCCCCTCTTAGAGACCCTATTTCCTTCCCCCCCATGACGTTGAGTGGTGAACTGAAAACCAAGTTTAATTAAACTGTTTATAAACTTCTTAGATAGCCAGAAGAGTTGACTAGTTGCTAATCACAAATCTCCACAGAGTTGACAAGATGGGAGGAAACCGAAACGTTAACGGACACAGAACAGAACGGCACGTAGTTCGAACAGGCAAGAATATTTTCACTGAGCTGCAAAAAAGTTGTGTGCATTTTTCCCCTCCCAAAAGGGGAAAACTGAGAATATCCCAGCTTCAACTTCCCAAGAGGACACCCCCCCCTTTTGTTTTGTTTTTGAGAATGCCTCTCTTGGTCTTGCGCTTTAAGGCACCAACCACTGAAAAAAAATGATCATTTCAAGAGCAGGTGCAAATTTGGCACAAACGAAAAGAGAAGAGACGAGAGGGAAGATAGTGGAGCAATTGATAGGAAAAACTTTTTTTTTTAAAGGCATTTGCTTCAGAAATTTATTCTTGTTTTGATTACCCCCTTTTTTAAAAAAGGGGAATTAACATTGGGTACTTAGTAGTGTTACAAACTTCTAGGCTGAGGATGAAGCTAGCTATGGATGGAGAAGTTTCTCTACCCATCCCAACATTTCTCTGGTTACCTGAACTATGGAAAAGGTTTGCATAAAACAGGAGTCTCCAACCTTGGCCATTTTAAGACTTGTGCTGCCAGAGTTGAAGTCCACAAGTCTTAAAATTCTGGGAGTTGAAGTCCACAAGTCTCAAAATGGCCAAGATTGGAGTCCCCTGGCATGAAGAGATGGGAATGGTGGATAAGCAAGAGAAAAATGATAAAAGGAAAGGGAACCCTGCCTGTTATTTTTTTTCCCCCCAGTTATGGTTTTCTGGTGTTTTAATGTCTGCAAAAATCCACTTGAACAACTTTAATGAAAACTCAAAATGAAACAGAAGGCTGAAGAAGAAGAAAAAAAGGGAGCACTTTCCAGCTTTTGACCTTTTCAAGTAGCCAAAACAGCCTGGATGGATGGACCAAAAATGGCTCAGATGTTTAAAGGAAGAGGCGATGGGAGAACTTGTTCTAGCTTCATCCCTGGTCCATTGTGAAAAATGCAATCCAGCATTTTAAGAGGGGATAAGTCACCCAACCACTTCGGTCACAAGGCAAGTCAGGAATTGCCTATTTGCTCTTAGAAAGACCTAACAAACTTATTGTGACCTTCTCTTCTCATAAATCTAAGTTTATTGTAGGTTGGGGAACCTAGAAAGAAATTCATGGGAAATGTAGTTGTTAAAAATGATTCGTCAAAGATCCAGCTATGAGTCACCATTACGACCTCTGGCCTCATTTTCAGGGAGAGCTGCGGTATTTTTATGAACATATAAATTCACGTCATGACCTAGAGACGCTTAGCCAGGGATCCTCCTTGTTAGGTTTTCATAACAGATGGGACTTGGCAGATTAAATCTTTATATTTCAAAAGTTGGATCTATGGATGATCCCAAGTTATTCTCCACACGGTCTTTTCTTTGAAACTCAAAGCATCACACACACAAACACACACACATATATCCACAAAAGTACTTGTGGCTGCTAGGTCTGCAAAGAAGAATGAGAACTAATTTTCTATTGCCTATGAAAAATTACTGGCTCAGATCATCGTCAATCAGCAAATTAAAAAAAACAACCCAAAACCCACCACCCTAGCATTTAAGTTTCCAGAGATTACTTTTGTGTCCCTTAATTAAAAAATTAAAAAAAACCACAAAGCTAATTTAAAAAAAAAAAGGGATGAGAACAAGGACTTGGTCTCTGTAACCAGAGGGTGTAGTTTGGACTCCTGCGCGTGCGTATATATGCCTTGGCAACATGGCCTCTGAGAACGGACAGAGCGCCTGGGTTTTTTCATGGAGGGTATGGGAAGCAGGATCAAGGATGACGGCCATTTTTTTAGGGGCTAAACTAGAGGCATTGAAAACCCCCTCAGCAGCTACCCAACATGGATGAGGTAAACACAAAAGGGGACCAGGTGAGAATTCTGCCACAGGGAGAACCAAGGGGCCAAAGATTAGGGTTGATTTTGGGTGCAGTTGGCAAAAAAACAGAAATAGCACAAACTTTTTTTTTTAAATTAAAAAAAAAAACGCCTTTCTAGCTGGTCCAATGGTGCCCCAGAATGGTAGGTTTTAAATCTTACTCTCCCCTCTGCCTAGCTCGTAACAGACTTCGTTGGTTCTTTAAAAACAAAAACAAAAAACCAGGCAAGATCCCCTCTTTTAAGTTTAATGCACAGATTTTTTTTATATAAAAAAAACTGCAGTAACTTGCATTCACATTGCATTCACAAAGTGGAGAGAGACGAAAAGCCCTCAAATGGAGGGCATACAGTATTCCTTCACCCTGTGTCCCCCACTCCATATCCCCTCTCACTCCTCTATTGTTTGAGGACCCACCCACCCCAAATTTGAGGGTTTCGGGTCTC